>NW_028318682.1:2731428-3063214 GCF_062004578.1 Staurois parvus | reverse complement strand
AAATATGTATACGAGCGCGCCTAATTGCAGCAGCTATACATCAGGTTACCATACACCTTAAAAATACCATAAATCAAAAATGTAGCGCTACAGACCCAAGATATTCCAATGAAGACAGATAGGTGATTCATGCGAATAAATGTCTAAACAAACATAACAGTTCATAAAAAGGGTGACTTTTAGTGATTTCTTCTCTGTCCTGCACTTCTGGTGCTCAGGCGTTGTGCAAAATAGTGCTGATAGAATGCACACTCACCAGAACGCCCAGGAAAATGAGCGTTTAGTAATATATATTCCCCTCAGAGACATCAGCCGGTCAGGATAAGATAATATGCTAGCCTCCCTCAAGAGCTCCTGGAAGTTACTGTGTGATCCCTCGGTAGGTGGCCTGTGGACTTCTCCTTAAGGACCACATACGTTCCGTCCAGTGGTAAAGATGGCCGCCGGAGCTCCACGATGCTCCGGCGGCGTGACGTCACGGCGTTCCTGGCTCCTCCTACGCGTTTCGTGCACACGCACGTCGTCTGGGGGGATTTGTCCACAGGCCACCTACCGAGGGATCACACAGTAACTTCCAGGAGCTCTTGAGGGAGGCTAGCATATTATCTTATCCTGACCGGCTGATGTCTCTGAGGGGAATATATATTACTAAACGCTCATTTTCCTGGGCGTTCTGGTGAGTGTGCATTCTATCAGCACTATTTTGCACAACGCCTGAGCACCAGAAGTGCAGGACAGAGAAGAAATCACTAAAAGTCACCCTTTTTATGAACTGTTATGTTTGTTTAGACATTTATTCGCATGAATCACCTATCTGTCTTCATTGGAATATCTTGGGTCTGTAGCGCTACATTTTTGATTTATGCTATAGATCTAGCTTTACTGCAACAGTAATTTCACATTCAATGAATCGTATGCCAAGGAGTGTAATTTTCAAAGGACAAAATTGACATTTTGCAGGATTGCAGGAAAATAGATTCTAAAAGCTGCTCTGGGCTATTTGTCATCTATTTTCCTCATCTGATGAAGCCCTGATGAAGCCACGTGATCTATGGCGTAACGCATAGGGGTGGGGCTACGACATCACTCGGAAGGAGAGAGAGCAAAACGGCAGACGGCAAGTACATGCCTCGGCAGCTGGCACAGGCTTCCATGACACTGAGCGTTTTTTATACATTTTAAATGTGAGTGTGATATACTTGGATTGTGGGAATAAAATATATGTTTTAAGGATAAAGCACTATGTCTCCACTTTTTCTTTGTATGCTGAGGAACGAACAAAGAGGAGTAGCAGGTGATTTATAACAGCTGAAGGAGGGATCAATCCCTGCAGGGATAAGCAGCTCATAAAGGATAACTGCATTAATCCATAAGGAAGGACCCTACATCCATCCCATATAGAAATAATTCTGGCAGGTTCCAAGGTTGGTGAACCACAAGTGTGTATAGCCTAATTGTAGGCATTAAAGGAGGTGAGCATACATCTTTATCAGTTAGAGGATTCACGGAAAGTCACACATTGATGATTAATGACCACCTTATCACTAATATTGGACTATTTATTGATTGATGGGACTATTATTTCAAATTTCAAATTGTTTTTGTCACAATAATAATTTTGATTATATAACACTGTCACTTTTTATAATTGATTTTTTAGTTTAAATATATGGTGTGTGATATCACAGTAAGGATATTGTATATATATAAATTTGTTATTGTGGTAATAAGGAGCGCTACATTTATAGGTATATTAAAAGATTTCTACTCTATTATTGTTCTGTGTCAACCCAAAATTTTAGGATTTTCTTTTACTTTCATTTTCAATAATGGTAAACAGGACAAATAGTGAGCATTTCTGGCTGTGATCATCTTGAGTAAGGGCGGATGATTCATGTAGCATTTCTTCCTGAAATCCATCTGCCCTTAGCTTGGGCATGAAGGCAGGAGGACGTGCTTAGCTGAGAAAGCCCCTCCTCCCCTTCTGAAGACTCCTGGGATGTATGACATCTTTTGCCTAGGCCTGGAAACCAGGAAGTAACTGAAGAATAGTAAGAAAAAGCAGTTTAAAACAAGTAAATATGATATGCTTTTTTATTTATTTACTAATGCTAGCAGCATAAGGATTCAAAATAGTCAATGTTGATTGAGAGAGTGAAGGTCCACGTTTAAGGCTTTCACCTTGATCTTGCGGGGCACCAAAAATAAAATAGGAACAGTGCATATTGGTTTTAACAAGATAGTTAATTTGCCCATTAAATAAATATAACAGGTCTGCAGCTCAGTGTCAATTACTATAATGTTTTCTTGTTAAGTCACCTGAGGTACCCATTAACCCCCCACCCCCACCCCAACTCAATGTCCCCCACCATACTCTCACCTGACTTTCACAGCCATTTATTCTACTGCTGATATTTTGCGAGATAGAACACAAATTCAGAATCTGCATCACTCTGTTGTTTCCCCACCGTAAAGAGAAGCAGGAGATTGGCTGCAATAGCTATCACCCCACTTCTAGAGGACAATATGGGGGGAGGGTAAAAACAAACCCCCACTAATTTTTTTGCTGTCTGTATACCATTGAGGACACACCCCTTCACTTCTTAGACACAAGAAGATGTAAGAGGAAATATCCCAAAATGAAGAAATTCCCCTATTAAATGTCCCCATCAGTAGATTTAGTCTTATCTTGTGCTTGTGCTCTGGAGACAACTCTAAAAGTTTGGATTTCCCTTCACTTTCAATGGCAATCTACAAAAAGAGGGGTGAATCTACCAAATGGGGACTCAGCAATAAAAACTAACCTTCCCCCACTCTATCTAAAACTAAAAAGGAATATACTTTACTTAGACATACTTTGTAGTGCCTAAATATATGAGCTTTACACCCTTAATAAACCATATTGGTGATTTGGAAACATCAGGTACTTACAAGATAACTTACAAACAGAACAGAAGCAGTATTTCCAGCAGATTTTGCTGTCCATGGTCCTGAAGAACATCTTTTTTGTCTGTTCCCCTAAAAGAATTGTACTAAAAACATGAACATGTAAAGAACTTCAGCAATCAATGGAAACAGCAATGAGCTTGTAAATGTACTGGTCTGATGCTGTACATGTTGAAATCACTATCTTCATTTGTAGTGGACCTTACAGTATCAACAGGTTTCATGTATTTGTCAGTACAGTTGGTTGTCCAATGAAATAAGACTGAACTCCAGACAGATAAAACAAAAATATCTTTAAAGCATATCTCCTGCTTTGATTCTCACTCTCCCCCTCCCTAGTGTTCTGACTAGTCTAGTAACATCACAGGTTTGTCTTCTTTTCCTCCAGTAATGGTCCTTTCTTCTGCACTGAACAGCACTCATTTTATTTATTACAGGTACTTATAAAGTGCTGGCAATTTGTATATTGTGTGTTTTGTGAGCAAAAACTTTTGGTATTTTTCTATAAGGGTCAGAAATGGTCAGAAATGGTTGGAGGTTTTATGCAGTTGCGGTAAAGGTCCATACTGGGAAAATTCACTTTCTCTTCTTGTCCTAATTATCATTGTTTCCAGTACAGAAAGTGATGGGAAATGCAAAATCAAGCAGTTATTACTGAGATCTTCAATGGGGGATGCCTGTTCCAGTGACAGCTGTCTAGGAGGGGATGTCCACCCACTTTGTCTCTAGGACAGCAAATGAAGGAAATCTCCCTAACATGACACAGTAAGCAATAAAGAATGAGAAACAGAGGTTCTAACCTTTTACTACTTTATTTACTACTTTATTCTTTATAGTATTTTAATAGGCCAGACTAAATCAGAAAGGTGTGACTGTAACCTTAGAGGTATAGTGAGGTGCCTGATAAGATAAACAATGTGGTTTGTTTAGTCAACCTTTTTTTTACCATGAAGGAACTCTTGAAATAATTTGTGCCCTAGGTATATTCACAGATTATGGTATGATAGCATGTAGCTATATTCCATTAACCCCTTGGCGCCGGCACCTCCCGGCCCTTTAAGGGTTTCAGAAGCCGGGAGGTGGGGTTTTAGGGTTATGTGACCTCTGTGATTCACTCTCACAGTGGTCACATGTTAGGGAAAGGTCCCGATCGAAAGAGATCGGGACCTTTCCGTGAGTACCGGACATGGGTGCTGGGAGCGTGCAGGTCGCACGCTCTCAGCACGTTTTTTTTAATTGCACACAAATGTGCGGCCGCTCAGTGTCTAGGCCCAGACGCCAGGAGACCGCACATTTGTGTGCGGTCAGCATGAAGAGGTTAAAGAATAAGGAATGTGACATAATTTGACACCTAGAAGCCAATAATGTTTTTGACCCATTACATTGTGGAAAAGTGCCCCAATACATTTTTAGTCAGTGAAAATGTGCACTCCTATATTGGTGGTCAGTGAAGCAGGGTCCCCACACATTGGAGGTCAATGGGAAAAGGCTCTGTTACATTAGACATTGAGAGAAAGACATTCTTATATTGGTAGTCAGTGGAAGAAGGTGCCCTCATACATTCGTAGTCAAAGGCAGAAGGTGCCTTCATACATTGGTAGCCAGTGGGAAAAGAACCCCCATACATTGGTGGCCAGTGGGAGAATGGCCCCCATACATTGGCAGCCAGTGGGAAAAGGACCCCATGTATTGATAGCCAGTGGGAAAATGACCCCCATACATTGGTAGTCAGTGGGAGAAGGACCTACTCACATTGGTGGTCATTGGGATGAATGCCCCACTTACAGACATTAAAAAGATCAATAGTCAGTGGTGTCAGTATTTATTTACATGAGAGCAAAGACTTCGCTGGCTTCACTGGTTCTAACAAGTGATATCATTGTCAGAACTGCATAGGTACCATCAGGCACAAAAACAATCTACTACTGCTCACGGATCAAGGAGCCCCTAGAGGCACCCAAGGTTTTCACTGAACCCTGGTTGACAAAGGCTGATATAGATCAAGTAACCACACAGACAAATTAGACTTTTATTGCACCCTTCTAGTATAGGATGCAAGGCAAATTTAGTTTTTGGTTTGCTCTGTAATCAGAGGGGCAGTGTTCATTTGCCCTGGTCTGATCAGGGTTTCACAGGATAGGAGTTTGATTGTTTCCCCTTGCCTCTGAAAAAAGCTTCCAGAGCTTAAGGTGGAAAGTTCAAATGACTGACCTAAATATTTACTATGTATAATCCCTGCGGAAGTGTACCCAGAAGGTGGTCTGGGAGGTGGTAAATGGCCTGAACCCTTAAGGAGATTGTCTTTTCCCCCCATCAGGGATGGATCTGTGAGCTTCAGTGGGCTTCTTGCCCCTAAGGCACCTTTGGACTGGATGCTGGATTTCTATTTCATGGGATCTAGCCTGTGGATGTATCTACTTTAGGATTTGTGACTAGAGACTTTGACTGTCCTGTAAACTACATCTTGGTCCTCATCCATGAGCCAATAGATTGTCCTGCCAACTATCTCATGATCCTCAGCTGTGAGACTTTACTCTGCAAACTTCCTCATGGTCCCCAGATGTGAGCCAATAGACTGTCCTGTAAACTACCTCATGGTCCCCAGACATTAGCCAATAGACTGTCCTATAAAATCTCATGGTCCCCAGTTGTAAGACTTCAACTATTCTACAAACTACCTCATGGTTCCCAGTCCAGTCATGAGCCAATAGACTGTTCTGTATGGTCCCCAGCTGTGAAAGATAGACTGTGCTACTTTATCTGATAGAAGAGTGTTATCTTTTAACTGTGCTTAAATGTTTTGGAGTATCCCATACCCCACTATTTCTTTTAAAGTTCTTCAAGCAATAACCCTAAAAAGGACATCCCGTAGACTGTTCAATGAGCTTGTGTGAGCAGACTGTTACTGTGTGTCTGGCTGCTTGTGCTCTAATTTGTGAAAGAACCTGTTACTCTACAGTGACCCCTGCAAAGGCAGCACTACAGTAACATGAGTAACAAAAAGGTTGTAGGCTCAGCCTATTCCACCCAATATGATGGCAAACTGAAGGAGATACCCTTTCTCAGTGTGATTATTCCTATTATATAATAGTAACTAGTTATGTGTACAAAAACCTAGATTGATGGATTGCCTGTGGCATAATCCTGGTATGATGAATTACAACATAAATAAAAAGTAATATGCATGATTTTCTTACTTTTTTATTAGTCAGCTATCAATAACATGCCGCAAATTGATGTCAAAATGTCAGCATTGATAAAATGATGATTATCCTTCTTACATTTCTTCTCTATAAAGATAGATGAAAATGTGTCCATCATACATGGGCTGAAATACAGCATTAGTATTTATGAAGACATGAATGACCCGCCTGACATTCAACTCTTATGGGACAGAGACAAATGTCCGGGTGGTTTGTGCGTGACAAATCTAGAATGATTTGCATGTATGGCATCTATCATGTGTCAGGAAGAAGGATAGAAGGATAGTCACTGATAATCCTATCAGCCTGGTCCCCCTACTCACTGTATGTGGAGATATTTGGTAGCCAGACAGACCGATATGAATTTATGAAACAAATGAGACTGTACACACAGCTTACAACAATAAGGTTGATTTATTAAAACTGGAGAGCGCAGCTGCGCATGGTAGCCAATCAGCTTCTAACTTCAGCTTGCTCAATTACGCTTTGCCAATAAAACCTGGAAGCTGATTGGTTTCTGTGCACAGTTGCACCAGATTTTGCACTATACTTTTAATAAATCAACCCCACTGTGTCACCTGGAACTCCTATACCCATATCAAATGGTTATTAACCCCTTGGCACCGGCGTCTCCCGGCCCTTTAAGGATTTCAGAAGCTGGGAGGTGGGGCGGGGTTTAGGGTCATGTGACCACCGTGACACACCATAACGGCGGTCACATGATCAGGAAAGGTCCCAATCAAAAGAGATCGGGACCTTTTCGTGAGTACCGGACATGTGTGCTGGGAGCGCGCGGGGCGCGTGCTCTCTGCCCATATTTGGCGCGTGCTCTCAGCACTTTTTTTTTAATAGAACGCAAATGTGCGGCCACTCAGCGTCTAGGCCCAGATGCCGGGAGGCCACAGATTTGCGTTTGGCCGGCACCAAGAGGTTAATAAAAGTACCTGTGCTCAGATATTTGTAAACATGTGATACAGAGAATCCTGTGGCATCAGTGCCAGGACAAGGTCATCCGGTGCCAAGGGCAAAGATGGCAAACTTGTCCTTCCCCCACTTCCCTGAATGTTTTGTAAAGTGCGTTGAAATAGTAGCAATAGTTGTGGTTCAGCAAACTGGAGAGTTTAAAATCAGTGCACAAAATATGTGCTAACAGTGTCAAAGGAAAAAATATTCCTGCATCAGTGCTGTCACCAGTAGGAAAAATGTCCCTGTGTCACAGGAAGGAAGAGATGCTGTGAAAAATGCCTCTGCATCAGTGGTGTCACTGGAAGGAAAAATGTCCTTGTATCAGTGGTGTCATTGGAAGGAAAAAATGTCCTTGCACCACTGGTATCACTGGAAGGAAAAACATTTATTGTATCAGTGGTGTCATTGGAAGGAAAAAATGTCTCTGTTGTAGTGCTGTCACTGAGAGGAAAAAAAGTCCCTGCATCTATTGGGTCATTGAAAGGTAAAATGTCTCTGCATCAGTGGTGAAAAATGTTGCTGTGTTGGCGGTGTCACTGGAAGTAAAAAATGTTCCTGCATTCGTGGTGTCATTAGAATGAAAAAATGTCCTAACACCAGTGGTATCACTGGAAGGAGTAAATGTCCCTGTGTCTCACTAGAAGGAAAAGTGTCCTTGCATTGGTGGCTTCACTGAAAATGTACCAGTTTCGGTGGTGTTACTTTAAGGAGGACCACTTTGTTATATGTCAGTGGGATGAAGAAGGATCCTTTTCTCAGTAGATGCCCCGTGGCTAAGCACAGATGCGCTCCCTCAGTGCACATTCCAAGCAACAACCCCTTCCAAAGGAATGGATATGCTATGCTCTAGGACATAACGTCTTAGCACACACACGGCTGACTTCCTAGCACAGAAGAGGGGTGGTAGCACTCTTTAGGATCTCTCCCTGCCTGTACTCACACAATGCCTCTGGATAAATGGTGACCTCCTACCACAATCTTGCAGGCAGCTCCTTTCAGCAGTACCAGACTGGATGCTCAGATGACAGTCTCTCAGCCAGCCTTCAGCCGCAAACAGTGGCTCCAGGCCCTCCAGCCTCCCAGTCGGGGCCTCAACTCAACACACACACGACAGAGTGTCAAGGAGAGGCAAACAAGCCCCCTAGGTGATGATCTCTCCCCCTGGAAGAAGACAAGGCTGCTCTCTGCTCCAGGGTATTTATACATTCTTCCAGAATTGTCTGGGCCAGACCTCCCAGGGATTGGCTGGGGCCACATAAATATTAAGCTGTTGATTTATATACTCCTGCCTCTATTACCCAGAGCTCCTCCAAGTGCACATGGAAAAGCAAAAAATCATGCAGCCTCTGAGACACAGACCAGGCCAAAATAATCAAACCCAGAACCACTGGTTACAGTGGACTAAAACTAAATTCACGTACATTAAGGCTTAGCTATAAATCCCAAAGAGAATTCCAGCCTCACTAGGTATAGAGAACCAAACTAAATTTGCCAAACAGAATAAATTAACCCCATCAACTACAATGGTCCCAAACTAAAATACCCTCAGCATCTGACTACATCTCCAACACACATGTAACCAGGTGCTTGGCTGGAAATGGAGAGTGAGCTGCTCTCTGTAGCCACTGCCCTTTAGTTCTGAACTGCTTAACAGTCATATCAGCAAGTGGAGGGAGCTGCTGAGCAGGAGGAGTTTAATAGACTGAGTCAGGCAGCACTACACTGTGGGAACTGTAGTCCGGAGGAGAGAGACTCTGCTGTAATCAGGAGCTTTTGAACTGCATTTTCCAGAAGGGGATTGCCAGGAGGAAGGCAAAGAGCTGCATTTTCTTTGGCTGCAAAGGACACAGCTTTGTCTTGCCACGAGGGAGACCGGAGGGTGTACATTGCTGTCCAGGGTACACCATCACTGCTGCATATTGGCAGGCAGAGTGCTCAGTTCAGGAGTGCCAACAACCTGGGTGGGAGTCACCTGGGTGCAGAGCAGAGAGTGAACTACTTGTTGTGTGTGACCAAATAGTGGGCTGCAAAATTGCTGAGACTTGTGAGCTGCTGCTGTGGGGATTTACTATCTACTGCCTGATAGACTGTGCCCTTTAGGAACTGACCATACAGATATCTAGTAGTCTTATTGCTGCCTGCAGGCTTGGCTGGGAATATTCTCATGTGTCCCAATGGTACAACTGGGCCCCAACGCTAACCGCCTGAAGAGATAGGACTAAAGACTGTACTTTTTACAGCTGCTACACAGAGATTTTCACCTATTGCTTATGCTAAGAGGTACCTCTCATGGGATATTGCACCATATCCTAGCCATTCTTCTAGAGCACAGGTGTCAAACTGGCGGCCCTCCAGCTGTTGAGGAACTACAAGTCACATGAGGCATTGCAAGGCTGACTGTTATAAGAATGACTCCCACAGGCAGAAACATGATGGGACTTGTAGTTCTGCAACAGCTGGAGGGTCACCATTTTGATACCCCTGTTCTAGAGTGTACTCTAGACTAGTTCTAGTATTATTATTCACATTGCAGTTAACCTTCCTAGCGGTCTGATTATGTCCATATTTCTGGCTGAAAGTGGTACATTTGTTTGCATGGAAATATGGTTTTTTATTGTGGGCCTGTACTTTTTAGGAATAACTCACTCAAATCTGTTCGAACAAAAGTCTAGTAAACATCCCGGGTATGATAAAACATGAAACACAAAATCATAAATTATAATTTAATAAATAATCATAAAAAATAATAATATAATAATAATAAATTTAATTCAATAATATAATCAAACCAAAAACATTGAAATTTGAAATAGAGCGCCAAGCTCGCACATCGCTGAGCTCAGTCACAGAATCGTTTTCAGTGTCTGATGACGAATTTCCCCACGAATCATTATCACTCAATTCTGCAAGTGGTTCTGATTTACTATCGCTGTTCTCTAGCTGATCTAAAACCGATTTTGACCTAAAGGGACGCTTTTTGGACGCCATGGACATTTCTCAGTTTCCAGGCAGAAAGAACAGTAAAAATGCAGGCAGGGCACAGGACAAAGCAGTAGGGACAAAATGTATGTAAATGTTTTGATACAGTAATGTTTTACTATGTGATATTCGTTTATTAGAAAATGTCAGTTTTTAAAATGTTCAAATTTGCTGCCGGTTCCAGCCCTTGTAGTCCCGTACGTCCCGACGTCACAGGGACCAGAACACGGGAGCCGGATGCCGGCATCGGCCGGAGGAGATGGCCGGGGATGCTGCAGGGGACACATCGCGGGAGCGCAGGACAAGGTAAGTGCTGCAGGGAATCCCTGAGCAACGCAGCTAGGTAAGCCCGAGTGTAGCTCGGGGTTACTGCTTTTGGTACTGAAACTTTACCCCGAGCTACACTCGGGAATACCGCCAGGGGGGTTAATGTCCATATGCACTGTTTATTGCTGACTTTGCTGATCCATGAGTTAATCCCAGTCAACTGCTACAGAACTCTGTTCTAACTTACCTTGGCATAGTGGTTATACTGTCCGGCGAACCTATTTTCTATGTGTTCATTTATGAGCAAAACACCATTTATTCTAATCCATGCATTTCTACAATCAAATACATAGGGGTTGGTTTACTAAAACTGGAGAGTGCAAAATCTAGTGCAGCTCTGCACAGAAACCAAACAGCTTGCTGTTTTTTTTTCAAAGCTTAATTGTACAAGCTGAAGTAACACCCTGGTCACTTCAAGCCCGACTTTGAAATCGTGCGACTTACAGTGAAGTCGCACAATGTCAAAGTCAGGGGACATGCCGATTTCAGGTGCGATTTGTAAGACATCTGACACAGATGTCTATGCATATATATTGAATAACTCAAGCACTAACTATAGTGAAATAAAAACAAAAAATTACAATAAATTGCTGTAGCCGCTAGTGCACACAACCCATGTCTCAGTGGGGCAAATTATACAATCATAAAGTGAAGTGAAAAAATTCTGCGCTACATAAACCATTATATAAGCAAAAAACAAAGTGAAAAAAATAAATAATTATTATAAGAAAAAAATAGTAGTAGAAAAAATATTATTATTGAAATAAAAATATAGATATATGAAGATATATTGAAAATATACATATATAAAAAAACCACACCAAAAAATAAAATAAAAGATAAAAATTAAGAATATTTTAAATATGAATCAAATAAAAGTCAATCAAAAATCAAGTTCAATCAATAAAGTGTTCATTCAGTGAACCCTCCTTTGGATAACGAAAAATATCTGCATCTGTCATCAATTCCCGTGCAAAGACATCCTTCACATATATCTGCTCACCTCACACAGTGTGACCTCACATTATACAATGTTACGGTCTAACTGCACTTTTGGTCCCATATGGACTCAGAAGATCAGCTTGCTGAATGAAGACTCCAAGAGTAAGCTCCCTCCTGATGAGCGTCTTTGTATCAGCCGTATTCCTCAATAAAAAGAACTTGACATAGTGCTTTATCCTTTTAAACTTTTATTCATCAATTAAAACATATGAAATACACTCACGTTCCGGAGGTGTATTTTGCACCAGGTATGATGAAGATCCAGTGATGTATTCATTAAACACTAGATGGCAGTATCATCTAAGCAGCAGAGTCCTGTACAAGCCCCAAACAGACACCATACGTAATATATTGCAAGACAAAGCACGGGCCCACTCAATGAATGCTATTGCCTGTTGTAATGCTGTTTCAAGAGCCGTTTGTAGAGTACTACAGGCCGCTATCCCGATGGCAACGTTGTGACGTCATCCTCATACTCCTCCCCGATGCGTTTCGTCACTAGTCACGTGACTTTATCAAGGGGATGCCAAGTCGCACCCGATGTGACCGGGGTGTTAGAGGCTGATCAGCTACCATGCACAGCTGCACCAGATTCTGCACTCTCTAGTTTTAGTACATCAAACCCATTACATTCATTTACCAATAAATGCTCTGGTGTCTGATTCCTGGCACTAACTCACAGCCAAGTTAAAAGGTATCTGTGCTTGTGTTCCTATAAGTACTTGCAGTGACTTTCATTCAATCAGGTGTATCAGTGGGGCTGAGGTTGTTCTTGGAGTCGAATGAACAAAGTGCCCAAAAGTTTGCACCAAGCCTCCCAGCGCATCAATACCCTTCTGTTGAGATACATACATGCTGTCTATATGCTCTTGCACATTTAGGCTCCAATGCACGCTGGGCGTTTTGATAACGCTGGTAACGTTAGCTGTGTAAAGTCACGTTAAAAACGTGAGTTTTTCAGTGTTTTTTTGTGGGTTTTTTACCCCCCCCCCCCCAAAAAAAAATATTTTTTTGTCAAAAAAAAGTCCAAAAATGAAGGTTTATGGAGTTTTACCGCGTTTTGCCGTGTTTTTCCAGCTAAAAAACTCCTTTAGCAACCCAATAGTCCTCGGTTTGTTTTCCAGCCAAAAAACGCTGATTACAGTCTATGTGTGCATGGATTACAGTCTATGTGTGCATGGGGGTTTACTAACTGTAGAAAAAAACATCAAAAACCAAAAACAGCCGCTATAAAAACGTCCAGTGTGCATGAGGACTTATGCTGGCCATACATGGGTCAAAATTCGACCGATTTTTCATCCAAAAATGGGACCTAAGAATAATCGGCTGATTTTCGGTCTGTCAGTAGGTCAATGGCACCGGCTGATTTTTGTGGTTCCTCCCCTTTTCGATGATCGGGCATGTTGGAAAATTTGTGAAAAACGACTGATTTTCAACTCAATAATGGACAAATCATACAATCATTTTTCCGAAAAGAATATGCGCATGAGCAGTGACCTGGAAGGAACAGAAGTTTCACCTGTTATATGGGGTGAACTTTATGACTTGGTCGGCTGATTTGCAAAATCATTGATGGCACCATCGGATTACCGAGCGAATGACGTTTTAGATTTTCGGATGAAAAGTCGTTCGGAATTTGACCCATGTATGGCCTGTATTACTGTCCATGTCTCAGCTGCAGTCAATCTCATTGTGGTTCAGCTCTCTCTCTCTTCAGCTCAGTTGTACTGAAAGAAAAGAAAGGCATTTACAAAGACCATCACACTCAGTCCAATGTTCATTTTAAATCTGCGTTGTGGCTATAGTCAATACAGTTGGGTTTTTAAAAATCATCCCCAGGGTGGACAATCCGCGAATAGATTGTTTTGGCTATGAGTGATGGGAAGTCGTGTATTCTTCGAAAAACACCTGATGTTTCAGCAGCCCCGGCAGAGGAAACAAATGAGAATTACATGAATGGCTGATATGTTTTCTCATATCTAGAAATTACTTGCCATTTATTATTTCATTAAATCCACTCATAAGCAGCTTTGAGTCATCTTAATCTGTCATCTCCCACTTCTGCAGCCTGGGTTTCATAATTCAATCTTTGATTTGTGTCATTAACAAATTAGATCAGCTTTGCAGGCATTCCTTTTATTACAAGTGTTATTAGCGGTGGTAATATGTCTGCTTTCTGCAGCGCTAATGTTTAACCTCTGCTTGTTGAAGGGCACAGCTTTATTAATCACTGTTGCAAGGATTTCCAGGAAAATGCTGTAGGGACTGGCTATAGAAATTGTTGTTGTTATTGTTATTACGCATTTATATAGCACCAGCATATTTCCCAGGCCCTAAAGACCAATGCTGTGCAACAAAAGTATGCAGTATACAGATAATATTTTCTAGAAAATACTGTAACTGAGCTAAGGTCAGAAAGTCGGCTCAGTTTACATCTGGGAAACTTTTTATTAAATGAAGAACTACCCTCGTAGGAGCAGCCAGAAGGATGCCCATGGATCGTTTCCCAGTAGTTGCCCTGCAGCCAGGTATGCAGTCACAGTTACTCTTTGGCTCAATGAACAGTCCAGGGTTATTCTCTTTTTTATGATTTTATTTTTGGGTAATTTGGACAGGGTTAGGGAATTGAGTGGAGTACTCCAAAGCTATGTACAAATAGGACACTTTCTCTTCGGTAGAACTATGGGCCAAGTCCTTGCACAAGTAAAGGACTAAATGTTGTAGCATCAACTTGAGGAGATACATTTTCCTCTCTGGACGGTCCAAGCAAAGTCCTTTCACTAAGAATTAAATAGATGGAGCTCTTCAGAACTCTGGACATTTTGTCCCCTTTAGCCCCTTGCCTACCAAGCACTTATACCCCCTTCCTGCAGAAGCCAATTTTCAGCTTTCAGCGCTGTCGCACTTTGAATGACAATTGTGCGGTCATGCAACACTGTACCCATATGGAATTTTTATCATTTTATTCACACAAATAGAGCTTTCTTTTAGTGGTATTTAATCACTACTGGGTGTTTTATTTTTTTCGCTATAAACACAAAAAAAGCAGAAAATTAAAAAAAAAAAGTTTTTCTTTGTTTCTATTATAAAATTTTGTGAACAGGTAATTTTTCTCCTTCACTGATGTGCATTGATGAGGCTGCATGGATAGGCGGAACTGATGGGCACTGATAGGCAGCACTGATAGGCGGCACTGATGAGCTGGCACTGATGATGCTTCACTGATATGCAACAATGGTGGCACTGATGGGCACGGGTAGGCGGCACTGATGGGCAGCACTGATGAGTGGCACTGACTAGCGGCACTACTGGGCACTGACTGGCGGCACTGCTGGGCACTGATGGGTGGCACTGCTGGGCAGCACTGATGGGTGGCTCTGATTGGGGGAACTGCTGGGCACTGGGGGGTGGCACTGCTGGGCACAGGTGGGTGACACTGCTAGGCACTGATGGGCACAGATGGGTGGCACTGCTGGGCACAGGTGGGTGGCACTGCTAGGCACTGATGGGCACAGATGGGTGGCACTGCTGTGCACAGGTGGGTGGCACTGCTTGGCACTTGCAGGTGGCACTGCTGGGCACAGGGGAGTGGCATTAGTGGGTGGCACTGCTGGGCACTAATCATCAAGGCACTGATGATCACTGCCAATCTGTTTTCTGACAACTGCCGGTTCTTAGCAGTACTTTCCTCACGTTGCAATAGCGTGCGGAAAGTGCAGCCGACAACTGGCAACTGCATTTACCCTGTGATCTGCTGTGTCATTGGACAGATGATCACGTGGTAAAACGCCGCTGTGATTGGCCTTATACCACATCACGTGATCAGCTGTGTCCGTAGGACACAGCAATCATGCAGATTGCCGGGTGCACGCCACTGGGGGCCCGCGGGAGGGCGTGCTCTGGGAGGACATCATATGACGCCCTCTCAGAACTGGACAACCGCACTGTAGCCGTCATTCAGCTATAGCATGGTTGTCAAGTGGTTAAAGACAACTGACTGTAACACCAATGGGGTGGTAACATTATGCCGTCTCTATGATCTCTCACAACAGTCTGTACTCACAATATCTTTAGACGATTGGCTGCCTCCTTCCAATGCCTTCCAGACACTTTCTTCCTGTGATACCAGACTAGATCCACTGAAAGGCCCCTCAGTCAGCTTCAACAACTTCCAGCAAAACCCGGCCTTCCATCTCACCCAGCTGGGATCAGCAATCACATGGCAGGTGGACTAGGAGGCAATCAGCCCCCCTAGGCTGTGATCCCCTCTGCAGAGACAAGACAATTCTGTTGCAGGTCTCAAACAATTATACACTTCCCTAGCAAATATCTGTGCACTCTTCCCACAGGAGTTGGCTGAGACAGTATAAATATTCATACTGCTCATTTGCCTTACTCCATACATATGTTCCAGAACCACCCAGAGAGTTCTAGAATGCAGGAGTTGTAATCAAACCCGCAGCCTGTGAAACAGAGAACAGACCTAAACAATCACAGACAGCCACACTGTTCTGCCTCTCCAATCTAAGCATTGATAGTGTGATCTCTGTAACTTACAGTTGTGATGAGATAGCGATAACTTCATCCTCAGTTGGATACCACAGTCAGTGACTCAATCAATAAGACATCTTGTAGATCTTGTGAAGTTTATTCCATAAACTGAGAGAATCTTACAACAATGAACATTCGATAGGTCAAAAGATCATAATGTTTCCTGCTCCATGACATGAGGCTAGAGCTGCAATGCATTTCTTGGAAAGGGGGAGGGCAATCTATATAGCATTAACTAAACCAAAGGAAAGGGAGGAGCAGAAACAAAATATAGAAACACTTAAAGGCATATGACAGTCAATATGACAGTCATGTGAAACATGACACACACTGATCACAGTGAGCCACAACTAAATTTGCCTAACAACAAAATTCAGCTCCACTGGATATCTACCTACCTATGCTATCTAGGAGGGTGCTACATAACAAAAATACAAGAAAAGAAAACAACTCCCAATTGTCCCTCATTTGGAGAGACTGTCCCCCTTTTGGAACCAAATCGTTCTGTCCCTCTTTCTTCCTCATTTGTACCTCCTTTTTGGTGTTATCTATAAAATCAGTAACTATTTAATTCTGAAAACTGTTAAACTGCACTAAACTTTTTAATAGAACGTCTACATTATTTTATTTAGTTCTTGGAAAAACCACTATAAAGCAAAAAATAGTGTAGAAAAAAAAGAACTTGAGGGTTTACCAGTAATTTTATGCATATTAAAGTATGTATAGTGCAAACATTTTTTTTAGTTTTGCCATGAGCAGGGAAGGATTAGAACCCCTGTTAAGCTTTTATTGTTGCCTGTATCCGTATTGGGGATATTGACCTTCTCTATTAGTCCTGGTGACCATTGTCCTTTAGGCAGAAAGTGATGGAAATGTAGGGCTGTTACCAGAACAAGAGATGAAGACAAATCTTACAATGGGAACTATGTTATGATAATGGTAAGTCTTCTAGTGTCCAATCTTGCAGCAAAAGTAAAGGTGGCTGTAGATGGATCAAAATTCCTGGGGAGCCAGCTCAATGTCAATCTGGCCGTCCCTGCTTGACAGACGTTAATCGTTAAATCGATTTCTGTCGAACGGACAAGTTGGAAAATGTTTGTTGATCAGTGCAGAAAAAAAAGACCTTGAAACCTAGTGTGCACCGAAAGTGGTTGTAAAGGCTGAAGGGTTTTTACCTTCATGCATTCTATGCATGAAGGTATAAAAACCTTCTGTGTATTCCTCCCCCCAAATCTCCCTCTAATACTCACTCTTGATCCAGCAAATCTCTCCTCATTGGCTGAGACACAGCAGGGGGAGCCATTGGCTCCCACCGCTGTCAATCACAGCCAGTGAGCCAATGAAGAAAGAGTGGGGGCAAAGCCGAGCCACAGCTCTATGTGTCTTATGGGTGCATAGAGCAGGGCTCTAAGGTGCTCACACACTAGTGTCCCCATAGCAAGCGGCTTGCTCTTGGGGGCACTGGTCAAGGGGGAGGAGCCAGGAGCTCCAGTGGGGGATCCATGAAGAAGAGGATCAGGGCTGCTCTGTGCAAAACCTTTAATCTCACTTTTACTTTATCTTTGAGCTGACAATACAATACAATTTCAACCAGCGTTGACAGCTCTGCCTGCTGGATTACAGATCTCTACATCTCCCCCACCCCCTGTACCTCTCTATATGCATTCACTGATTTGCATCCAGTGCTACTGCCTTGGCTCCCATGGGCATGCCCACACCCTGGGTAGGGAACAGGCTCTTGGGAGATGTTGTTTTGGGGGTATGCCAACAGTAATAGCTCCCGGTCGTGGGGCGGTTGGTGATGGGAATGCAACTCCTAAACACAAAAAAGGCAATGCAGCTAGCCACTCACAGGGGCCAAAACAGCAGAGCAAGTAGCAGACTCCTGCCCCTGCCATTTGCATTGTGACTAATCACTAATGCGAATGTAGCCTTAGAACAGGGTTTGGATGCTACTACTTTAGAAAAGGTTTTGGAAACTAGTTATCATACCCTGTTATAAAGTGCAGTTCCCTTTGAAAACCTCTAAACTAGTGCCTCCAAAGCCAATTATAAAGCATTACTTGCAAAGCCAGGTATTAAGCAAACTTCCTTTATAACTGGCTCTGTGAGTAATGCTTAGTAACTGGCTCTGTGAGTAATGTTTAGTAACTGGCTTTGTGAGTAATGCTTAGTAACTGGCTCTGTGAGTAATGTTTAGTAACTGGCTTTGTGAGTAATGCTTAGTAACTGGTTCTGTGAGTAATGCTTAGTAACTGGTTCTGTGAGTAATGCTTAGTAATTGGCTCTGAGTAATGCTTAGTAACTGGCTCTGTGAGTAATGCTTAGTAACTGGCTCTGTGAATAATGCTTAGTAATTGGCTCTGTGAGTAATGCTTAGTAATTGGCTCTGTGAGTAATGCTTAGTAACTGGCTCTGTGAGTAATGCTTAGTAACTGGCTCTGTGAGTAATGCTTAGTAATTGGCTCTGAGTAATGCTTAGTAAAGTAATGCTTAGTAACTGGCTTTGTGAGTAATGCTTAGTAACAGGGGCGGACTGACCATTTGGAAACCTGGCCACTGCCCGAGGGCCCGAGGTCAGTAGGGGGCCCCATGAGATGCCCCTGGTACCTTTTTCATAGGCTTTTTTGAGTTTGGGCCAGGACACAGGGGCCCCATGATCCCCCTATTGCCTGGGGGCCCCATGAGTTGTCAGTCTGCCCCTGCTTAGTAACTAGCTCTGTGAGTAATGTTTAGCAACTGGCTCTGTGAGTAATGCTTAGTAACTGGCTCTGTGAGTAATGCTTAGTAACTGGCTCTGTGAGTAATGCTTAGTAACTGGCTCTGTGAGTAATGCTTAGTAATTGGCTCTGTGAGTAATGCTTAGTAACTGGCTTTGTGAGTAATGCTTAGTAACTGGCTCTGTGAGTAATGCTTAGTAATTGGATCTGTGAGTAATGCTTAGTAATTGGCTTTGTGAGTAATGCTTAGTAATTGGCTCTGTGAGTAATGCTTAGTAAATGGCTCTGTGAGTAATGCTTAGTAATTGGCTCTGTGAGTAATGCTAAATAACTGGCTCTGTGAGTAATGCTTAGTAACTGGCTCTGTGAGTAATGCTTAGTAATTGGCTCTGTGAGTAATGCTTAGTAATTGGATCTGTGAGTAATGCTTAGTAATTGGCTCTGTGAGTAATGCTTAGTAATTGGATCTGTGAGTAATGCTTAGTAATTGGATCTGTGAGTAATGCTTAGTAATTGGATCTGTTAGTAATGCTTAGTAACTGGCTCTGTGAGTAATGCTTAGTAATTGGCTCTGAGTAATGCTTAGTAAAGTAATGCTTAGTAACTGGCTTTGTGAGTAATGCTTAGTAACAGGGGCGGACTGACCATTTGGAAACTTGGGCACTGCCCGAGGGCCCGAGG
Organism: Staurois parvus; assembly: GCF_062004578.1. NCBI lineage: Eukaryota > Metazoa > Chordata > Amphibia > Anura > Ranidae > Staurois > Staurois parvus. The sequence goes on along the minus strand of NW_028318682.1, from coordinate 3,043,839 downwards.
TCAGTAGGGGGCCCCATGAGATGCCCCTGGTACCTTTTTCATAGGCTTTTTTGAGTTTGGGCAAGGACACAGGGGCCCCATGATCCCCTATTGCCCGGGGGCCCCATGAGTTGTCAGTCTGCCCCTGCTTAGTAACTAGCTCTGTGAGTAATGTTTAGTAACTGGCTTTGTGAGTAATGCTTAGTAACTGGCTCTGTGAGTAATGCTTAGTAATTGGCTCTGTGAGTAATGCTTAGTAATTGGCTCTGTGAGTAATGCTTAGTAATTGGATCTGTGAGTAATGCTTAGTAACTGGCTCTGTGAGTAATGCTTAGTAATTGGCTCTGTGAGTAATGCTTAGTTATTGGATCTGTGAGTAATGCTTAGTAATTGGATCTGTGAGTAATGCTTAGTAACTGGCTCTGTGAGTAATGCTTAGTAATTGGATCTGTGAGTAATGCTTAGTAACTGGCTCTGTGAGTAATGCTTAGTAATTGGCTCTGTGAGTAATGCTTAGTTATTGGATCTGTGAGTAATGCTTAGTAATTGGATCTGTGAGTAATGCTTAGTAATTGGCTCCTCGAGTAATGCTTAGTAATTGGATCTGTGAGTAATGCTTAGTAACTGGCTCTGTGAGTAATGCTTAGTAACTGGCTCTGTGAGTAATGCTTAGTAATTGGATCTGTGAGTAATGCTTAGTAATTGGATCTGTGAGTAATGCTTAGTAATTGGCTCTGTGAGTAATGCTTAGTAATTGGCTCTGTGAGTAATGCTTAGTAACTGGCTCTGTGAGTAATGCTTAGTAATTGGCTCTGTGAGTAATGCTTAGTAATTGGATCTGTGAGTAATGCTTAGTAATTGGATCTGTGAGTAATGCTTAGTAACTGGCTCTGTGAGTAATGCTTAGTAATTGGATCTGTGAGTAATGCTTAGTAACTGGATCTGTGAGTAATGCTTAGTAATTGGATCTGTGAGTAATGCTTAGTAATTGGATCTGTGAGTAATGCTTAGTAATTGGATCTGTGAGTAATGCTTAGTAACTGGCTCTGTGAGTAATGCTTAGTAACTGGCTCTGTGAGTAATGCTTAGTAATTGGCTCTGTGAGTAATGCTTAGTAACTGGCTTTGTGAGTAATGCTTAGTAACTGGCTCTGTGAGTAATGCTTAGTAATTGGATCTGTGAGTAATGCTTAGTAATTGGATCTGTGAGTAATGCTTAGTAATTGGCTCTGTGAGTAATGCTTAGTAATTGGCTCTGTGAGTAATGCTTAGTAATTGGCTCTGTGAGTAATGCTAAATAACTGGCTCTGTGAGTAATGCTTAGTAACTGGCTCTGTGAGTAATGCTTAGTAATTGGCTCTGTGAGTAATGCTTAGTAATTGGATCTGTGAGTAATGCTTAGTAATTGGCTCTGTGAGTAATGCTTAGTAATTGGCTCTGTGAGTAATGCTTAGTAACTGGATCTGTGAGTAATGCTTAGTAATTGGCTCTGTTAGTAATGCTTAGTAACTGGCTCTGTGAGTAATGCTTAGTAATTGGCTCTGAGTAATGCTTAGTAAAGTAATGCTTAGTAACTGGCTTTGTGAGTAATGCTTAGTAACAGGGGCGGACTGACCATTTGGAAACTTGGGCACTGCCCGAGGGCCCGAGGTCAGTAGGGGGCCCCATGAGATGCCCCTGGTACCTTTTTCATAGGCTTTTTTGAGTTTGGGCAAGGACACAGGGGCCCCATGATCCCCTATTGCCCGGGGGCCCCATGAGTTGTCAGTCTGCCCCTGCTTAGTAACTAGCTCTGTGAGTAATGTTTAGTAACTGGCTTTGTGAGTAATGCTTAGTAACTGGCTCTGTGAGTAATGCTTAGTAATTGGCTCTGTGAGTAATGCTTAGTAATTGGCTCTGTGAGTAATGCTTAGTAACTGGCTCTGTGAGTAATGCTTAGTAATTGGATCTGTGAGTAATGCTTAGTAACTGGCTCTGTGAGTAATGCTTAGTAATTGGCTCTGTGAGTAATGCTTAGTTATTGGATCTGTGAGTAATGCTTAGTAATTGGATCTGTGAGTAATGCTTAGTAATTGGCTCCTTGAGTAATGCTTAGTAATTGGATCTGTGAGTAATGCTTAGTAACTGGCTCTGTGAGTAATGCTTAGTAACTGGCTCTGTGAGTAATGCTTAGTAATTGGATCTGTGAGTAATGCTTAGTAATTGGATCTGTGAGTAATGCTTAGTAATTGGCTCTGTGAGTAATGCTTAGTAATTGGCTCTGTGAGTAATGCTTAGTAACTGGCTCTGTGAGTAATGCTTAGTAATTGGATCTGTGAGTAATGCTTAGTAACTGGCTCTGTGAGTAATGCTTAGTAACTGGATCTGTGAGTAATGCTTAGTAACTGGATCTGTGAGTAATGCTTAGTAATTGGATCTGTGAGTAATGCTTAGTAATTGGATCTGTGAATAATGCTTAGTAATTGGATCTGTGAGTAATGCTTAGTAATTGGCTCTGTGAGTAATGCTTAGTAATTGGATCTGTGAGTAATGCTTAGTAATTGGATCTGTGAGTAATGCTTAGTAACTGGATCTGTGAGTAATGCTTAGTAACAGGGGCGGACTGACCATTTGGAAACTTGGGCACTGCCCGAGGGCCCGAGGTCAGTAGGGGGCCCCATGAGATGCCCCTGGTACCTTTTTCATAGGCTTTTTTGAGTTTGGGCAAGGACACAGGGGCCCCATGATCCCCTATTGCCCGGGGGCCCCATGAGTTGTCAGTCTGCCCCTGCTTAGTAACTAGCTCTGTGAGTAATGTTTAGTAACTGGCTTTGTGAGTAATGCTTAGTAACTGGCTCTGTGAGTAATGCTTAGTAATTGGCTCTGTGAGTAATGCTTAGTAACTGGCTCTGTGAGTAATGCTTAGTAACTGGCTCTGTGAGTAATGCTTAGTAATTGGATCTGTGAGTAATGCTTAGTAACTGGCTCTGTGAGTAATTCTTAGTAATTGGCTCTGTGAGTAATGCTTAGTAATTGGCTCTGTGAGTAATGCTTAGTAATTGGCTCTGTGAGTAATGCTTAGTAATTGGATCTGTGAGTAATGCTTAGTAATTGGATCTGTGAGTAATGCTTAGCAACTGGCTCTGTGAGTAATGCTTAGTAATTGGCTCTGTGAGTAATGCTTAGTAACTGGCTCTGTGAGTAATGCTTAGTAACTGGCTCTGTGAGTAATGCTTAGTAATTGGATCTGTGAGTAATGCTTAGTAACTGGCTCTGTGAGTAATGCTTAGTAATTGGCTCTGTGAGTAATGCTTAGTAATTGGCTCTGTGAGTAATGCTAAATAACTGGCTCTGTGAGTAATGCTTAGTAACTGGCTCTGTGAGTAATGCTTAGTAATTGGCTCTGTGAGTAATGCTTAGTAATTGGATCTGTGAGTAATGCTTAGTAATTGGCTCTGTGAGTAATGCTTAGTAATTGGCTCTGTGAGTAATGCTTAGTAACTGGATCTGTGAGTAATGCTTAGTAATTGGCTCTGTTAGTAATGCTTAGTAACTGGCTCTGTGAGTAATGCTTAGTAATTAGCTCTGAGTAATGCTTAGTAAAGTAATGCTTAGTAACTGGCTTTGTGAGTAATGCTTAGTAACAGGGGCGGACTGACCATTTGGAAACTTGGGCACTGCCCGAGGGCCCGAGGTCAGTAGGGGACCCCATGAGATGCCCCTGGTACCTTTTTCATAGGCTTTTTTGAGTTTGGGCAAGGACACAGGGGCCCCATGATCCCCTATTGCCCGGGGGCCCCATGAGTTGTCAGTCTGCCCCTGCTTAGTAACTAGCTCTGTGAGTAATGTTTAGTAACTGGCTTTGTGAGTAATGCTTAGTAACTGGCTCTGTGAGTAATGCTTAGTAATTGGCTCTGTGAGTAATGCTTAGTAATTGGCTCTGTGAGTAATGCTTAGTAACTGGCTCTGTGAGTAATGCTTAGTAATTGGATCTGTGAGTAATGCTTAGTAACTGGCTCTGTGAGTAATGCTTAGTAATTGGCTCTGTGAGTAATGCTTAGTTATTGGATCTGTGAGTAATGCTTAGTAATTGGATCTGTGAGTAATGCTTAGTAATTGGCTCCTTGAGTAATGCTTAGTAATTGGATCTGTGAGTAATGCTTAGTAACTGGCTCTGTGAGTAATGCTTAGTAACTGGCTCTGTGAGTAATGCTTAGTAATTGGATCTGTGAGTAATGCTTAGTAATTGGATCTGTGAGTAATGCTTAGTAATTGGCTCTGTGAGTAATGCTTAGTAATTGGCTCTGTGAGTAATGCTTAGTAACTGGCTCTGTGAGTAATGCTTAGTAACTGGCTCTGTGAGTAATGCTTAGTAATTGGATCTGTGAGTAATGCTTAGTAACTGGCTCTGTGAGTAATGCTTAGTAACTGGATCTGTGAGTAATGCTTAGTAATTGGATCTGTGAGTAATGCTTAGTAATTGGATCTGTGAATAATGCTTAGTAATTGGATCTGTGAGTAATGCTTAGTAACTGGCTCTGTGAGTAATGCTTAGTAATTGGATCTGTGAGTAATGCTTAGTAATTGGATCTGTGAGTAATGCTTAGTAACTGGATCTGTGAGTAATGCTTAGTAACAGGGGCGGACTGACCATTTGGAAACTTGGGCACTGCCCGAGGGCCCGAGGTCAGTAGGGGGCCCCATGAGATGCCCCTGGTACCTTTTTCATAGGCTTTTTTGAGTTTGGGCAAGGACACAGGGGCCCCATGATCCCCTATTGCCCGGGGGCCCCATGAGTTGTCAGTCTGCCCCTGCTTAGTAACTAGCTCTGTGAGTAATGTTTAGTAACTGGCTTTGTGAGTAATGCTTAGTAACTGGCTCTGTGAGTAATGCTTAGTAATTGGCTCTGTGAGTAATGCTTAGTAACTGGCTCTGTGAGTAATGCTTAGTAACTGGCTCTGTGAGTAATGCTTAGCAACTGGCTCTGTGAGTAATGCTTAGTAATTGGCTCTGAGTAATGCTTAGTAAAGTAATGCTTAGTAACTGGCTTTGTGAGTAATGTTTAGTAACAGGGGCGGACTGACCATTTGGAAACTTGGGCACTGCCCGAGGGCCCGATGTCAGTATGGGGCCCCATGAGATGTCCCTGGTACCTTTTTCATAGGCTTTTTTGAGTTTGGGCCAGGACACAGGGGCCCCATGATCCCCCTATTGCTCGGGGGCCCCATGAGTTGTCAGTCTGCCCCTGCTTAGTAATTAGCTCTGTGAGTAATGTTTAGTAACTGGCTTTGTGAGTAATGCTTAGTAATTGGCTCTGTGAGTAATGCTTAGTAACTGGCTCTGTGAGTAATGCTTAGTAACTGGCTCTGTGAGTAATGCTTAGTAATTGGATCTGTGAGTAATGCTTAGTAACTGGCTCTGTGAGTAATGCTTAGTAATTGGCTCTGTGAGTAATGCTTAGTAATTGGCTCTGTGAGTAATGCTTAGTAATTGGATCTGTGAGTAATGCTTAGTAATTGGCTCTGTGAGTAATGCTTAGTAATTGGATCTGTGAGTAATGCTTAGTAATTGGATCTGTGAGTAATGCTTAGTAATTGGCTCCTTGAGTAATGCTTAGTAATTGGATCTGTGAGTAATGCTTAGTAACTGGCTCTGTGAGTAATGCTTAGTAACTGGCTCTGTGAGTAATGCTTAGTAATTGGCTCTGTGAATAATGCTTAGTAATTGGCTCTGTGAGTAATGCTTAGTAACTGGCTCTGTGAGTAATGCTTAGTAATTGGCTCTGTGAGTAATGCTTAGTAATTGGATCTGTGAGTAATGCTTAGTAACTGGCTCTGTGAGTAATGCTTAGTAACTGGATCTGTGAGTAATGCTTAGTAATTGGATCTGTGAGTAATGCTTAGTAATTGGATCTGTGAGTAATGCTTAGTAACTGGCTCTGTGAGTAATGCTTAGTAATTGGATCTGTGAGTAATGCTTAGTAATTGGATCTGTGAGTAATGCTTAGTAATTGGATCTGTGAGTAATGCTTAGTAATTGGATCTGTGAGTAATGCTTAGTAATTGGATCTGTGAGTAATGCTTAGTAACTGGATCTGTGAGTAATGCTTAGTAACTGGCTCTGTGAGTAATGCTTAGTAATTGGCTCTGTGAGTAATGCTTAGTAACTGGCTCTGTGACTAATGCTTAGTAACTGGCTCTGTGAGCAATGCTTAGTAACTGGCTCTGTGAGTAATGCTTAGTAACTGGCTCTGTGAGTAATGCTTAGTAATTGGATCTGTGAGTAATGCTTAGTAATTGGCTCTGTGAGTAATGCTTAGTAATTGGCTCTGTGAGTAATGCTTAGTAATTGGCTCTGTGAGTAATGCTAAATAACTGGCTTTGTGACTACTGAAAAGCCAGTTATTTAGCATTACTCACAAAGCCAGTTATTTATCAAAACTCCTTTATGTCTTGCTTTGTGCGTATTGCTTTATAACTGGCTTTGAAGTACCCACAAAGCCAGTTACTAAGCATTACTCTCGGAGCCGGTTATTAAGCAAAACTCCTTTATGACTGGCTCTGTGAGAAATGTTTTATAATTCTGTACTGCAAAGCCAGTTGTAAAGCATCACTTACAGAGAAGTATTGCTTTATAACTGGCCTTTTGAGTATTGCTTTTAGAAGTGCTTATAAAGCCTGTTAAATACTTATCTATAGTCAACTTTCCTGGGTAGAACAGTCCCCCCTTCAGCTTGAGCCAGGCACACAGCAGGAGCACGCTGAATAGAAAAGCCTGGCCATGCACCTGCTAATTAGAAGACCGCAGTTACAGGAGGAGGAAAAAAGTGCATAATTACCACTAAAAAAAGGAGTATGTGGCCCTGGAGAATCAGATCTGACTCTTTCACCGGTGGGAAAAGAAGTGGACAAGATGAGAGGTGGGAATACACCAGTCGTAATGCCTTCCCTATATGCGGCCACATCACCTTGCCGGTTTTCATGTGCAGGAAGGCCTCGGCCTCAGCTTCTCCATCAATCCTCCACTCCTAGTGTCCTGGTTGGCAGGCAACCAGTGGTGGTTGTGGGGCGCATGCGCAAACTAGGACTATCGATTGTCATGGAGCAGGTTGGTGTGCGGGGGAATGGAGAGACTCTTCCCGCTCCTGTTGGCAGCGCATGCCTGGATGGCACATCCACCCGCGGCTGGCCCTGCATGTCACAGCTAGCTCTTGTTAAGACATGCGGCCCAGCTACCCTGGCCAACCGGGCAAATGTCCGGTGTACCCTATGTGGCCGGTCCAGGCCTGTATATATATATATATATATATATATATATATATATATATACATACATATATACATACACACACTTATCCCAGCATTTAACAAATGCCTGGAAAGCTCCCACAGAAAGATTTGCCTCCTGTGCAATTTCACAACAGGTTATGCACTGATTATCCAGGATCAGACAAGCCATGTGCTGAATGTTCACAGGAATGACTGCTGTGGGCTGGAAACCACCATGACCAGGATCATCACTGACAGACGTACGGCCATCTTTGAAACGTTTACACCGAAGGGTCAGCAACCAGTAGATTGTTATCTACCAGTAGATCTTGTACAGGTGACTAATAGATCACGATCTGGGCTTGCTGACCCTCCATCCAACAGCATAAAACAGAGTGCAATGCAGAGAGACCACTTGTGAAGTTGGAGCTGTAGGAAGCGAGAGCCGCATATGTTAATGTCTCCTCTGTAGTGCTGCTCCTACTCCCTGTCATGGTTGGTGGGTGTAGCACCTTCCAAGCATGAGCCATTCAAGTGAATGGGGCAGCTCTGCAAGTGCTCTGCAACCTTGTGCAGTACAGCAAACAAGGGGTTAAACAGGCAATGGTGTGTTGTTTTCTCATCACCTGCCCCTCTCACCCCTTCAGTTTCAGGGACCCTGCAGAGTGTCCCCATTTACTTGAATGGGTCTTGATTGACAAGCGGTAGCACCCACTAAAAGTAACAGGGGGTGTAATTTCTGCTGCGGCATGTGTACACCTTTGGCTGCTGCCTCAGCAGCTAAGGGGGTAGGGACTGGGGGTGGTAAAACCATGACTCAACCACAAGGTTTTACTACTCCCACCCCCAAATTTACATGTGAATGAGCCCCAAGAGTGCCGCTGCTGGATGCAACCAAGGACTGATTCACAAGTGCAGCAGGCTCTGCTGCTCTTCTGCAAAGTGATCTGAGTGTTTGACAGGCGGTGAGGAGGCGATATGTGGGTGCTTCCTTTACTACCTAATTTAAACCCATGATTGCCATGCAATGCATGTGATTGTGACACGACAGTATAGCAATTAGAGGTTTAAATCAGGTGTCAGGAGGTGACCCTGGCCGACACTGTTCCTGGTGATCTTTGACCTCCTCCATGTTGTTCAGGTAGATCCCCACCTGTTTAAGGTTGCCTACCCCTGGTTTACACCATTCAAATGTCTTACGGAGGCTAAGAGTCTCATCACTGTACTGTGCTTGAAGTCTTCTTTAGACAACCGTGGGTTTTGCACCTTACTTCACAAGAAACTTCATCACCACATGCTGTTCCATGCAGGCGATAACCCTGTTGTCTGCCATCTACATTAAGCGACGTGTTTGGCACTTATCAGTAATAGGACACATTTGCCACTTACTACTGCGTGTAGTACCGCCACACTAACATCCTTTTTATATCTGTAAAATGAAAAGTCTCAGTTTGACTTGAACGCCCCTCGTATAAAAAAAATTGAGCGACCAAGACCACGCATGCTCAGAAATGAAAGAATGCATCACAGTACAATATATTACATCACTTCCGAAGTTGTATTCTGTCTTACAAGTATTTTGTGAACTTTAGTAAACGGCCTGGAGTTTGCATGTTCTCCCTGTGCCTGCGTGGGTTTCCTCTGGGTACTCCGGTTTCCTCCGACACTCCAAAGACATTCTGGTAGGTTAATTGGATCCTGTCTAAATTGGCCCTAGAATGTGTATGAATGTGTGAGCTCCTTGAGGGTTGGGGACTGATGTAAATGTGCAATATATGTAAAGCGCTGCATAAGTTGATGGCACTGTATGTGTACCTGTAATAAATAACCTTCATTTTCGATATGAGACTAGCATGCAAAAAAAAAAAAAAGACGATCATTCGTCCGATATTCTCATTGTGTGTACCAGGCTTTGAGCTCAGCTATGTTTAATAAGTAGGGGTACAGGGAAGCATCTGTATTCCCAAATTAACTCCCTATTATCCCTGCCATAAACTGACAATATATGCATGACCTTTTTTTCTGGGAATCAGTTTATAAATTGGTCCAGCCAGGTCCCCCTGCCAAACACCATCACCAGGTCTTAGACCTTACTTTTCTTTCTCTATTGAGTTTAGGCATCACATCCTGGTCCAAGACACCCATCAGCCTGCTGATTGGACATTGAAAGAGAAGCTGTACACTGGTAGTATCACCTCTATTCTATCCCAACCTGCATGCCCCAACAACACTGTGTAAAGTAAACCTTGAACTACGAATAGTTTTGAGGTTTCTTTTCCCTACCTCTCCCATTCTAAGCTGCTGTTCAAGTACTAAAAAATTATATTTAGTACATTAGGTATTAATAAAAAACATTTTTTAAATAGCATTTGTTTAGCTTTAAGTGCATCTGACATTTAGGTGTTATTTAAACACAGTTTCTTCCAATGTAGAATATACGATACATTTAGGGAAAAATATGAATACCTTCTACTGCAATGCCAAATTTCCAATGAGTCACCTCCTAAAATACTCAGAGGAACAGCTGTGAAGCTCACGATGTTTTGATGCTTCTCTTTTTTTCCCTCAAGTTCTGTATGACTTTCTATCGTTTTCATACGGATCAGGGGTGTATTTACCACAAGGCAAACAAGGCATTTGCCTAGGGCAGCATTTTCAGGAGGGGGGAGGGAAGCACTGCCCCTTGGAAGAAGGGACACACACGGCATGGGGACCTGGTGGGTTCCGAGAGATGCTGTCGGTTTCATGACGGTGTATGCACAGCTTGATTCTCATTCTAGGGGATGTTCAGAGCTGTGAAGGTGAGTGTCTTTCTCTCTCTCACTATGGGGGATGGTGGCTGGTGTATGGGGGGCAGTGGAAAGCTTGGGTGGGGCAGGGGTGTTCTTGGTCAATGTCAGGCTCTTTCTGTGGGAAGGGTGGGGGGTGCCAATTTTTGCGTTGCCTAGGGCAGCACAAAACCTAAATACACCACTGATATGGATCACTACATCCTAAGAGGACCACCTGTGCAGCAGGGAAAAGCGGACCAGCTAGAAGGCCTGGTAGAAGCCACCAACCCACCAGCCACACAGGAGAAGTGAGTAGGCCTGCACCCCCTGGGCCAGATAGGGGAAGGGGAACTCTGGTGGGAAATCATATTAGCCACCTTCCGGGACAGTCTTATTTCTTAAAGTGATAGGCACTGGATCCCCTGCTGAGGGATTCCTCCAGACAGCTGGGTAAAGAAGAGGATTTATCTGGGATCTGTGGTGGTACTACAAGAGATGCTGGCTTGCTCTCCAAAGAGAATGGTTTGCTGTAGAGACTTGTAAATACTTCCAGGATGTTGTCCTTGGTTTTTTGGTTCCATTGGGCATCCCATTTACCCCTTACCCCATCCAAGTTGAAATTCCCCTAATAAAAATAAAAAACCCAAGGACTGGTTACTGACTCCCGGATGCAAGTCTGTGAAAAATGTTTGTTGCCTGGCTGTGCAGGACTATAGGGGGGACCCAAATACTCAGCAACTCCTGAGGGGTAGTGCTACACATACAGTTACAGTGTTGCAACGACCCCAATGAGTAGCCACTGGGTAAGGATAGACACAGGGGCTACTTCCTTCTGCTAACAGCAGAACGATCACATCATTCTCCAAGCATGTTCCTCTTAAGCAAGCCTTGGAAGACTCTGCCCAGACATAGCCACTTGACTGGAACCCAAGGACATCTTCTTGCTTTATTGTTTTTTTTATCATGGGTTTGCTAATTGTGGTGACATATCAGCAACTGATTTGTGATTTTACTAGTAGGTTCACGTTAAAGTTCAGCCTTAGTACTGTTTATTTCACAGGAGCTCAGTTTAACTTTATATTGTTGCTTTGACAATGAAAGGAGCTCTATGGAAAAAAAAAAGTTGTCACTGCAGAATATGACATTTGATGAAGCACCATCTGTAAGTTGGTTTTAGCCAAGTACACCCACAAAAGATGTACCAGGACATGTAACACATGCGTGCCCAGATAGTATCATGTAAGGAGCCACATTTCATAAGCTGCAAAAAAACCTAAAAGCATTGTTGGCAAAAACGAAAAGACAATTTACCATCAAAGGGAAAAAGTAATTTTGCAGCCTGTGTCTGAACATTTTTATGTAGATACCTCAGTCGGTATAGTGGTGAAACAACTCTGCTCCTTCCCCTCCCTCCCCCCCAAAAAATCTTAGGCAATCTGCAAATATTTAACCACTTTGCGTCTGAGGCAATTTCTCTCACACTTTAAAATCAGCCTTTTTTTTCTAGAAATTGTTTTTCTACTTAGAAACCCCAAACATCATGTTAAAGCAAAGGCCCTGGACAATAAAATGGTGACAGTTGCAATTTTTATGGCACACAATATTAAAACAGCTAATTTTCAATCTCATACCCACATGGAAGAAAAATATTTTTTAAATATATTTTAACCACTTGAGCTCCAGAGGATTTACCCCCCTTAATGACAAGGGATCTTTTTGCTACTCGGCGCTGCACTAATTCAACTGATAATTGCGCGGTCATGCAATGCTGCACTCAAACGAAATTTACGTCCTTTTTTTTCCACACAAATAGAGCTTTCTTTTGGTGTAATTTGATCACCTGTGCGCTTTTTATTTTTCACGCTATAAACAAAAAAAGGCCCAAAATTTTGAAGAAAAACAATATTTTTTACTTTCAGCTATAAAAAATATATAGTAAACTCAAAGTTGGTTATACATTTAGGCCAAAATGTATTCTGCTCCATGTTTTTGGTAAAAAAAATCCCAATAAGTGTATATTGATTGCTTTGTGTGGAAGTTATAGCGTCTACAAACTATGGTATAGATACTGCAATTTACGCCATTTTTCTGCTATACAGCGCTGCGCTAGTTTAACGGACAATTGTGCGGTCATGCAATACGGTACATAAATGAAATTTACATCCTTTTTTTCCCCACAAATTGAGCTTTCTTTTGGTGGTATTTGATTGCCTGTGCGGTTTTTATTTTTTGCGCTATAAAAAAAAAGGCTGACAATTTTGAGGCAAAAAAAACAATATTTTGGACTTTTTGCTATAAAACATTTCCAGTAAAAAAAAATGCAAAAATCAAATTTAGTCATAAATTTCTGCCAAAATGCATTCTGCGACATGTCTTTGCTAACAAAAAAAACCCAATACGTGTAAATTAATTGGTTTACGTGAAAGTTATAGCGTTTACAAATGGCGGGAAAGATACTGGGATTTTTAGGGGTTTTTTTTATACTAATAATGGCGAATTATGGCGGCGATCAGGGACTTAGGGCAGCGACCAGCGACTTATGGCGGGACTGCGGCGGACATTCTAACATTGGGGGGTACTGACTTGGGGTCACTGACATCCCCAAAAACACTAATACAGTGATCAGTGAAAAAAAAAAAACACTGACACTGTACTAATGGCAATGGGGAGGAAGGGGTTAACTTTATTTTGCAGGGAAGGGTTATAGGAGTGAGGGGAGTGTTTTACTAGGGGGCAGGGGTGTGTACTGGGCGGGACAAGGCTGATCGAGAAAGAAAAACTGTTCTTTCTCGATCAGCTTATCCTCGAGCTGACAGGGAAGTGACAGACAGCACAGCTACTGCAGCTGTGCTCTCTGTCACTGTTTGCCGCCGATCGCCGGGAGATAGCCGCTAAGGACCGGCTGTGACCCGGCGACTCACATCTGCGGCGGTGATCTGCGGGACAGATAGGACGACGGCGCGCCACGTTTTAAAAGTGGTTTTGCCTGCCAGTGCCGCCCTGCCGCCGTATATCTACAGTGGCTGGGCGGCAAGTGGTTAAATATATTTTAAAATTATTCTTTCCAAATATATTGACATATACAGTATTTGAAATTCTACAATTTTGGCCGTATTCAATATATTTCAATATAAATATATATATATATATATATATATACATACATACATACATACATACACTCATACTGCATGTGGAAATGCATTTTTATATATTACAAAATATATGAAAAATATTTTTTAAAATATATATTTTTTAAATACATTCTTCAGATTTTTTTTAACATATAAACATTTTAGCATATATTTTTACATATATTTGTAAATGCATTCCAAAAATGTAGATTAAATGTGTTTTTAGAGACATACAGTATATTTGAAAAATTATTTTTCATATATTTTGTAATAAAAACGCATTTCAACACACAGTGTGTATATATATATATATATAAAAATATATATATTTTTTTAATTTATTGAAATATATTGAATACGGCCAAAATTGTAGTATTTCAAATATATATCAATATATTTGGGAAGAATATTTTTTAAATGTATTAAAAATATATTTTTCTTCCATGTGGGTAATTTCAGAAGAAATTATACTAAAATTAATTTAGTACACACAAACACAATATAATATCCAATTTTTAGGTAAAATATATAGGATGTGGTTGCGTCAATTAAACAGATACCAAACTGTCAAGACTCAAAATTGCATGCACCTGTAAAATGGTGAAAACTATTGTACAGTTGATGGAGAAATTGTATATTTTATATTTCCTTATTATTGTTGGCTCACAATATCTAATAAGGAGACAAGGATGGTCACTTTAGATGAGTGTTTCTCAACCTTTTTTCAGTGAAGGCACCCTTTAAAATTATGGACAGTTCCAGGGCACCCAGTAAACTTTTGGACAGTCCCGAGGCACGCTTTAAAATTTTGGACAGTCCCGAGACACCCCATTCTAAAATGTGAAAAACTATTCCAATAGTTTTATATAACGCAGTAACATCCACACGTGTAGAACACCCAGCATTGAAGGTGATTTATTCTTGGTACTGGTACTGACTAGTATTCCAGTGTTTCCCTTCTCCCTCAGTTTTTCTCAATCACTGAGCTAATGTGACCCCAGCACTGACGGAGAGGGGCAGGGGAGGGCCAAACTAGGTTGCTGTGCAGGCAGCTGACATCCTCCTTATCAACTGATGATGTCATTGGTTGTCAGGATGCCGGCGACTAGAAGGTCATAATGGTGCACAATGAAAACCTTTGGTTTTGTGTAACTAAAAGTCAGGCTTGTTCCACCTACTGGCTTGTATACACGTTTTGGGCCATTTTTAGACATTTTGCCAAGGCACCCCTGAAGAAACCTCAAGGCACCCCAGAGTCCCTGGGCACCCTGGTTGAGAAAGGCTGCTTTAGATGACTCACACCAAAGGAATGTTACTGCAAAGTGACCAAGTCCTTAAAAGGTCACATTACTTGCAGTGGGGGGGGGGGGGGGGGGGCTGGACATTCCCTACACACAAGTCCAGTATATAACACACAGCTAGACTGGAAATATTTGTCTCAACCCAGAGCTTGCGTTAAGCATGCGTCTGTTCTGATCATCGGTCACGCCATATAATGGAGGGGCTGTGGCTGAAACAGCATCTTTAGTTAAGTATTCGTGTTATATTTTCTTTTTCTTTATCTGTATCTGTCATTACTTGTAATAAATGTTATACTTTTAAGTATTTGTGTGATCTCTCTTTGCACATATCAAATACAACCACAAAACCCTAACAAAACAACAGTATCTAAAATCTTTTATAGGTGATGCTTTAAAAGCTTTTACAGGTTATCAGTTTAGAGTTAACTGTGAATTATGGCCCTGTAATTATTGCTCTCATTCACTTTTTTTGATTTAACTTCATTGCTATTATAAGGGGGCTAACAAGCCCCCTATGTGATTGCATGGGTAGGTGGCAGGCAGGGGCGGACTAACCATTTGGAAACTCGGGCACTGCCCGAGGGCCTGGGGTCAGTAGGGGGCCCCATGAGATGCCCCTGGTACCTTTTTCATAGGCTTTTTTGAGTTTGGGCAAGGACACAGGGACCCCATGATCCCCTATTGCCCAGGGGCCCCATGAGTTGTCAGTCCGCCCCTGGTGGCAGGTACTCTTTATGGAGACATCAAGGATCTATTAGACCCCCAATGTCTCCCCTGCCTTCCATGGCAGCTGATCAAGCACAGATTGTGCTTGATTAGCTGCTTCCCCTGCTAAAATAGCCATGGAATGACAGCTCTGAAACTGGAAGTGACAAAATGCTTGCCCCTTCTAGGCTCATTAGTCACAGAGGAGATTGGGAAACAGATGTTCCTCGATCTCCTCCTTCTCTTTCTGCCTAGCCAGTTTACCACTGTCCCAGGCTCCATAGATGAGCCATGAGCCTGTTTTAACCACTTCAGCTCATTGTTCACCTTTTTGTAAACGTTTTTTGAAATGTCACTAAATGAAATTTTTTTGCAACATTGCACATTGTGGTGCAATCAGTCCTACTTTTTTTCAGTGCATACCAAGGCAGCATCCCTTTACCAGGGGTTCTAACTATTCCCTATTCTGTCTAAAACCAAACATAACATTTGGGCATTATATTAGGTTACATGATTATGTTGTGAAGCTGTTAATTATTCGTGTTTTTTCCAGCTTATTTTATGCTATTTAGTATTCCCAGATGGGCACATCCGTACAGTGTAACATTTCAAGGTTCTACTTCTAGAAAGGCAACATTTTAATGCTCCAATTAACACATCAAAGAGCAAATTAAGCTCACCGGGGTGCCTTGTACAGAAGGCAGAACTGGAACGAATAATTTCGTAGAAAGGCACAGCTTGTAAGAACATGGAACTGCTGTCCCCTTTATTCTACGAGAAAAATTATCACCTTTTTGCAAATGTTGATAATTAAATGCAGTACAATACGAGCAGAGTTACCATGACAGTGTTCTATGAAAAATCAGCCTGGAAAAAAATACACTTTTATAAAAGCATTAAAATTAAATTACAGTGTTACAATTTCCATCTGCATAACCCTCTTTTCACTTTATTATTCTCTTGGTCACTATCATATCATATCATATTCTGCTTCCATGATCTGGAGCTTCTATTATAGCGGGAAATCATATTTCCCAGGGGCCCTTTTTTAAAGAATACCTGTCATTTTAACCACTTCAATACCGGGTACTTTTACCCCCTTCCTGCCCAGGCCAATTTTCATGTTTCAGCACTCTCACACTTTGAATGACAATTGTGCAGTCATACAACACTGTACCCAAATTAAAATTTATTGTTTTGTTCAGCAACTAGAGCTTTCTTTTGCTGGTATTTAATCACCACTGGGGTTTTTATTTTTTGCTAAATTAATAAAAAAAGACTGAAAATTTTGAAAAAAAAACCCACGTTTTTCTTTGTTTCTGTTATAAAAGTTTGCAAATAAATAATTGTTATTCATTAATTTAGGCCAAAACTTATTCTGCTACATTTCTTTGGTGAAAATAACCCAAATCAGTATTTATTATTTATTCTGTAGGAAAGTTATATAGTTCACAAACTATGGGATATATCTGAAAATTGATCAATCCTGAAGTACTGACAGCCAATCTAATTTCTTGAGGCCCAAAAATGTCAGAACAGTACAGATATCCTCCAAATGACCTGTTTTTGCGCATGGCGAGTTTTTTGAAGTTGTAATTTTTCAGAAATTCTGACACGTTTCATGCAAAGCACTTAGTTATAGGGTGCAGGTAAGTGCTAAGTGACTAAGTGCTTTGCACAAAACGCGTCAGAGTAAGGGGCCACAGCATCCTGACGTCCTGCCGCCGTTGGTGGCCATCTTTACACACATGGTCAGTTTTTGGTTTATTCTTTCCTTGTATGTTTTCAATATAAATATATATATATATATATATATATATATATATATATACATACATACATACATACATACATACACTCATACTGCATGTGGAAATGCATTTTTATATATTACAAAATATATGAAAAATATTTTTTAAAATATATATTTTTTAAATACATTCTTCAGATTTTTTTTAACATATAAACATTTTAGCATATATTTTTACATATATTTGTAAATGCATTCCAAAAATGTAGATTAAATGTGTTTTTAGAGACATACAGTATATTTGAAAATTTATTTTTCATATATTTTGTAATAAAAACGCATTTCAACACACAGTGTGTATATATATATATATATAAAAATATATATATTTTTTTAATTTATTGAAATATATTGAATACGGCCAAAATTGTAGTATTTCAAATATATATCAATATATTTGGGAAGAATATTTTTTAAATATATTAAAAATATATTTTTCTTCCATGTGGGTAATTTCAGAAGAAATTATACTAAAATTAATTTAGTACACACAAACACAATATAATATCCAATTTTTAGGTAAAATATATAGAATGTGGTTGCGTCAATTAAACAGATACCAAACTGTCAAGACTCAAAATTGCATGCACCTGTAAAATGGTGAAAACTATTGTACAGTTGATGGAGAAATTGTATATTTTATATTTCCTTATTATTGTTGGCTCACAATATCTAATAAGGAGACAAGGATGGTCACTTTAGATGAGTGTTTCTCAACCTTTTTTCAGTGAAGGCACCCTTTAAAATTATGGACAGTTCCAGGGCACCCAGTAAACTTTTGGACAGTCCCGAGGCACGCTTTAAAATTTTGGACAGTCCCGAGACACCCCATTCTAAAATGTGAAAAACTATTCCAATAGTTTTATATAACGCAGTAACATCCACACGTGTAGAACACCCAGCATTGAAGGTGATTTATTCTTGGTACTGGTACTGACTAGTATTCCAGTGTTTCCCTTCTCCCTCAGTTTTTCTCAATCACTGAGCTAATGTGACCCCAGCACTGACGGAGAGGGGCAGGGGAGGGCCAAACTAGGTTGCTGTGCAGGCAGCTGACATCCTCCTTATCAACTGATGATGTCATTGGTTGTCAGGATGCCGGCGACTAGAAGGTCATAATGGTGCACAATGAAAACCTTTGGTTTTGTGTAACTAAAAGTCAGGCTTGTTCCACCTACTGGCTTGTATACACGTTTTGGGCCATTTTTAGACATTTTGCCAAGGCACCCCTGAAGAAACCTCAAGGCACCCCAGAGTCCCTGGGCACCCTGGTTGAGAAAGGCTGCTTTAGATGACTCACACCAAAGGAATGTTACTGCAAAGTGACCAAGTCCTTAAAAGGTCACATTACTTGCAGTGGGGGGGGGGGGGGGCTGGACATTCCCTACACACAAGTCCAGTATATAACACACAGCTAGACTGGAAATATTTGTCTCAACCCAGAGCTTGCGTTAAGCATGCGTCTGTTCTGATCATCGGTCACGCCATATAATGGAGGGGCTGTGGCTGAAACAGCATCTTTAGTTAAGTATTCGTTTATATTTTCTTTTTCTTTATCTGTATCTGTCATTACTTGTAATAAATGTTATACTTTTAAGTATTTGTGTGATCTCTCTTTGCACATATCAAATACAACCACAAAACCCTAACAAAACAACAGTATCTAAAATCTTTTATAGGTGATGCTTTAAAAGCTTTTACAGGTTATCAGTTTAGAGTTAACTGTGAATTATGGCCCTGTAATTATTGCTCTCATTCACTTTTTTTGATTTAACTTCATTGCTATTATAAGGGGGCTAACAAGCCCCCTATGTGATTGCATGGGTAGGTGGCAGGCAGGGGCGGACTAACCATTTGGAAACTCGGGCACTGCCCGAGGGCCTGGGGTCAGTAGGGGGCCCCATGAGATGCCCCTGGTACCTTTTTCATAGGCTTTTTTGAGTTTGGGCAAGGACACAGGGACCCCATGATCCCCTATTGCCCAGGGGCCCCATGAGTTGTCAGTCCGCCCCTGGTGGCAGGTACTCTTTATGGAGACATCAAGGATCTATTAGACCCCCAATGTCTCCCCTGCCTTCCATGGCAGCTGATCAAGCACAGATTGTGCTTGATTAGCTGCTTCCCCTGCTAAAATAGCCATGGAATGACAGCTCTGAAACTGGAAGTGACAAAATGCTTGCCCCTTCTAGGCTCATTAGTCACAGAGGAGATTGGGAAACAGATGTTCCTCGATCTCCTCCTTCTCTTTCTGCCTAGCCAGTTTACCACTGTCCCAGGCTCCATAGATGAGCCATGAGCCTGTTTTAACCACTTCAGCTCATTGTTCACCTTTTTGTAAACGTTTTTTGAAATGTCACTAAATGAAATTTTTTTGCAACATTGCACATTGTGGTGCAATCAGTCCTACTTTTTTTCAGTGCATACCAAGGCAGCATCCCTTTACCAGGGGTTCTAACTATTCCCTATTCTGTCTAAAACCAAACATAACATTTGGGCATTATATTAGGTTACATGATTATGTTGTGAAGCTGTTAATTATTCGTGTTTTTTCCAGCTTATTTTATGCTATTTAGTATTCCCAGATGGGCACATCCGTACAGTGTAACATTTCAAGGTTCTACTTCTAGAAAGGCAACATTTTAATGCTCCAATTAACACATCAAAGAGCAAATTAAGCTCACCGGGGTGCCTTGTACAGAAGGCAGAACTGGAACGAATAATTTCGTAGAAAGGCACAGCTTGTAAGAACATGGAACTGCTGTCCCCTTTATTCTACGAGAAAAATTATCACCTTTTTGCAAATGTTGATAATTAAATGCAGTACAATACGAGCAGAGTTACCATGACAGTGTTCTATGAAAAATCAGCCTGGAAAAAAATACACTTTTATAAAAGCATTAAAATTAAATTACAGTGTTACAATTTCCATCTGCATAACCCTCTTTTCACTTTATTATTCTCTTGGTCACTATCATATCATATCATATTCTGCTTCCATGATCTGGAGCTTCTATTATAGCGGGAAATCATATTTCCCAGGGGCCCTTTTTTAAAGAATACCTGTCATTTTAACCACTTCAATACCGGGTACTTTTACCCCCTTCCTGCCCAGGCCAATTTTCATGTTTCAGCACTCTCACACTTTGAATGACAATTGTGCAGTCATACAACACTGTACCCAAATTAAAATTTATTGTTTTGTTCAGCAACTAGAGCTTTCTTTTGCTGGTATTTAATCACCACTGGGGTTTTTATTTTTTGCTAAATTAATAAAAAAAGACTGAAAATTTTGAAAAAAAACCCCACGTTTTTCTTTGTTTCTGTTATAAAAGTTTGCAAATAAATAATTGTTATTCATTAATTTAGGCCAAAACTTATTCTGCTACATTTCTTTGGTGAAAATAACCCAAATCAGTATTTATTATTTATTCTGTAGGAAAGTTATATAGTTCACAAACTATGGGATATATCTGAAAATTGATCAATCCTGAAGTACTGACAGCCAATCTAATTTCTTGAGGCCCAAAAATGTCAGAACAGTACAGATATCCTCCAAATGACCTGTTTTTGCGCATGGCGAGTTTTTTGAAGTTGTAATTTTTCAGAAATTCCTGACACGTTTCATGCAAAGCACTTAGTTATAGGGTGCAGGTAAGTGCTAAGTGACTAAGTGCTTTGCACAAAACGCGTCAGAGTAAGGGGCCACAGCATCCTGACGTCCTGCCGCCGTTGGTGGCCATCTTTACACACATGGTCAGTTTTTGGTTTATTCTTTCCTTGTATGTTTTGCACCTTTGTAGGAATAAATTACCCTTTTGAATGCAGTATCACGCTATGTGGCATTATTCTTTGGCTTTCTGCGAGTCTCACCATTCGCAGAAGCCAGTTTAGAAGTGTCCTGAGACCGTGATACCATTGGAGGGGCCCTTAAAGGCACAGGCGCGGGAACCTGACCATACCTGGAAGTGATTGTCCTAACTGACCTGATGAGACGATTATGATCTCAAATGCGTTTTGATAGCGCACTTCTGGTGAGTGCGCAATTCACTTATCTCTTGTTCTTTCATAACACCATTGATTATAAGGAACTGCATTCCTCGAATTAAGATCCATTAGGACTTGCTAGTCTACATTTTGAATTTATTCTTATTGACTTATCCTTTACCACTTACCTGTGGTAACATACTATTGTTTGCACCCAACTTTGTGCTTATATTATAATATTGTTTGACTCATCAGCTTATACACATTTATATTACAGCGCCGCACTGTTTTCTGTATATTATCTAGGGCAGTGGTTCTCAACCTGTGGGTCGTGACCCCTTTGGGGGTCGAACTACCCTTTCACAGGGGTCGCCTAGGACCATCAGGAAAACACATATTTCCGATGTGTAAAGAGCAGCTACTGTCTAGAAAGCAGCTACTGTGTTGAAAGCAGCTACTGTGTAGAAAGCAGCTACTGTGTTGAAAGCAGCAGTATTGGAGGTAAAAAGACACTTCATGAATATATAATTACTGGGTAAATAATTTTATGGTTGGGGGTCACCAGAACATGAGGAACTGTATTAAAGGGTCGCGGCATTAGGAAGGTTGAGAACCACTGATCTAGGGGTATATAAGATGCCAGAGGAACTGTAGAATTTGAGGACAACTCCTTAGCAACTAAGTATAAAGTTTTGGTTTAGCAACAGTCTGTTCTTTTAGAGCACCAAAAGCTCTTAGGTGTACCTCCTCAGACCCCGGATGATTCCTCCTCTTCATCCAGCTGTCTAAGGGTATCCTTGAGCAAGGGGGACCAAGAGCTGTTAATTTAGAACAGTCCCGGATGAGAAGCTAGTTGGGTCTTGCAGCTGACTGCCCTCTCTCCTTATCAGGCCCAGGGGGTGTAAGAGTACTCACACTGTCCTCTCCTGCTGGCTTGGTGGGTTAGTGGCTGCCTTCAGGCCTTACGCTGGGCTGGCTCCTTCCCTGCTACACAGGCTGTCCTCCTTGGGAGAGGCAGTGTAGATCCTCTTTTTCAGTGACCTGCCTGTAGGTAGGCTTCCCTCCCTAGGGCCCCCTCTCAGGCTTCACACTCCAGCCTTCCTCAATCCATCTTCCACCTGACACTGCACACCTCCCCCCAGGCTCTGTCACATTTGAGGGTTGCTCCGGTCACCGTGCCTAGCCTCCTGCCAGGGGGTTGGCCAGAGTCCCTCAAACATGCAGATCTGGGCCTCTTCCCCTCTTCCACCCGTCTTCCAGAAAGCTCTTAGATTTCTGGAAAGGTGGGAGGGCTCCAGAAGTCCTGACCTGTAAGAGCCTCATAGCCCATCCTGATATAACCTCACCACCTTACTCCCCAGGTTGACTCTTCCCCAGGCTGCTACTCAACCTCTAAGTAACAAAAAATTACCTAACTAACATGGAGGGCATTATAAAGATGCAGAGCACTGATTAAAGCTTGTAGGAGGAGTTTTCTTTCTGCTCCAGGAAGATGCAGAACCCCTGACCTCTGTCTGGACATTACTTATTTGCCCTGTGCTGATCACATGCACGCTCCCAAAAAAAAACAAAAAAACCTCTATAGCAATACACACCAAATTGAGCATTTGCATGTGACTATGGGTTCAGTCTGTATTATCAGGTGGACATCTGAAAAAGAGGAGAATCAGAGAAGTCAGGATCAAATGGCCTTTTTACACAATGCAGAGGATTAACCCCTTAGGTTCCACAGTGAGTATAACAAGCATGCTTTACTGTGTATACAGACTGATTTTACTGTTGTGGGTTTAGTAACACTAACATTCATAAAATTTACAACAGGGCATGGATTCGCATATATGAAAGCTCATAGCTCCAGTTTTTCCTTTAACCCAGATTTCATAAATCACAGTCTTCTGAGCACAATATACAACAACCAGAGAGAATGCCGTCTTCTCAATTAACAAGTTTGACATTGATATATTAACAGTAATGGCAGTAGCATTAATTCAAACTAATTACCATTAAATCCTATGGATGGCCTGTGTTTTCTAGGGAATGTTCAACGTGTTTAGAATTGTCTTTTAATTCAGCTTGATATAGCAATGATTCGGAAGGCTTATACTGCCCTCTATCATCACAGTCACTTTTATATTGTAGAAATTCCCTAAACCAGGGGTAGGCAACCTTAAAAAGGTGGAGATGTACCTGAACAATATGGGAGAGGTCAAAGATCACCGGGAACAGTGTCAGCCAGGGTCATCTCCTGACAACTGATTTAACCACTTGCCTACCAGGCACTTATACCCCCTTCCTTACCAGGCCAAATTTTCAGCTTTCAGCGCTGTCGCACTTTGAATAACAATTACGCGGTCATGCAACATTGTAACCATATTACATTTTTATAATTTTTTTCACACAAATAGAGCTTTCTTTTGGTGGTATTTACTCACCGCTGGTCATTTTATTTTTTGAGCTATAAACAAAAAAAAGCAAAACATTTGAAAAAAAAGTTTTTCTTTGTTTCTATTATAAAATTTTGCAAACAGGTAATTTTTCTCCTTCACTGATGTGTGTTGATGAGGCTGCACTGATAGGCAGCGATCACGAGTGCCCTGATGATAGGTGCCAATCCCTCCTCTGACAACTGCCGTTTCTCGGCTGTACTTTCCTCACGCTGTGACAGCGTGAGGAAAGTGCAGCCGAGAAACGGCAATTGCATTTGCCGGTGAGCAGTGTGTCATTGGACACGGCTGATCACGTCGTAAAAGGCAGCTGTGATTGGCCTTTTACCACATCATGTGATCAGCTGTGTCACATGCCTGATGAAGGGGTCCTGCGAGACTCCGAAACGTTGCCTTGCTGTAACTATGTGATGGTTTATTAAAACCTTTGAACCCATATTGGTGATCCTCGGTGTGCTGGTGACATTTTTTCCTTGCTGATTTTGTTCAGTTCCAGCCGACGGTCACTGCAGCACCCACTTATACACACAGCCATTTTTAACGCAGGAACGTGTGCGTTTGGATCATACACTTGCAGCTGTGTCCGTAGGACACAGCAATCATGGAGATGGCCGGGGGGCGTGCAGGAGAGCGCGTTCTGGGAGGATGTCATATGACGTCCACCCAGAACTGGCCGGCCGCAGTGAAGCTGTCACTCGGCTATCTGCGGTCAGCAAGTGGTTAAACCTTTAATTACCATACTATCGCGTCACAATCATGTGCATTGCACGGCAATCATGGATTTAAATCAGGTGGTGAGGAGGCACCCACATATTGCCTCTTCAGCACCTGTCAAACACACTTGTCAATCAGAACTTAGTTGCTTCCAGCAGCGGCACTCTTGGGGCTCGTTCACATGTAAATTTGGGAGGTGGGGGTCGTAAAACTTTGCAGTTGAGTCATGGTTTTACCGCTCCTACTCCCTACCCCCTTAGCTGCTGAGGAGACTTCAACTTATGCGGCTCTCCTTCCTACTACAGTTCCAACTTTACAAGTAGTCTCTCTGCATTGCACTCTGTTTTATGCTGATGGATGGCGGGTCAGCAAGCCCAGATTGTGATCTACCAGTCACCTGTCCGAGATCTACTGGTTGCTGACCCGCCGGTGTAAACGTTTCAGAGATGGCTGTACGTCTGTCAGCGATGATCCCGGCCGTTGAAGTTTCCAGCCCACAGCAGTCATTCCTGTGAACATTCAGTGCGTGGAGTGTCTGCTGATCCCCACCCTAACCCTAGGTTCGCACCTATGTGTTTTCTGCAGCATTTTACAGAAACAAAGTACAGTCCATTTAACATGATTTCCTATGGGACAGGTTCACATCTCTGCGTTTTCACCCGATGCGTTTTTTGGAAAGGGTCAGGGAATTTCTTTTAATGCAAAACATTGCATTGTTGGTTCTATAGACTTCAATGGAAACGTTGCAGAAAAGCATGTATTGCGTTTTTGCCACGTTTTGGATGAGTTTTGCATTTAAAATCTGTCTAGCAACAACAAATATATTAAAAAAATTAGCCCCCCCCCCCCACAAAACGCATCAAAAACGCAACACAAAACGCAATGCAGTAACACCTCAAACGCAACCTGCAAAGGCGTGAACCTAGCCTAAACTAAGGTTCAATAACACATATAGGCTTCATAGATTTGGCCATACAGAGTGCAGAGCCTGCTCCATGCAGGGGCGGACTGACAACTCATGGGGCCCCCGGGCAATAGGGGATCATGGGGCCCCTGTGTCCTTGCCCAAACTCAAAAAAGCCTATGAAAAAGGTACCAGAGGCATCTCATGGGGCCCCCTACTGACCCCGGGCCCTCGGGCAGGGCCCGAGTTTCCAAATGGTCAGTCCGCCCCTGGCTCCATGACATTGCCAGGACTTTCTGCAGCTGCATACAACTGTCCATGGACATACATTCTATGAATTGGCTGCACACTATCTACATTCAAAGCATATGTCAGTGTGCAAGTGGTTGCTTTACGCACCCCCAACATACTACCACGCACAGCCAGGTATGGCAACGGATGGCAATACGTAGCTGCAGCAGGTCCTAGGAATATCATTATGCAGGCTCTGCACACTGTGTGACCCCTGAACAGCCGTATGCATGAAACCATACAAGCATGTGTACTGTATACCTGTGACTGCATGTAAATGAAAATCTGTGATTGCCTGCTCATAACTGATATTTAAAGTGGTTATATAAACGCTTCCATATACCAAGTGAAGTGATTGGCTTTGAGTAATACACAGATATTAAACAAATCCTCCTACATACGTTGTACCTGTTAATCTGGAGCCCTCTCTTCTCTACAGCCATTCAAAGTGCAGAATTTATAAAGCTTGTCCGATCTTTCAGAAAGCAGGGGGTGGAGAGCTGAAGTTACACTCTGCAGAGCTCAGTGAGGAGAGTTCCAAGATCTGATTGGAGAAAAGGGGCACACAGCACACAGGAAGAGTTGAGGCTGTCAATCACAGGCTGTGTGCTGGAGGTCCCTTGCCTGTCACCTGTTTTCTCCTGGTGTCAGGAAAACCTGTCAGAAGTGACTCATGCAGATAGCAGAGGAATAAGGCAGCAGAGAGAAATTAATATTATACAAGATTTATATAGCGCCAACAGTTTGCTCAGCGCTTTACAATATGAGAAATAACACCTAGTGCTCTGGATTGAGACACATATATAGCGGGAAATACTTTGTTCATATTTCATGTTGGTGGTTTTCAACCACTTTAACCTCTTCCCATCTGCCCATAGTCTATATACGGCGGATGGGAAGCTTTGCTGATGCGGGCTAATGTACCTGTATGTCAGCCCGCTTCAGTGGCTCCTGTGCTGCTCACGGAGAGCGCACCTGGGAGCCCAGCAACCGGTATGTCGCCAACACACAGCGTATCACATTATAATGAAATAATAATAATATAGCCAGCACCTGTCACCTGTCCCAGTGCTCACAAAAACACTGACATACCCTATACCTGCATCCTGATCACCACCATACCCCATACTGACACCCTCATCACGGACATATGCCATACCAGCATCCTGATTACCTCCTACACCATACCAGTATCCTGATCATAGCCATGCCCCATACCAGCATCCTGATCACCCCATATGTGATACTAGCATCCTGATCACCCCATATGTGATACTAGCATCCTGATCCCCGCCATGCCCCATACCAGCATCCTGATCACCCCATACGCCATACCTGCATCCTGATCACTGCCATGCCCAATACCAGCATCCTGATCACCCCATACACCATACCAGCATTCTGAATACTGCCATACCAGCATTCTGATCACCGCTATACCCCATACCAGCATCCTGATCACACCCATGTCCCATACCAGCGTCCTGTACACCCCATATGCCATACCAGCATCCT
This sequence comes from Staurois parvus, assembly GCF_062004578.1. Taxonomy (NCBI): domain Eukaryota; kingdom Metazoa; phylum Chordata; class Amphibia; order Anura; family Ranidae; genus Staurois; species Staurois parvus. Next base: position 3,017,041 of record NW_028318682.1, on the reverse strand, counting down.
GATCACCGCCATGCCCCATACCAGCATCCTGATCACTGCCATGCCCCATACCAGCATCCTGATCACTGCCATGCCCCATACCAGCATACTGATCACCCCATACGCCATTCCAGCGTTCTGATTACTGCCATGCCCCACACCAGCATCCTGATCACCGCCATACCCCATACCAGCATCCTGATTACTCCCATACCCCAAACCAGCATACTGATCAAACCCATACCAGCATCCTGATGACTGCCATACCCCATACCAGCATCCTCATCACCTCCATACCCCATACCAGCAGCCTGATCACCGCCATACCCCATACCAGCAGACTGATCACCGCCATACCCCATACCAGCAGACTGATCACCGCCATACCCCATACCAGCAGCCTGATCACCGCCATACCCCATACCAGCAGACTGATCACCGCCATACCCCATACCAGCATCCTGATCACCCCATATGCCATACCAGCATCCTGATCACCACCATGCCCCATACCAGCATCCTAATCACTGCCATACCCCATACTAGCATCCTGATCACTGCCATACCCCATACCAGCATCCTGATCACCGCCATGTCCCATACCAGTATCCTGATCACCGCCATGCCCCATACCAGCATCCTGATCACCCCATACGCCATAAAACCATCCTGATTACCCCATATGCCATACCAGCATCCTGATCACCCCATACGCCATAAAACCATCCTGATTACCCCATATGCCATACCAGCATCCTGATTACCGCCATGCCCCATACCAGCATCCTGATTACCGCCATGCCCCATACCAGCATCCTGATCACCCCATTCGTCATAAAACCATTCTGATTACCCCATATGCCATACCAGCATCCTGATCACCGCCATGCCCCATACCAGCATCCTGATCACCCCATACGCCATACAAGCATCCTGATCACCACATATGCCAAACCAGCATCCTGATCACTGCCATACCTCATACCAGCATCCTGATCACCGCCATGCCCCATACCAGCATCCCGATCACTGCCATACATCATGCCAGTGTCCGGCAATTTAAGGTCTCAACTGATCAATTTTCAGATATATATCCCATAGTTTGTAGACTCTTTAGCTTTTACACAGACCAAATAATATACACTGTTGTGGGTTATTTTTACCCCAAACAATTATCAGAATACGAAAAATTATTTATTTGCAAAATTTTATAACAGAAACTAAGTAAAAAATCACTTTTTTCCCCCAATTTTCTTTTCTTTTAGCAAAAATAAAAAAAAACAGTGGTGATCAAACACCACCAAAAGAAAGTTTTATCTGTCTCAAAACATTATACAAATTTCATATGGGTACAGTGTGGAGTAATTGTTGCTCAAAGTATAATAGTGCTGAAAGCTGAAAATTGGCCTGGACTGGAAGGAGGTGAAAGTGTTTGGACTTGAAGTGGTTGTAAACCTCAAACATGAAATCTGAACAAAGCACATATTTCTATAGTGTTTACTTGTCTCTCTCCAAAGCACTAACTGTTATTTCTTTCTGCTCTCTCGTTTCTCTGTTATCACCATGAGTTACTTCTGACAAGTTTTCCTGACACCAAGAGAAAAAAGGTGACAGGGAAGGTAATTGACAGCCTTAGCTGTGTGCTATGTAAAGGGGGGGGGGTCCCTTCCCTCCAATCAGCTCTCAGAGCTCTTTTACAGTGTGTAACTGCAGCTCCCCACCCCCTGCTTTGTGAGTCTGTGAAAAATCCCTTTCATCTCTGAGTTGTACAAGGATGTACAGGACAAATGGCTGCAAATAAACAGGTAGGTAGGCTAGTCACTTCACTGGGTATAGGTAAGGGTTTACAAATACTTTAATTGCTTAACCGTTTATGCACAGTGGCTGAGTGGGACAAACACCAGTCTAACTGGACGTACCCATACTTCCTGTCAGAACCTGGGGCCGCACAGCAGTTCGATACCATGATGACTGTGTCCTTTGGACACAGCACATTACAGATTGGGATATGGGCTCTCTGATTGGCCTTTCTGATCATGTGATGGCTGTGTCCAATCACAGCCATCACACAATGTAAACATGGGCCTTTTCCCGTGTGTGTCGGCCAGGGGCGGGCTGACCATTTGGAAACTCGGGCACTGCCTGAGGGCCCGGGGTCAGTAGGGGGCCCCATGAGATGCCCCTGGTACCTTTTTCATAGGCTTTTTTGAGTTTGGGCAAGGACACAGGGGCCACATGATCACCTATTGCCCGGGGGCCCCATGAGTTGTCATTCCGCCCCTGGTGTCGGCTCTCCTCCTGAGCTCAGTGAGGGAAGGTGTAAAGAGATACATCTTTAAACTGGCATCCATTTTGTATAATGCCTCCATTTCAGATATGTAACAGCTTACATGTAAGTAGTAAGTTTTGTTTCTCAAAAGTACTCTGTAAACGGATTCTCTGTAAACGGATGCACCTTATATGGTACCCCTCAGCCATTTGCGGTTTCTGTATCTATACTGATAAGACTGTAATGTTGCATTGGTTATCCTGATTAAGCAACACCTGTCGAGTTTCTGTATATCACCCATTGTTCAGTGTATTAAACTTCAGAAATACGGCTTTTACACTTCTGTGTGGAGAGCTTTATTTCCCCGGATCTGGTGGTGAGAGAAACGAGGACAGGCTGGCTACATAGACAGAAATTGATCCTATCAGAAGGGAGATTGCTGCAGCCTGTCAGCTATCTGTGTGTAGCTGATGATTTTGCTGTTCAGCTACACACAGATCACACAGTGCACAGAGTGCAACTATCCCACACCAGTGCACCAAGCTTCATCTGTCCCTTGTCCAAGTGCACATCAGCATCTGTACCCAATAACATCTATCACAATGTACCAGTGCTCCATCAACATCTGTCACAGTGTACCAGTGCACAAAAACATCTGTCACAGTGTACTATTGTCCCATCAACATCTTCAATAGTTTCCCATTGCAACATCAACATCTGTCAGTGTTCCATTGCAGCATCAACATCTGACGGTGTCCCTAGTGGATCGTCAACATCTGTCAATGTCTGCCAGTGGATGATCAACATCTGTCACAGTGTACAAGTGCATAAAAAAGCTGTTGGTATACTATTGTCCCATCAACATCTGTCAGTGTACCAGTGTCCCATCAACATCTCTCACAATGTACCAGTGCTCCATCAACATCTGTCACAGTGTATCAATGTCCCATCAACATCTGCAATAGTGTCCCATTGCAACATCAACATCTGTCAGTGTCTCATTGCAACATCAACATCTGTCGGTGTCCCTTTGCCTGCCGGAGCCTCTCCGGGATCTTCATCCCACCAGAGATCCCGGAACTGAAACCAGTGATTCCGCTGGTTTACCATTGAGGCCACAGAGGACCGGACGGTCTCTGATGACCTGTATGGTATATGAAACTGGAAGTGACGAGTTCTGTAGTCACTTCCGGTTTCCCCGGATGTAAATAGAGACATTTTTAAATAAGAAAAGCATCTGAACAACACACCGATCTTGGTGTGATCAGATGCTTTTAGGGCAGAAGAGACATCTGGGGTTAAATAGACCCCAGATCTCTGCATAAAGAGAAGAGAATACAACTTATACAAGCACATATTTGAAATGTTCCTAACTTGCACCTGCACTCTTTTATGAGAGCTTTCTGGGAGAGGACTGCATCTTACCGCTAGAGGATCTAGAGCAATGATGCCGCACCTTTTAGAGACCAGGTGCCCAACTTTTGTCTTAAAAGAAAAACACAATAACAGAGCTTCCACTGACCATCAGCACAAGGGGCAGGGGTGTATTTACCACAAGGCAAACAAGGCATTTGCCTAGGGCGGCATCTTTCAGGGGGGCAGCGGCATTTTTCAGGGGGCAGCGCTCCCCCGAAAGAAGAGATGGAAGAAGAGACACACACAGCATGGGGACCAGGTGGGATCTGAGAGAGGCTGGGGGCTGCTTGATGGTGTATTCTTCTCTCGCCGGGGTGGGGGGAGTTGCCAGTGCATGGGGGGCGGTGGTAGTGGAAGGCTCTCTCGGGTGGTGGGCTGGGGTGTTGTTGGTCAATATCAGGTACTGTTCATGGGGGAGGGGGGTGTTGGTTGGTGTCATGGTCTCTCCGTGTGTGTGTGTGTGGGGGGGGCGATCTTTGTTGCCAAGGGCAGCAGGAAACCTAAATACACCACTGACAAGGGGGCAAAGTTCCACTGACCTCCAGCGCAAAGGGGCAAACCTCCACTGACTACCAGCACAAGGGGGCAAACCTCCACTGACCACCAGCACAAGGGGGCAAAGCTCCAGTGACCACCAACACAAGCTTGTGTTAATAGAAACGAATGTATTAAAACTCACAGCCAGTCCAATATATATATCCGTATCCACTGACCGGCCATGCGAACGTTCAGATGAGTCATGGTTAATGTGGCTCGTGAAGTCATCACCTGGTGCTACTACTCCTTTCCGAGCATGTGCATGGGTCCCTCTATGAGCTGTTATCTGATGCTCAGCTGCTGGGGTGATGCTGGGACAACTTGGTTTGCATGCTGACAGAGAGGGCTCTGCATGCTCACTGTGGCACACGTGCCATAGGTTTTCCACAACTGATCTAGAGTCTAAATGGTTTCCAATGCCATAATTAACTAATCATAATCATAACAGGGAAAGATTAAGTATAGCAACAAACATTACTATTGCTTTATACTTTGTTTTTCTCTTAGATGTGGGAAGAAAAAATATTTGTATGACAGAAGTATAATTCATACATACAATAATAGGATAATCAATCAGTTATTAATTAGTGTTATGTGAATTAATGTGTTATCAACTGAGAAGCTTAATTGATTACATTGTAATTTGACCTAATTAGATTAATAGGTTAGTGTTTAATCTGAGACAGGGTAATCAGCATTTAGTTAACTAATTTGTTATAGTTAGAATTGATTAGCTTTTTAATTGTCTTTGGTTCATTGTGGTGATCTAAGTTAAATGCTTCGTCAAGTTCTGTGATCTAATATTAATTTGAATATTGACCTAATGTGTTGATTGGTAATTGATCACTGAATGGTCAATAATTATTGACTGATTTTTGTGTTGTCCATTTGAGCTTTAACAGTGATAATATGTTTGTCACAAACACAGTTTTCATTGGTTTTGCTTATATTGACACAGCAGTCTGGTTAATGCGTTAAATATCTGAAGGACATTGGCACACAATCGGTAGGTTTAACTACAGAAACTTTACAAATCTGGGAAATTTTAATATGTATAACATGCCCCATACGAACAAAACAGCACAAAGTCATACCTAGAGCATCAAAGACCAGATGTCAGGACCTGGACCTAGACCTGAACCTGCAACCACTGCTATGTGTGCTTCTTGCTGAGACAACTGAGATGCTGGACGGCTCCTTGGACAATTCCTTCGACAATCTTGCCTTGTACATTGTTTTTCGCAACCCTTGAATTATTTGCTATTCCATTGAACTTCCTATTTAAACCATACCTTTGCACTTCCTGTTTGCCATTTGTTAGGCTCTCTCCAGCCAATATCTCACTCTTGCTGCTGTCCATATATTTGCTACCACTCGTTATTGAACTTCTTTCTTGACTACTGATTACCGACCTTTGGCTTTTTTACTGACTATGCTTCTGTTTGATCCCTACCTACTATATCTGCTACTGGACCCTAGCTTGTTCACCTCCTGGTGGGGCAATCCTGAGAACTACAACCTGGTACTAACATGCAGCAAAACCCATTTCTAGCATCAGGAGCTTTGGTGAATACTGATTAGTGCTTAAACCCCACATCTTGAGTGAGCCTGCATCATCGCCAGGGTGACAAGCTTGTATACTTATCCTGCAGGTTGGTGGGAACCTTGCTACTGCCATAGCTACCGGTCTCCGAGTCTGACTCCTGATTGTGACACCAGATCTGGCAACAGGAGTGGTGTCTCCAAGGCATGAACACCTCTTCCCAGACTCTTCTTCTCAGAGCTGCTTAAAAGATGAAGATTCTAAAGCCGGGTCAAGATAACACTTGGACTTCAAAGAAGATTTTCCTATGCACTAGATCCATTTTGATTTGAAAAAAAAGCTATTAAACTTTCCACTTAATGGTATTACACCCCAACAAAATTGCATTATATGTTCCCAAATGTGCCTGACAAATGCTTTAGGGGTTGCTCATCATGCAGCTCCCTGAGTCATATATTTTGCAGCTGTGAAAAGCTGTATTTAATCTGGCGCAAGGTTGCCAACCTTTCCCCAAAAAATTGCTGGTCAGTCGGTACACCTATCCATGACTAATTTTCTCCTGTTTGCCCCAATTAATGGCTTTTCCTACCATATCGAAAAAACGAATTCACACTATCTGTGTAGCTACACATTTGGATAAAGCCTTGAATTGGAAATCCTTGATCCTTTCTTTTTCACAAATAGACAGATAGACTGGACTTCATAATGTTAATGGAACATCTTTTTCGTATCATCCATGGCTTTAAGCCCAACTTTAAAGCTAAATGGGATTCCTAATCTATACTGGACGAGGGTGCATTTCCCTATGCACCATCTGGCCAATTGATGAATCTAAAATATATAACCTTTATTCAAATATATAGAAAAAATGTATGCTCAGCTGTAATTAATGCCTATTGGAGTGGAATGTACTGCACACAACAATATAACTGGATACCATTGCAAGTATTTACCTTACATCCAAATGGTTAACAACACCAGACCAAATCAAATACCAACTGTTTTAGATGAAGTGACTGAATATAACCCTGTGAAAGGGTTATTATTATTATACAGGATTTATATAGCGCCAACAGTTTGCTCAGCGCTTTACAATATAACGGGAGACAATACAGCAACAATACAGTTCAATACAAGAGGGATTTGAGGGCCCTGCTCCTTGGAGCTTACAATCTAGGAGATATGTGCTGACAATTAGCAGTCTCATAGCCATGCCAGGCAAGACAGTCTCTTCAGACTCTATGAACAAGAAGATGTGGATGAGCATGACTGTATGTATCCTGCTGGTTTAAGCAGCCAGGGATAGAGATGATGACACCTAACAGGATGTCACATTCAATAAACACATTGTCAATACACTCCAAAGGAGGGGTTCCCACTTACGCTTTGAAAGGGTTATCTGCTTTGGCTATGAGAAGCAGTCTAGCCATCCCAGGCAAAACAGCCCTCTTCATTTTCCAAAGAGGACAATGTGGTTGGACATGACTGCATGAATACTGCTTTGTTCAAGCAACCAATGATAAAGATGATGACACCTAACAGATTGTCACATGAGGCTAATACATTCTAAAGGAATGTTTTCACTCACTCTGTGAAGGGGTTATCTGTTCTATCAATGAGCAGTCTAATAGCCTTCCAGGCAAACAATCCTCTTCAGACTCTCCCAAAAGAAGTTTCGGATGAGCATAACTGTATGAGCCCTGCTGGTTCAAGCAGCCAGGGATATAGAAGTTGACACCTAACAAGTTATCACATTCATTGACCATGTGGTCAATACTTTCTAAAGGAGTTGCTTCCAGTCACCTTGTGAAGGGGTCATATATTCTAACAATCAGCAGTCTCAAAACTTTCTCAGGCAAATCAACCCTTGCCAGATTCATCCAAAGAACATGTGGATGAATATGACTGTATTATTCCTGCTTTGTTCAAGTAGAGAGTGATTACGATGATGGTGACCAAGTTGTCACAATTAATTAGGCATGTGGTGTCACGACCGACTGGCAGAATCCTCTAGCGACCCACAGGCCGGAATTCCTCAGGGCGCGGAGTCTAAGCCTCAGTCTGCTGTTTCACCAGGGCCCCTGATGGTGGGGATGGACTTGAAGCAGCCTGAGACCAGGTTGCAACTCCCAAGTACAACCAGCTGTGGTAGAGGTGGTTTTACCAGTGGTAGGTAGCAGGTGAGAGCCAGATGTGAAGAGGTAGTGTGTAGCGTAGTCAGACAGGCCAGGTCGGTAACAGCGGAGGCAGACGGTACAGATCGTCAGGCAAAAGGATAAACGGGTCACAGGCCAGGTTCAGCAACGGAGGTCAGGTAAACAGGAGAAGGCAGAAGAATGGTCAGACAAGCCAGGGATCAGGGCAGGAGAGGGTCAAAGCAGCGTCATTCCACTGGGTGTTCCCGCTCCAGTGCCTGAATTTTGAGGCATAGTCCTCTGCTGCCCAGCAACCCTGCTGCAAAGAATGTAGAACTGCTGCAGCCGAAGCAGCTTGTTGCGGATCGTCGTATAGTTCCGCCATGGCTTTGAAAAATGAGGAAACTGAGTCCAGGTGCGAATGGCGACTCTCCAATAGACGGAGGGCCCAGCCTTGGGGTTCCCCCTGCACTAGGGATATGACGAACCCCACTTTCACAGATTCTGACGAAAAGGTCTGTGGCTGTAGGTTAAAGTATAATAAGCAGGAGTTCTGGAAGGCCCTAAACTTCCCTCGATCCCCATTGAACCACATTGGCACTCGAGGGTCTGGCGGAGGCATGGCGAACACTGCTCCAGTGGAAGATCCTGCGAGGCCCTGGGCAGGAGGCGGATCAGTTGGGGCTGATGGCGTGGTTGCTGGCGTGGTTAGGGTCTGAATACGTCCCTCCAGATGTGTATAGCCTTCCTGGAGAGTTTTGACAGCTTGAGTGAGTGCCGCCAGGTGTTGACATATCTCATCCAAGCGTGAGGGACCTCTTCCTAGCTCAGTCATGGCTGTATGGTTCTGTCACGACCGACTGGCAGTAGCCTCTAGCGACCCACAGGCCGGAATTCCTCAGGGCGCGCAGTCTAAGCCTCAGTCTGCTGTTTCAACAGGGCCCCTGATGGTGGGCATGGACTTGAAGCAGCCTGAGACCAGGTTGCGACTCCCGAGTACAACCAGCTGTGGTAGAGGTGGTTTTACCAGTGGTAGGTAGCAGGTGAGAGACAGATGTGAAGAGATAGTGTGTAGCGTAGTCAGACAGGCCAGGTTGGTAACAGCAGAGGGAGACGGTACAGATCGGCAGGCAAAAGGATAAACGGGTCACAGGCCAGGTTCAGCAACAGGAGGTCAGGTAAACAGGAGAAGGCAGAAGAATGGTCAGACAAGCCAGGGATCAGGGCAGGAGAGGGTCACGATAATCTGGGTCAGGAAGGTTCGGCAACAAGGCAATCTCAGGACTAGGAACAGGAACACAGGAATAAGACCATACGGCACTTGAGCATTGCAAGAGCCGGCTTTAAATAGAGCGTCCTGCGCTGTCATTGGTGGCAAGCGCGCGCCCATGTGCGCGAGTGCGCATGCACAGCTGAAACTGCCGCCGCGGGCGCCCAGGTCCTAGCGCCCGCGTGTTAGTGCATTTTTGCAATCTGCGCATGCGCAGACCTATGCGCCGCGGCAATCCAAGACAGGGGCCATCTATTCTGGCAATGTCCAGACTTCCTTTTAGGGCCATTATAACTGGTCTCAGAGCCTTCTCAAGCCAATCAATCCTCTGCAGTCCTTTCTGAGCAAAAAGATGAGGACGACCTTTGTCCATGTTTTTGATTCCTCCTTTAGTAAGGTTGATGAAATGCCTTTAAATAGAAGCAAAGCTGTGGAAGTATTTCAAGTACCTCCAGAGCACAGCTTGACAAATCCCTTATGGTGACAGAATTAAGTGCTTGTTCTACAAGATTGGAGCATGTTATCACAGCAGGATGTCAAAGGTTTTGAATCACTCCTTTGGTCGGTGTGTCTCTTATATGATTAGCCAGTTACATGACTTTACCATTAGAAGATGCTGTGGCCTTCAAGGACGTACTCAATCACTGCAATATTCTTGATCTTAGAAGGTGAAGCCTACATTAATAATGGTTAGTTTGATTTCCTGCCTCAAGATGATTATCTGTTGAGTTAAAGGAGACTGAAGTTCAAGAGTCAGTTTCCATGCTCACTCCAGAGAGGGTAAATTGGAGAGCCCTAATTCAGGAACAATGGGCTCAGGACCAATGGCCTTTTCAAGGGTCCAAGATCGTGTCCAACATCCTGGAGTTAAGAACGGAATTTCAGGTTCTACTAGCCTACAGTCACCTTATCCAGGGTGAATCTGTCCTGGTGAAGTTAGACAGCACAACGACTGTGGCCTACATCTAGAAACAAGGGGGCACTCAATGTCTCCCTCCTGAAGGAGGTTTCTCCAATTCTAGAGTTGGCCCAAGTCACTATCCTGCAACTATCTGCGGCCTATGTGCCCAGTCGAAATAATCTTTTGGCAATTTGTCCAGGGCAATTCTGGATGACAATGAATGGTCCAGACTGCCCCAAGTCTTTGGAGAACTAATGGGCTTGGTAATCTCTTCCAGAGGTAGACCTGTTCACATCCCCAGTCAACACCAAGTTGCTGAAGTTCTATTCCAGGGTCCCGCATCCACAAGCAATTGGGATGGAGGTGCTGATTGTAGAGTGGCTCTCCAGAACAGCTTATGCCTTTCTGCCTCTCCTTCTGATTCTCAGCTTCCTGCTGAAGCTGTGGTGGGGGAAGGTGATAGTTCTGGTAGTAATCCCAGGTTGGTCGAAGCTGCTTTGGTATCTTCTGTCCCTTCTAATGAGTGTCAAGGATCCACTCCCTCTGCCGGTAAGACCGGGTCTTCTCCAAAGTCCCATTTGTCCAACACCTGACAAGCTCAAGCTGATGGCTTGGATCTGAAGAGGCAGAGGCTAATAGATCTCAGGTGCTCTGTAAATGTTGGGAATACTCTTATGAAAGCAAAGAAGAACAGCACAAACAGTGCCTATAGTAGAATATGATATAAATTCAAAGGATTGCTGCTGTTCAAGGTTTTACACTGGGCTACTTCTGCCTGCTTCTGGAAGAAGCTTCCAGAATGTAAAGTAGGAGGATCAATTACTGAGTTCTGAATATTTATCAGACCTCAGCCAGAAGGTGGCTAAGCGAGGTGATAAAAGTTTGGGAGGTCTACTCAGAGTGTTCTCATGAGGTTGCTGCCCGTGGGGTGCAGCCCTTTTTACTGGAGACGCTGTCTGGGCCTCAGCAGGTGCTGGGCTGAGGGCCTGGAAAAGAAATGCTAAAATAATTTTTTTCTGGAGGGCATCCTCTTTGAGTCTGGTCTGGAGAAGAATCGTTGACTCCCTCACTAAAGAGTGTTCCAATGAAGCTGGGTGGCAGACAGCTGTCCAAGAACATTGTGAGTAATACCTGGATTTGGGCTGTCAGGTGTACATGTGCTAGAGGGAATTGGGGGCCAGAGGTTATTGTATGAACTGGATCTGCTTTCAAAGAGACCTACAATTACTGTTCATTCCGTTACCTCCAGTCAAGGCTGTTCTAAGAGGATTTTGTAACACATGTGTCCTCCTGTCGATTTTTGCTATTGTTTTGGAGTATCCTGAACCCATTAAATCCCCTCCTGTTTAAGTTCCCTCATGATTTTCAGGGTCTCCATCAGAGATCCCTATTACATCAGGGTCACCATCACAGTTCCCCTTTACATCAGGGTCCCTATTAGAGTCACACTTATAACAGGGTCCCCATCAGAGTCCCTCCTACATCAGGGTCCCCATCAAAGTCACTTTTTACATCAATATCCCCATCAGAGACCCTCTTACATCAATATGCCCATCAGGGTCCCCTTTCCATCAATATCCCCATCAGAGTCCCTCCTACATCAGGGTCCCCATCAGAGTCCCCTTTTACATCAATATCCCCATCAGAGACCCTCTTACATCAATATTCCCATCAGGGTCCCCTTTCCATCAATATCCCCATCAGAGTCCCTCCTACATCAGGGTCCCCATCAGAGTCCCCTTTTACATCAATATCCCCATCAGAGATCCTCTTACATCAATATCCCCATCAGAGTTGCTCTTACATCAGGGTGCTCATCATAGTTGCCTTTTTCATCAGAGTCCCTGCTTACATCAACATCTGAGCCTCCCTTTCATCAGGGTCCCCATTAGAGTCCTCCTTTACATCAGGGTCCCTATGAAAGCCCTCCTTACATTAGGGACCCCATCGGAGCCCCCCTCCCCTTACATCCGGTTCTCCATCAGAGTCTTCCTTTACTTCCGGTTCCCCATCAGTGCCTTCCTTTACATCAGGGTCCTCATCAGAGTCCCCCCCCCCGTATATTAGTCAAAGTGGGGACTATTAACACTCATCACTGACCTGACTCCTCAGACTGTAGACATTGATTACATGGCCCTCACCAATCTTGTATACGGGCAAATGGGCCGCAGTTTAGGGTCCCCTGACTTTGCCTTAACAATCATTTAAACCTTGTTGCTTCCAGAGTTGTGCTTTATAGCCACCTTCCCCAACCAGGATTCCAAGGAGTTATTTAAATTTCATTTTTTTTATACAAGGTACTAATTTCAATCCTCCATTGATACATAATAGGTAGCTCACTACTTCTGTACTATAATGACATTACTCCATATTGTAACATATAATAAAGGCAGCACTATGAATAAACAAATAATACAGCAGAAAACAACATTATAGACTATTATATAATGGTAACATTTATTGCAAAAATATCATCACACACTAATGCTGTGTTGTTCTCTTGTTCACGCTGCGCCGGTGTCAATTAAGCTGAGTGAAGATAGCCCCTGTTGCTAAGAGGCAGGCAGGAGGACGCTGCTGTACGGAAAATGTGTGGGCGAGGAAACAAGCAGCCAATTGGGAGGCAGTATGCTGCCGGTGACGTCGGCGCCCGGGAAGGAATTGTACGGACGGTGGAGGTGTACAGTGGTGGGTGAGATGGGGTTATGGCGGGGCCTGTGAGTGTGTGTGAGCCTGTGTGACCGTGTGCTGTTACCGGGAGGTGTAGACGTCTCCGAAGGACACGGCGGGTTCATTCTGTCTGTGTGTGCCCAATACTGAGGGGTAGAAGCCTGCCTATACATTCACAGTCCAGTCTGGGGATTGTCTAACAGTTGGGCGCCTAGAGATTGCATAGCACTGATATAGTAAATAGCTGTATATAGCCTAGTAGTAGTATTTATATTATATATAGGCTGGTATTATAATTTATATATACTGTATATGGTTAGTATAATATAGGGACTGGGGACGCGGTGCAGGAGACGGTCAGGGACGCGGTGCCAGAGGCAGTCAGGGACCTGGGAGGCAGTGCAGGAGACGGTCAGGGAGCGGGGAGTCCGTGCAGGAGACGGTCAGGGAGCGGGGAGGCCGTGCAGGAGACGGTCAGGGAGCGGGGAGGCCGTGCAGGAGACGGTCAGGGAGCGGGGAGGCCGTGCAGGAGACGGTCAGGGAGCGGGGAGGCCGTGCAGGAGACGGTCAGGGAGCGGGGAGGCCGTGCAGGAGACGGTCAGGGAGCGGGGAGGCCGTGCAGGAGACGGTCAGGGAGCGGGGAGGCCGTGCAGGAGACGGTCAGGGAGCGGGGAGGCCGTGCAGGAGGCGGTCAGGGAGCGGGGAGGCGGTCAGGGAGCGGGGACGCGGTGCAGGAGGCGGTCAGGGAGCGGGGACGCGGTGCCGGAGGCGGCCAGGGAGCGGGGACGCGGTGCCGGAGGCGGCCAGGGAGCGGGGACGCGGTGCCGGAGGCGGCCAGGGAGCGGGGACGCGGTGCCGGAGGCGGCCAGGGACGCGGTGCCGGAGGCGGCCAGGGACGCGGTGCCGGAGGCGGCCAGGGACCGAGTCGCCTAAGGCGGCCAGAGACTGTGAAAAGGCTATAGTTGTTAATGGGAATATTGAGACTAGAAATCACTCCCAACAGGGCAATAAGGAAACACAGATTAGTGTGTTTAGGGGCCCCAAGAGTCACATTATAAGTGCCAAAGTGCCGCAGATTTGGCACCAGTTGTGTATGGCCAGCTGTATTCTCTGCCTGGCTCCCGATGACATCAGTGCCAGATCTTGCACATTCACTGTATGAGATCTGGTGCTGTTTGTTATCATTTATATGTTGCCATGACTATGGTAACATGAGCAGCATTACACCACATGACAATCAGGATGCTGAAGTTCTGTCAACATATAAACAATAAGAATAAAAAAGCCCTTTCCCCAAGACCTTGCATTTTACACATGGGATCTCACTTGGAGGCACTGGTGATGTAGCCTTCACAGGGGACAGCTATGATCCCGAGGCTACGTCACCAGTGCCAGAAAAGATGAGGAAACAATTGTAATGTAATGATGTCATTTAAATGTTTGTATACAAATAAAGTAACAGAAGTGCAGAAATAATTACTGCTCCTGCATAAAGATGTTGCGCTCTCCAGTGCTGGTTAAAGTAGAACTACAGGCAATTCTCCCCCCCCCCCCCCCATTTTGGATAGAGCAAGGGGGGACTATAACCCCTGTCAGATTTTTTGTTTTCACCATCTGTCCCCCATTTCTGAGATTTCCCTTCACTCCCTGTCTCATTGCCAAACCGGAAGTGAAAGGAAATTCCTGCAAGTTAAGGGAATCCCTTGGAGCCTCCCAGGTCACCAGTGTCCCCATTGGAAGGTTACCTCTCTATTACTTTTCCTGGAGACAACTCAAAATTTAGCATTTTCTTTACTAGGGATGCACCGAAATTTCAGTGGCCGAAATGCTTTGGCCGAAAACACCCCTTTTTGGCCGTTATGGAAAAAAAACACAGATACAGGTGCCGAAAAACCACTGCCTCTTCCCGGCTGTCGCCGCTACCACCACCGGCCACCGCTCCGTAGTTCTCAGCCTTACCTGAGAAACCATCAAATGATCCTGGTGCTGTGCATAGAAATGAGTGAAGGAAAGATGGCCACCACTCATCTCTATGCCCTTGGAGGACCGGATCGATGTCTCTTCCAGTTCCAGTTTTTTTAATCTAATTCTTCACATTGCAGAGGAGAGATGTGGGGTCCCATAAAAAGGACCTGTCACTAATTATTTCTATTACAAGGGATGCATGCATTCTTTGTGATAGGAATAAAAGTGATTAACATTTTTTTTAAAAAAGGGACAGTGCAAAAAAACCCAAAAAACATTAAATACATTAAAAAAAAAAAAAAGTTTAAAGTGCCCCCGTCCCCCCGCACTTGCACGTAGTGGTGAATGCATACGTAGGCCATGCTCATATATGTAAATGGTGTTTAAACCACACACGTGAAGTATTGCCATGAACATCAGAGCAAGAGCAATAATTCTCACACTAGACCTCCTCTGTAACTTTACACTGCTAACCTGTAGACATTTTTAAAGCATCACCCTTGGAGATTTTTAAGTACTGCAGTTTTTCGCCATTCCATGAGCATATGCAATTTTAAAGCGTGACATGTTGGGTATCTATTTACTCACCGTAACATCCTCTTTCATATTTTAAAAAATTGAGGTATATATTGTTTTTTGTTTTTTTTTTAATCAAAGTGTAGTTTTTTCCAAAAAATGTATATTCATTTTAAAAAATTACGCATTTCGGTTTTCGGCCAAGTGCATTTTGAATTTTTGGTTTCGGCACCAGAATTTTCATTTCGGTGCACCACTAGTAAACAGGATAAATAGAGGGGGTGAATATTACTAATGGGGACACAGACAGCAATTAAAACTGACGGGTGTTCTAATCACTTTCCACTCAAAAAGGTTTTGCTTTTAGTTATTTTTTAAGGGTCCATTCACACCACTGTAATGTATTGGCAGGGGTGCGGTGCAGTACTAGCTAGACAGCTTCTGATTGTTCAGCACCATGGCAGTGCTGACCAATCAAAAGCTGTCTAGCCCAGGGGTGGGCAAACTTTTTGACTTGAGGGCCGCAATGGGTTCATATATTGGACCCGGGGGCCGGACCAAGAGTAGATGAATGATGTGTATGTGTCATCCATAGTAAGTATAGTAATATTCCCCCATAGTAAGCATAGTAATTAATCCCCCATAGTAATTCATCCCCCATAATAATTCATCCCCCATATAGTAATTCATCCCCCATATAGTAATTCATCCCCCATATAGTAATTCATCCCCCATATAGTAATTAATCCCCCATAGTAATTCATCCCCCATATAGTAATTCATCCCCCATATAGTAATTCATTCCCCATAGTAATTCATTCCCCATAGTAATTCATCCCCCATATAGTAATTCATCCCCCATATAGTAATTCATCCCCCATAGTAATTCATCCCCCATATAGTAATTCATCCCCCATATAGTAATTCATCCCCCATATAGTAATTCATCCCCCATATAGTAAATCATCCCCCCTATAGTAAATCATCCCCCCTATAGTAATTCATCCCCCCTATAGTAATTCATCCCCCCTATAGTAATTCATCTCCCATATAGTAATTCATCCCCCCTATAGTAATTCATTCCCCATATTAATTCATCCCCCATATTAAGTCCCCAAGTCCCCCCTGTGTCAATTCACTTACCTTTGCTCCACGCGTTCCTCTCGCCGTGTTCCCGCGCCGTTCCGGTGTAGCATAAAAATCTGTCTCCTATGAGGATCTGTCCCCCTCGACGTATCTGCGCATGTGCCAGTTTCAGGCATTAGCAGCCAATCGGCGATCTCCGGCACATGCGCAGATACGTCAAGGGGGACAGATCCCCATAGGAGACAGATTTTCATGCTACACCGGTCTTCAGGGCGGACTGTGAGAGGAGCCTAGCTCCCCTCGCGTTCGTCACGCTGCCCCGCCTACACACATCCTGACAGCCATCCTGACAGTATCACGCTCCGCGGGCCGTAGTTTGCCCATTGCTGGTCTAGCCCGTACTGTCATCTCTGCACTGTGAGGAGAGAAAGCCACGGGGATTTCAAATCCCCAGCTTTTTCCTTCTGCGACATCATGGGATCAGTGCAGGGAGGTTTCCCAAACTGCTCCTGTATGAACTATGACAAGCTTGGGTTCACACAGGAGCAGTGGGGAAACCGTATGCAATTTGGACAGGAATTGTATTAATGTTCAAATCGCATGCTATTTTTTGTGGTGCAATTTGTGTCTATACAATTTGTATTGGCGCAAATCGCACCTCAAAGTATCGGTACTCGGTATCTGTGAGTACTTGACCGAAAGTATCTGTACTTGTACTCGCCGATCAAAAAAGGGTATTGACGCATCCCTACTTTATACTGTAACGGAGATGGAATCGTCTTAAAAACAAAAGGTAGCCAGATTAGTGGTTCCCACTGCTGATTTTTGGAAAAGGGATAGGTAAGGCTAGGAGAGGGATAGGAAAGAAATAAAGGTTGCTGTACCAAATCCAGGTTCCTCAACCCCAGAGAAGGACGAAGAAAGGGGGGGGGGGGGAAGAAGGGTGTCTTGTTTAAAAGAGCTTGTAGGTATCTTTACGAAGACCTGCCTGTGACTGTAGAGATCAATTGGTAGACCCTGATCCAAAAAATGTTTTACTTTTGGCCAGTCCTACAAAGTGTGCCCAATGAGCCTTCTGTTTGGCAACCTCTGAGGCATAAGGGGGATTGAATTGGAATCACAAAGGAGCTTTGCATGAATACTAGGTAGAAGCAGAGAAGTAGATTTACCTCATCCACTTAAGCCTTGGCAAAATATTTGGTCCACATCCAATTCCAATTCTCCTGCCTCATGTTCCTATGCAAGTCTCTATGCTGTTGGAGAGCATAAAGATGGAAAGAGGTGGGAGGTGCTTGTAGTCTGTATGAGCAAGAGAAAATATACCTGTGTAACGAGGCTTGGGCCTTGTTTGTTCAGTAGGGCTTCCTCAAAGCCCGTATGGGAAGATAGGTCAGTATTGTTGTGCATTAGTGAAAGCAAGAAATTATATTTTGGAGATATTGAAAAATGTTCCTAGAGTTGAGTTTGTTTTTCCATGAGAGTCTTTGGTGGGGTAAAGCCCAAGTCTGTAAGGAAATGAGTGATAGTGGTTATGTACTATCTTTGATAAAGCCGGGTAATAAAGACTTGTGAATTGGTATAGGTTGAGAGAAACATAGGGTTACCTAGTATCAATAGTAGCCTTGGGAAGAATGTTTGATAATAGGGCATGTTCTCACACCCCCTAGTGCTTTCAGCACAGCCAAAGAAGTTTGCCATTCTAAATTGTTATGTTTTCATTGAGACCCACAAGCGGGGTCCCTTTAGTGCAGGGGTGGGCAACTGTGGCCCTCCAGCTGTTGGTGAACTACAAGTCCCATCACGCCTCTGCCTTTGGGAGTCATGCTTGTAACTGTCAGTTTTGCAATGCCTCATGGGACTTGTAGTTCTACAACAGCTGGAGGGCCACAGTTGCTCACCCCTGCTTTAGTGGATTGCCATTGCGCCAGTTGGATGAGATGGACTGCCTGGTAGTATTTGTGTAGAAGGGGGAAGTCTATCCTTCCAGACAAATTATAAGATTCAGCTCGGAATTGGTAGGATGGGATAGGTAAGACCCTGGCATGATAGAGAAATCTGGGTAAAAACGTCAATTTCACTGCCATGAATAGTTTGTGATCGCTCATCTGATAGAGAGTGTCATATAATCAAGTAAATTAATGCCGCTCAGTCGTCCCCCCCTCCCCCTTCCATTTGCCCTGACAAATAACATTTAACATATTAGCAACATACAAAGCTGCCAACAGTTCTGTCCTAGCTACTTCACCAGCCTTATCTAAAAATATCACCCAAACTGTCCTCTTCACTCCTCCCAAGACCTGCTGTCTAGCTACCTTGTCACCTCCTCCCATGCTCACCTCAAGAACTCTTCCAGAGCCTCTCCTTTCTTCTGCAACTCCCTACCCTAATCTCTTAGGATATTTCCTACTTTGTACACCTTTAGTCGATACCTGAAAAATCCTCTCTTCAGGTAAACCTAGCCCACCTGTACCAATAAACTGAATTCTACTTAAATTTAATCATCCCCTCACAGTTACTACCTTGTATACCACTTGCCCTCTCCTTTTAGATTGTAAGCTCTCACAAGCAGGACCTCCTAGCTCTCGCCTTGAATTGCATTGTAACTATACAGTCTCTCTGTATAGTGTAAAGGTCTGTGCAAACTGTTTTCACTATAAAAATACTCTCTAATAATAATTTGTTGCCACTTATTGTTGTAAGAGTATATCTGATTTGTTGTTTTACGTTTTTGGTTTTGTTTTGTTTTTTTTATACTGTGGTGTTCCCATCCCCTCCCTTTCATGATAGGAAAATCCCCAGATGGCTTAATAGGCTTAGTGCATCCTCCTTGTCAAGTGATGCTAATGCAGAAGGACTTATCTCCTGCCATGATAACCGGCCTGCATCTCTCTCCACAGGTGGCAACGTGCGCAGAGCAGGGTTTACCTGAAGGTATCATCAGTCTGCGCCCTGTAATAGGCAAGTGAATGAATTCTTTAATTTCCATTTCTCTCATTTTTCTTTGCTGAGCTAAACATCACCATTCACCAACATCTTTATAGTAAGTGGAGATGCTACATAGGGTACAAGGCTAGTCTTGATTTTAGTTAGCTACGTTACATCCTCTTATTATTGTGTGACATTGTGATGTGCTGCTTTGTAACTTTTGCTTTCAGTCCCCTCCACCTGCATTCTTCATTTTAGAAGCTGTTACAATTAAGAGGTTTAAAACTATTTAAAGTGATGCCCCAGTTTTGTTAGAGGAAGAAAAAAAAACAATTCAATTCCAGGAAACTATGTTTGTTGAAAGGATTTAAAACATTATTCTAGATAATTCACCTTTTCTGTACTGGGAACATTCATGGAAGGATTGCCTGCATTCCCGTCAGATTAAATTTTAGTATTTTGATTAATGGCTTAGTTCACCTTTTTTGAATAAAATTGACTATGCAGCCAAAGGGCCCAATAGGTTAAAAATACATTATACAACTTAGAAAAACTTTGTTTAGATTAAATCCATACCAGTAGGCCATAAAAAGTGACCCCGAAGCCTGGCCTAAAAACTCCCATTGCTGGCGATCAGCCCCATCCTGCTTAGAAGGTAGGGCACATTCTACTTTGAGGCTTATTCCCAACATAACAGCAGTGGGATCTCTTTCCTAAAACCATGCACAGTGCTGAGCTCAGTTGCTAAAGGGTGAGGGGAGCTCACTGCACATGTGTGGGTTTTTCAACTTTATTTGAAAGAATTGACATTTTATTGATTTTGTTTGCACATACTTACAAGCAGGGTGGATAAAAATCAATGATTTTTTAAAAAGAATTTTAAAAAAATCAGATTTTTTTTATTTAAATCTGATTTTTTTGATTTAAAATCGGATTTTTTTGAATAAAATGCTTTTTGAGGAAAATATATTACCATCCAAAGGTTGTTCCATCATGAAATAAAGATTAGTTTTTTTATTATGTAGAATAAGGCTGTATAGCTTTAATTTTTTTGGTAAATAAATGCCATTAATCCATTCACAATGTCATGCTCTTCCAGAGGTTTTTGTAAGATTATTGGGCAGTTTCTCTGCCTACAAGATATTATCACAGATGCTTGGTTTACTTTTGCAGATCTCAAAACTGAATTTGACTCACATGCCTCTTCTTCACAGCAAAAATGTTATAACATGAACAGAGTTAAGAAAAAGACCTTAATCCTAACTTCTACAAACCTATGAATACAGAATCAACCCCTTCAGTGCTAAGTTTCAAGAAGTTCAGTGAATAGAATAGAAACAATATTTTTCTGATTGTTTGGAGTGGAATAGATCTGCACAAGAAGAAAGTGAAACTAAGTGTGAGGAGGAAGGGGCTGACAGTCTAAGTTTCTTAAAATATATAGATTTTGTTTAGCCAAATTAGTTAACAAACATGGATGTTTAAGCAAATAACATATGCTGGAATGTTATTGTTTCAGTTGAATAAATCTATTTAAATTGTTATTAAGGTAATGATTATTTTTCTCCTTCCTAAGTACAAAAAGTTGCCCAAATATAAATGATTAACCTATTAAACTGGGGATAAAAAAACTAATATGAAAAGTTGTTGTTCTAAAAATCTTCATCTACTTGCATAATAAGGTTATACCAGCAAGAATTAGTCTATGTAGAAAACTAGGATTTAAATCAAGCCTTACTGACTAGTGATTTAAATCGTGATTTAAATCAAATCCACTCTGCTTACAAGTGATTGTTAAGCTTTGTGGTGGTGTTTTTTTTTTTCAAATTAAAATAACAGGCATGTCATACTTACATGCTCTGTTCAATGGATTTGCAAACATCCTCTTCTCAAATCCCCTGCCAGTGCTCCTGGCTCCTCCTCTTCATCCTGTGCCCCCATAGGTAGCTGCTTCCTATGGGTACACTCATGCCGACTCCCCCCTGAGCTCCGCTCCCTCGTCACAGAATTTGATTGACAGCAGCGGAAGCCAATGGCTCCCACTGTTGTCAGTCTGCCCTGTGAGGAGGTACAGAGCTGGGAGAGCTGCTGCTCCCGTGCACAGTACAAGACCACAATGGTGCTCAGGTAAGTATAAGGGGAGGCTGGGGGGGGGGGGGATCACAGGCACAGAAGGTTTTTCACCTTAATGCATAGGATGCATAGAATTACAACCACTTTAACTGCAGTCGGCCACATGTATACTCATCATTTCTCTTAGAGTTCACTAGAGAACATAAAGTAATTAAAGTAACTCTCCTTTAATTCCAGCATGTAAAAGGAGATCATATATCCTTACCTTTCTGGTAGCTTGTGTCTGGGGCTCTGTGTTCCCCTAGCTGTTGCAGGTATTGCACATTCTAGGTATGTGAATATTATTATAATACAGGATTTATATAGCTCCAACAGTTTGCGCAGCGCTTTACAATATAAGGGAGACTGCACAATTACAGTACATTTCAGTACAGAAGGAATGTGATTACCTGCCTCTTCCATCACTTGCTAAATTGCTTCTCACCGAATCATATTATAGGACATACAAGTTGGGGGGGTGGGGGTAGCAAGACACACCCAGAAGTGTTGAATACATGCAGCAGCAGGGAAACCACAAAGCACCAGTTTGAAGACATTGGTGCCAGAAGGGTAAGTAGGTAAAAATAGATGCTCTGCTACAGGCTGTCCCGTGCTTAGGTTATAAGTGACCCTGTGATGACAGGGTCACTGTGAAGTTATGCTGAGTGGACAACAGAAATCTCCGCACTAAAATACGGTAAAGTACAGCATTTCTTTCTTGAAATATGTTCCATCACAAATCCAATTTATTCTTCTTCTTGTATAAAAGACAGGGCTATATAAACTGTCCCTTCACTAGAGAAGGTAACACACGCATTAAGATGCACATGGGTATTGACATAGGTTTGATACAACATAGTCTTTCTGTATAGTTCAATAGAAGATTTGTGTTGATACCATCATATAAAGCTAAAATGTGTGGGGGGTTTTTTATTGATTCTATATACCTAAATTAAAGTACATGTAGTGATTATTGGTCACTACACCTGTGCAACAGCAGTCATGTCCGGCTGCCAGCTTCTAGTTTTGGCTACCTTCTAGTGCACCATGGCAGTCTTATAATTTGCTTTACAAAGGTTTTTATTGCTTTTGCACAGTAACCAAATACATTTCGGCTTTCATTGTTGTATGGAAGGTTTCTGATTTGCTACTATGAGCACCATGGAAATTGTTGCTTCAGATGCTTTGTTAAATCTGCAGTGGGAGAGATGGAAACAATGAGAACCAAGAGTGCTTTTTAAAAAAAGTGTGCTTATGCCAGAATCTGAATATTCATTTATAAATCATCATAAATGTGGAAGCCCACCATTTAAATCCCTACTGCAGGCTACCTTTAAATTTACCCAAGCAGGGGGTCCTCCTTCACACCTTGCACTGCCAGAATGTTGGCAGAACTTCGCCATCATCTCTTACACTGCAGGAATGCTGGGAAGGAATAAAGTAAATATTTCCACCTATTCCTTACCCCATAGCCAAATATGCATTTAACTCATGCAAGGTGGGGGGGGGGGGTGTTAACACTTGCACCCATTTCCATGTATCTCGGTTTAATTTGTTCAAGCATGAATTTCCATCCTAGGAGTTTGAGATTAGATGATATCTGGAGTATGTCATTTGCTGCTGTGCTGACTGCCTGAATATATGATGACAACGTACTGATTTCTGAGTTTGTGTGAAACATCATAACATAATAGAGCCTTTTCGTTAAGTGCAATGCCAACAAAAATGGGGGGAGGGAGGTGGTTGAGGGTGGGCATCTCACCTCTGACATTTAGTTCAAAGAATAATCATACTTTGCAAAGAGCTAGACTTGCTGACTAAACAGCTGTTTGTTTTAAAAGTGGAAAATTCTATAAGGTATATTCATTCATTGATATATTATTTTTTTTTTTTAATTTACAGATGCCCTGTGTAAAGAAGTATGGAGTTAGGAAAGGGTAAGCTTCTGAGAAGTGGCCTCAATGCATTGTACCAAGCCATCCACCCAGTACATGGATTAGCTTGGACTGATGGCAAGCAAGTCATCCTAACAGCCTTACACCTACAAAATGATGACCCAAAGTTCGGAAGTTCTGTTGTCATTGGCCAGTTTGAGCATGTGCATGGCCTGTACTGGGGCCCCGCTCACACAAAGGACACTCCAGCTCTGCTGGCTGTTCAGCATAAGAAACATGTCACTGTATGGCAGCTGTATTATAACAATGTGGAAAAGAACAAGTTGGTGGTTTCTCAGACCTGTGAAGTTGGGGATCCCCTTCCTGTGCTTCCACAAGGCTGCATATGGCATCCAAGTAAAGACATTTTGGTCATATTAACCAAGAGAGATGTCTCGGTCTTATATTCTGTGCGCACTGACAATACAAGTGTTAAAGCTGACATCAAGAGCACTGGAGTTGTGCACTGTGCATGCTGGACTAAAGATGGAAGTCGTTTAGTTGTCGCCATTAGTAGCGCCCTTCATTCCTACATTTGGGACAGCAAACACAAATTGCTTAACCCTTGTACTTTTTGTCCCATCTTTGATGTTGGTGGGTACATTTGTGCTATCGAATCAACTGTCGATTCCCAGGTTGCAGTAGCCACAGAGCTTCCTCTGGATAGGATATGTGCATTAAATGCTGGTATTGCATTTGATGTACCAGCTGCTGCTGAAATTTCCTTTTCTGCTCAGCCTGGCCTTCTGCTCATGGATGAAGAGTTTTCTTTAGACGTTGGACGGAAGTCAACAGACTCTGGGACCTCTCTGTCCCTAGATTCCCCAGTCACTTCTCCAGGAACTGTTGACCTAACACATATCTTGGTCAACCATTCGAAATCTGAACTGAGTCCACTTCTTAACCTCAAACACAAGGACTACATAACAGGAAGTGGACAGGACTCCTCTCACCTTATCCTTGTGAACTTTGAGAAGAAAGTGACTTCTACACGGAAAGTAAGCATCCCTGGAATTCTGGTTCCAGATATCCTGGCCTTTGACCCTGGAGCTCATATTGTAGCTGTTGCCTCCAACACATGTAGCCATGTCCTTGTGTATTCATTAACTTCAACAAACATGCCTAACATACAGCAGATCCAGTTGGAGAAGAACGAGCGACCCAAAGGCTTGTATTTCCTAACGGATAAAATGTTGCTGGTGTTAGTCGGGAGGCAGAAAACTTGCGACCCGGCTTTTCTGCCATCTTCAAGTTCCGACAAGTACATCATCCGCTTAATGGTGAAGGAGGTAATGTTTGATGAAGACTCCTCCACATCATCAGTAGCAGATATAGCAAGTGCACATTCAAGCTACAACTCTTCTGTACTTTTACATGGGAAGAAGAAGTATGTGGATAGCTTATATAAGGATGAGCAGCCCCTTCCTTGCCGAGAGCTGTTGATTCCAGGAGGTACTTCTGGGCGCCAGGGCTTTAGTAAGAAACAACTGATAGAGGAGATTCGCAGTTATAACTATGACCAAAGTCCAACATCAAGCGCTAGCGACTTTGAGGATAAAAAGAACACTGTGACTGTGCACAACTTGGACACAGAGCCGAAAAATCGGTCTGTGACCCTGGGTTTGGAAGCGCACCGGAAGCCTTCAAGCAGGCCAACTTCACCGAAAATGGAGCGCAGAATAAACCATCATCCACCTAACAGCACTCCATTGTCCGATCAAGACATTCTGTACATGTCACGTAATCTAGAGCGCTTGTGCAGCAACGTTACCAATCTACAACAGCGCCTCTCAGATCTTACTGAGTTTGCACAGAATGGAAAAAAATCCTATTTCTCGTATCCATCATCTAAAGACGCACCATTTGTCACCATAATATGCCAGGTAATGCCATAATGTAATCACTGTTTGGTATGTGAAACGGACTGCTTGAGTGTGTGATTGACTTTTACCTAATGAATGGATTACTTGATGGTGGAAAGTGAGGAAGTAGGCTTAAAAGGTCAAAGATTAACTACTATACTCCAGTAGTGAACCTCATAAATCCTAAACAGTGTGAGGTGTTTTACTGACTCTATCATTGAAAGACAACATAATATCAAAGTACAGTTCCGTCAGACATAAAATTTAGGAAACCTTTTATATACTTGTTCCAATTTCGGTTTCAGTAATTTGATCTTATTTTATTAAATATGAATTGCAGGTATGGTATATTTTTACAGCTTGGACCATTGTAACTAAGTATATACCATACCTGGCCAATGCTCCCGAAAGTTGTAAATCACTGAAGTAGCCACATCTACTCCAGTGATCTCTGCTTGCTTCCAGGTCCCGTGCCTGTTGCATTGTGAACACAGGAGGTCATCCATTTGGCATGGGTGCCATTCAGAGAATACATTGCGTTCTCTGATTGGATGAGGTAGATAACATGACATCGCCGCCCCACCTCTTCAGATCGTCCAATCAGAGAACACTTTGTGTTCATTCAGAAGGCACAAGGCATTCTTTGAATTGCTCTTGTGCTGAGCGACCGACCTCCCTGTTTAGAGTGTAGCAGGCTAGCCACTAAACCCACTACCCAGAAGCAAGTGGAGGTCACTGGAGTAGCAGTGTTCACTTCATTGATTTCCATTTTCCAGGGACATCAGCCAGGTATGGAATATACATAGTTACAGTGGTCCAAGCTGGAACAATATAACTTTGTATAAAATATCCATACCTGCAATTGCTCTTTAAAGCTGAACTCCAGGCAAATATAAAAGACACATTGCAGTGGTGGAATAATTTAATAAATCATTGAATGCATTTTTTTTAAATGAACAAGTGAATACAATCAAAATATGACCTGGTTTCAGCTACTTGCAGTCACTTGTAAAACAGCTCAGGGGCAATACTGGGAGTCAGTCAGATATGCTGCGCTCACATGGAACATTATGATTGGAGGAAAGAGCAGTGTATGCAGAGAGGAGACCACATTGTTGCGCTGCTGCTCCTGTAATGTTCAGTCAGTATGCTGGGGTTGAGGGGATGACACATCTGTATGCATTACCTGTAGCAAAGAAAGTGGTGTCATCCACCTGACTGAGCTGCGTGGTAGGCAGTACTTTATATATGAAGAGAAGATCAAGAACTGAGGGGCATGACTTCAAACTATCTGGAATAGAGTTCTAATTAAATCATAGAAAGTAATATTTACCAAAAGAGTAGTGCATGTTTGGAACAGACGTCCAGCAGAGGTAGCAAGTTACCAAACCGTAAGTGAATTTAAAGGAAAAGTTCACCTTTGGAACATGTTACATGTTCCACCCGTAGTTAGGGTGGAACATGTAACATGTTCCCGCTCCTGCACCCTCTTCCCGTGATCCATTCCTCCCTTTGACAGTAGATAGGGGATCTTCTCCCCGCACCCACAGTTTTTAAGAATTTGTTCCTTTTTTGTTGTAGCTAAGGAAGTGATCTTTTCCCATCTTGTACGCCAAAATACAGTCTCCCAAGCCAAGCAAAAACACAGTCTGAGTAATGCAATGATTACATTAGTGAAGATTTTTCTTATATCCCTTCAAATTCTGTACAACAAAGTAAAAACCTGGGACATTTTTAGGATGGCACCCAGGGATATAATTAAAGTCTAATTAAAACTCAATACAGTGGGTTTTTTTTTTTGTTTGTTTTTTTGACCAGCTACAGAAACCACCTATATATTTGCACTTTACCCAATCTGGTCACAGATGGATCGAATTCAACTGGTTCAGCAGGACCGGCTGAATTTTACTCCATATATGGCCGCACCCGCTCTAGCAATGAACTTCTGTTTAATGGGACAACAAAATGTTTTGGGTCAGCAGCTGATCCATGCATTCTGACAAGGGAGAGTCTCTGCTGTCAGAATACAATGGGGTTGATTTACTAAAATTGAAAAGTGCAAAATCTGGTGCAGCTGTTCACGGTAGCCAATTAGCTGCTAACGTCAGCTTGTTCAATTAAGCTTTGACAATAAAACGTGGAAGCTGATTGGTTTCTATGCAGAGCTGCACCAAATTTTGCATTCTTTAGTTTTAGAAAATAAACCCCACTGCCTCTGTGGGGAGGATTCCTCTATCCCCCTCAATTTTGTGGATGGAAGAATCTGTCCCCTTTTTTTTATTTTTTCAGATGGCTACACTTCATCAGGAACAACAGTGAAAGGGTTAGAAGACATCCATGCAATTCCATTGATCTCAATATAGTGCTCACAGTTGGTCTATAGTAAAATAAATACAAAAAATGAAAAAAACATTTGAATACCCCCTCCACATATCAGATGACAACAGGTCAGCGGTATCCCCTAATTACAAACACTTCACAAGTACTTATGGCATCATATGGTTTCATCAATCTAAAGCTACCCTCCTCTCCACAGGGGACTAGCTAGTGGGCCCTGATGAAGTGACGCTATCTGCGAAATGCCTAGACTGCTACCTGTGAAATGGGACACTCACTATAGTGCAATTAATCAAAAATAAGAAACACTAAATTGAGCATTGTGTGATTATTTATTTTAACTTTTGTATGAATTGATTAACATCTGCAGGGATGTACAAATCATATCACGCGGCACCAAGAACATGCAGTTCCAGGCGTCTGGCAGATTTTTTTTCTTTACATTTAGCCCTGCTAAAGCAGCAGGGTTTGCTTTTCAAGTGGTTATACCAGGATGATGCCCACAGCTGCATGATACTGCTTTTTAGAGCTGACAGTCAGCTCCCTTGTAAAAGGCAATTTTAGTGGCTAACTAGCTGCTGGATTGCGTTTAAACGCCCCCGCCCCCCAACACCTTCTGTGGCTTTAACAGGCTATCCCGTCCCACCGGGGAACCCCATCAACCAGCTGGTGCTTCCACTTGTTGATCATAGAGGTGGACAAACTCTGTGCGCCTCTTATATAGGGAACCGAAAACAATTACCTTACATCACTTCACTTCTGGTTTACCCAAATGTAAACTGCGCCATTTTTAAAAATGGAAAGCATTTGATCACACTGATGTTGGTGTGATCAAATGCTTTTAAGGGCAGAAGAGGGATTATTATTATACAGGATTTATATAGTGCCAACAGTTTGCGCAGCGCTTTACAAGTCTTATAGACCCCAGGTCTCTCCATAACGAATACCTGTCACATGCCGATTGCTGTCACAAGGGATGGTATGTTTACATTCCTTGTGACAGCAATAAAAGTTATCAAAAGAAAAAAAATTTTTTAAAGTGACAGTATAAAAATAATAATAATAAAAAAAGTAAAGTGCACTTTACTTTTGCTGCAGCCCGCAAAATGGCACTATTGTGAACCGAGCCTTCAAAATATTAAGGGGTCATTCACACCGTACGTGCCTAGAAAATGATGGAAACTGACACGCAGATTTCACTTGCAGAGACATCAGTTTACAGCAGTACTCATGAATGCTTCAATGAGTAATACAAGTTGCAGATTCCTGCACAGAATAAATCGTCATGTGACACTAGTGTTGTGGTGTGAACAGGGCACATAGGGAACAATTGATTTTGTTGTGCCCTTGGTGCAGAAAAACTGACGTCTCTGCACCATGGTGTGAACGACCCCTAAATGTTTGCCATAAAGCCCCTATTGTTTTTTGAAAGCTCCAGACTTTCCTAACAGTACCTCTACCTAAATAAAAAAAAATCAACCCTTCCTGCTATCAATAAAGACCTTATTTAAATACGGTTTTGCTTAATTTTATTGTTTATAAGGACAAGTAGATTGGGGCCAAGATTTAGTCCCTTGGACAAGTAGTTTAAAAAAAAAAAGCCTACCATACCCCTGATTTGGAAATTTTATGTACCTTATTATTTGATTCTATATTTCTGGATGCCATTCTAGAAGGTCTCTTTATTTTGTTGGTTTGGGATGATGGCACTCTAGGTACTTTGCCTCCCTCCTCTCTCTCTTTTCAATCTCTTCATATTCTCAGCAGATTTAGGGCCAGCCATTTGATGTCATAGGACAGTGTTCAAAGATCACAGTCTAACAATCCATGTTCTCTTTGGGACAGATACATGTCATCCATGTATACGTGTATCTGATCCCATCAGGACCCGACTTCTTTGGATAACTGTAACCATTAGAATAGAAACTTATATGGCCACCTTTGGCTTTTAGATTATGAAGAAACCCATACAGATCACTATTGTGGCTAAGCAAATAAAATCGGCGGTACTAGGTGGTGTGTTGTCTCTGAGTAACGTGTGTTACCTGATCTGGGAGGTGCAGACATGGTTCAGAAGAGGTTACAGCTGATTCAGAAGGAGAGGCTCCAAGATTAACACCTAACAAGATTAGCTGAGGCTGCTGTGTTACTACCATCACATGTTCGCTGGAAAACACAAAGACGTTCTCTTGATCACATGTTCAAGATTGCTTTAGTAAAAGACTTGCGATGAGTTCTGTTTACACGATTACCTGAAGTACAAAACATATTTCATGCCTGGGATGTATTAAAATGACCTTGGAGAAGAAAGCGGTGACGGTTACCAAGCAACCAGCAGGGTTAGATAACTGACAACTTAAGCTGTCCGCACGTGCCATTTACCTTCATATGTCCCTTCAGCTTTGCCTGAGGCACCCTAGAAGTTAATATGCAAAGAGCGAAATGCGCCGTGATAGTCCATGTGACAATGCCCAGGCCTGCCGGGTAGAATATATTGCACAGTGGGTTGGAAACGGGGGCAGTCTTGTCTTTCACTACAAAAAATGTGAGAAAACAGTGGACAGTCTTTCAAGTGGCAGAGGGGAGACAAATGTGAAAGTGCTATGTCCTGACGCAATGGATAGACAAATCCCAGCATCCATGGTTACCATGGTAAATGTTAACTGTGCCCTGTTGTCTGGGACATTCTACTACTAAGGTCCTCAATTCAGACCAGCCTGTCAAATGGAAACCCATCATCCCCTATGCTCTGCATCATGTGACTTGTTGCCAATTTCCTGTAACATGATGCAGAATGCAAGAGAAGATTCCAAGCGTTACAGACTATTGCTATGACTGCTGTCAGGGAAGGGGTGATGAGAACTGTATGTGGCTGCTGTGAGGATGGGCAGAGGGGGGTTAGAATTCGATGTATGCTGTTAAGGAGGGCTGTTAGAACTCTATACATGGCTATATGTGGTGAGAACTTTGTATATGTCAGATTAACCACTTCCCGTCCGGCCCATGTATATAAACGGCTGGACGGGAGCAGTGCAGGGGCGGGTGGCCATTTATAAATGGCCTCCCGACCTCCTTCTTGTGCTCGCTCCCTGGGTCCTCCGGACACAGTGGAACACCAATCGTTGTATGGGACCTCTGTGTGAGGTCCCAATCGTGATCACTGTTTGGCCAATCAGTGATCGCATGCAGAGTAGTAAGCAAGATGTCACTTCTGACATCATTGCTTACTACGTGTGAAATCTGTGAATGATCACATGGTACAAGGCTATTCACATCAGCCTTGTACCATGTGACAAGCTGTGACCAATCACAGCTCACACAGTATTTCTCAATGGCTGCAAGAATGCAGCCAGAGAGAAGGAGAAAAGTGTTTTTCTTATAAAATTTTGCAAAGTTTATAACCAAAAATTTTTATTTTTTACATTTTTATATTATTTATGATTTAGTTTTTTTTTTTTTTACATACTGTCACCCTAGCAGTACAGTGTTACCATAGTGACACTGTACTACTTGTGGGGGGTCATGAAGATTTTTTTTTTTTTTTTTACACCGATTGCTTTTACACCCATAAAGGCTGTAAAAGCAATCATTTTTTTTCAAACTTTTTGGACTTTTTCATTCATATAGCAAAAAAAAAAAATCCCAGTGGTGAATAAATACCACCAAAATAAAGCTTTATCTGTCTCAAAAAAATGCTAACAAATTCATATGGGTACAGTGTTGCATGACCGCACAATTGTCATTCAAAGTGTGATAGCGCTGATTGGCCTGGACAGGAAGGGGGTTAAAGTGTCCAGACTTGAAGTGGTTAAAGCCTGGTGTGTCTCACTTCAATATTAGAATATCTGACCAGGAACGAGCATAATAATATTATTATTATTATGTAGCAAGTAGTTGTGACAGGAGTCACTTTGGGTGGGGGGCCCATGGAACCCATCTCACTTTGGAGAGGTGGGGAGACCCCGTCTCAGCTCCCCATATCCCTCTTCTGTGTAAATCACCCTGTGCCTATTAGGGGTACAGGTTGATCTGTCCTAATATTGTGTGGGCTTTGTATCAGACTGTGTAGACATTGTTTAGGAGATAGTTGGGGTGGGGGTTGTTAATTAATGTCATGTGGTTGCATCCCATTTTTCTGTTGTTTGTGGGATATATGTGTTTATGTGTATTAGTGTAGTGGGGGTGCCTCCAGCAGCCCTCTCTCCTGATGGGACTGTCTGCTGGTGTGAAGTTTGAATACCCGCGTGTCTGGTGTTACTAAATGTAGATTGCCCCGCCCTGTGTCATTATGCAGGGAGGGGGGATGGTCCCCTGAGTGTATATATCTTGTATCTGTGTGCAAATAAACTAGACTACCTCCTGGTTTACTTAAGACTGGTGTCGTCTAGTCTTGTATGGTCAGCTGTGGTGTCTGGTGTCGGTGTTCGGACGGGGAAGCGCTATTCTAACGGAAGTACTCAAGCGCAGTCTGGGTCGGTTATGTTACAATAGTCATTTCTTCTCATTATATTCAGAGCCTTGGAATCTATTGAATCCATAGCATCAGAGTGGCAGTCAGGCAACTAGCATTTTTTAGAAAATGTTGGCAAGGACAGCCCATATACTTCTATGAAAGATAAGTTCATATTTTAACAAACCATAACAATTGCACATTTTTGTGCAGATAATAAAAAATATGCATTTACTATTTGTTGTTGCAGGAGCCTGGAAAACATTGCATCAGCGATCGACAGATTATTGGTGCCATGCAGGTCTCCTGCAGACCGGTCAGATTATCTGTGTGCTTGTACCTCGTACAGACAGATACACACTGACAGGAAGAATCAATTCTATACCACAGTGTTCAACAACACTGTGGTAGTTCATTGAGAACTACAAGCCGACAGCCGGAAAGGCTGTCGGAACTTGTAGTTTTCCCAATCGCAGAATATTGTGAATGAGTGACAGGGCCAGGTGGACGGAGCCCCACACTGCCACTTTTTAAAAATCGTGACAGCTAGTGGGGGGAGAAGAACCCCCCCCCCCCCCGCGTGCTGTCACAACAGGGGGGAAGGGAGCCTGAATATGGGTGTAACATGTTACGAAAGGTGAACTTATCCTTTAATGTCCAGCTTACCCTAACGTGACACTAAACTCTGGTTTAAAAAAGAAAACTTTCTATGCAAGTACAGTATGTCTTCCTAACTTAAAGTATAACTACTGGCAAAAGTTTACATTTTTTTGGATAGAGCAGAGAGGGATTAGAACACCTGTCAGATTTTTATTGCTGATGATGTCATTTTTGATGAAACATTTTGGGTGAAGCTTGAGGCTGTGACATTACTACACATGCGTGCGCATTACCAAGGATATGTTCTTTTATATGCCACTTTTTCAAGCCATTCGTTTGTGTTTTTGACCATTTTTAAAAAAATGAATTTAATTTAGATTTGGGACACTATGGGAGGTGTAATTTGCATTTCATTACATATATGATGCTGATGTATTGCCAAATAATGAGGGAGTGATTTGGAGGCCAGTGATTGCTCCATTTACTAATAGTGTGGAGGAACAGCCTGCTTTAATACAAACTCTGTTTATGACTTCTTATGTGGGGGTCACATATGCTCTGAGCACAGAGTGAGAGATCGGGAGGCAAGCAATTACCCTATGTACCACTGTGCAGATTGATTACCTTGCTTAATACAAAAGCTGTTTGTGGCTTCTCATGTGGAGATCGCATATGCTCTGAAAAGCCTCAGAGAATTTTGTGTTTGTGGAGGATACACGTTGAGAATGGAATTATCAAGATATCCTGCTTATACAGTTTCAAACTCTTCAGAGAACTATTATTTTGCATGGGTTTCACTTTTCAGAGGACCTTTTGTGTCATTTAACCCCTAGACCCCGAGCGCACGCAAATATGCGGCCTCTCGGCGGCTGGGCCTTGAAGCTGAGCGACCGCATATTTGCGTGCCATTAGAAAATACATATGTGCTGAGAGCGTGTGCCCTGCGCGCTCCCAGCACATATCTCCGTGACTAACGAAAAGGTCCCGATCTCCCCTTGCGATCGGGACCTTTTCCAATCATGTGACAGCGAATCACGGTGGTCACATGACCCTAAAACCCCGCCCACCTCCCAGCTTCTGAAACTCCTAAAGGGCCGGGAGGAGCCAGCGCAAAGGGGTTAATACTGATCTTATATTTATAGTGGTCGCTGAGCTGGCTCTTCTGATTGTTGGTTTCACCTTTCAGAGGGATATTAGTCATTTCTTCACTACTGAGCTCACTTTTCAAAGTGTTATTTCACTTTTCAGAGATTTTTTTAGTTTTTCATATTTCCATTGAATGTTGTATTTGTATTCACAATGGTTATTGAGCTAACCCTTTAGATTGTTGGTTCACCCTTCTGAGAAATATGAGTCTTTATTATTGAGCTCACTCTTCAGAGTGTTATTTCACTTTTCAGTGAAGCCCAGCCCCCAGGGCTTAGCCATAAATGTCCTGTATGACTAAGTCTGGGTTGGCAGGGCAAAGTGCGACAAAGGGGACGTAGTATGTAGAATGGAGCTGGCTGAGGCTATCCTACACTTGTAGTCATACTTTGGGAGGTGTGTGTGTGCGCTGTTCTCTATGGATACAGATTTTGTCACTCTTCAATAAATGAGCTTTCATGCCGGCACCCCTATCTATCTTTATATCTGAAAACATTTTTTTTTTTCTTTTTAAGATTTGGATAGAGGTTTAGGGTGAGGGGTTGGAACCATTGCCAGGTTTTTATTGCTGTTTGCATCCCCATTATCTCTCTTCTCTAATGGGATCTCCTTATCATTCATCCATATTTAGAGGTAAATCCAAAGTTTTAAAACCAGAACATGGAGAGGAATTCTATCAATGAGGACACTCTTTTCAATGACAGTTGTCTTATTGGAGGGTTCTTCATGTTGAATGCACAGGACAGCAAATTAAGGAGAATCTTTCTAATGGAACACAGAGGAAAACGCAGTGGTTTTAACATTTTCCCTTCAACAACTAAAAAAAATATGACTTTAGATGTACTAAAAGGTCTGCCTTAACTATTTCAGCCTCAGCATCTTACCCATACGTCACCAGGATGAAGGGGTTACATCAGGATGATAACTGCAACTACAGGCATCACCCTGGAATTTTTTGTTTGTTTCTGATGGAGACGGGTTTTGATGTAAAAGCGATCCTAGCAGCTAATTTAGGCACTGGATTGCTTTTACAGGGGGGGTGGAAGGTTTCTGCCAGGGGTCTCCTGTCCCATCAGGGAGCCCAGAACTGAAGTCAGTAGCTCCACCGGTTGACCATAGAGATGAGCTAGAATCAGAATGTATCTATATGGTCCAGTTTCGCCATTACTGGCTTGTGAAAGCATCTGATCACACCAATCTGGGTTTGATCTGATGCTTTGAAGGGCAGATAAGAGATCTGGGGTCTCCATAAAGAGCACCTGTCACTGCTCCTGCTATCACAAGGGATGTTGTTCATCCCTTGTGATGGCCATAAAGATAGTCACAAAAAATTTAAGTACGCAAGTCGCTCGTGCATGTAAACAGTGTTCACACCACACATGTGAAGTATCTCTGCGAATATTATAGCAAGAGAGAATTCTAGCAGCAGACCTTCTGTGTAACTCTAAACTGGTAAACTATAAAGGCTTTTAAAGGGTTTTGAAACCCTTCGTCTTGAAAACGCCCTGTGGGTGGGGTGAAACGCGTTGACGCACTTCCGGGCTGCCGTCTTCTTGGCCTACGTCACTTCTGGTATTTGGAACGCATGCCGACTTTTGCGGTTCAAGCAGCCAAAGTGGAAGGTGGAAAGCTGGTCATTCTCTACAGTGATCCTTAAAGCGTGAGATCCCTATATTTACAATTTGGAAACTTGTTCCTTTGAAGCCTTTGAGGCTATTAAACAAGGCCTGTTATTTTATTGAAACATGTGAGTGTCCTTATTCTATCGATTTATATGGTATTGAGTGGCAGTATTACACTATGTAGCCTTTCTTTCCTTGCACACTATTGAGGATTCCATGGAGAAGTAGAGTGGATTCGATTGCTGTATCTAAGCAGGGTGAAGGCGATTTGAGTTCCTCCTGAGGGGCTATAGGATCCCTTATATCCTATGAGGCTTATTACTCGCCTCCATCTGGTGAGTGCGGTCAATATTATTTTTCACGTGGTGATTAGGTGGAAGCACATTTTGGAACATTGTTTTGAAAATCCTTTTGGGAAAATAAGGACTTATGTTTGAAATATTATATATATATTTTTGCACGGACATTTATTTATTTGTGATTATTTTTATTTATTTAATTTTTGCGCTGTTTTTTGTGTTATTTAGCTTTTAAAGGGTTGCCTATGGATAAATTAAAGTACTGTAGCTTGTCATGCAATTGTAAAATGTGAAATATTGGGTATCTATTTACTTGGCGTAACATCATCCTTTTTATTTTTTTTTATCAAACCATTGGATATTATGTTGTGTTTTTTGTGTGTTTTTTAAAATTTATTAAAGTGTATTATATCCTAAAAATTTAGTTTGAAAAAGCACTGTGCAGAGACCATGTGACATAAAAAGATTGCAACACCCACCATTTTATTCACTAGGGTCTCTGCTTAAAAAGTATATCCTGGGTCTGCTCATGACAGCATAACTGGGGTCAGCTCTGCCCCCTTTGACCTCCAGAAGGACAACCTTAGTAGCATTTGTCCCTTACCCAGCGTTCTTTTTTTCCATCCTCGATCCAGTACCACCTTTATGTTTTTTTTCCTTTTGGGACCTGCTAGTCTTTTTCCCACTCTGGTTCAGCCTCTCCAGAGTGGCAGACATACTTGTATCCTGGTAAACCCGGCATATTGGATATGCCTGTAGGTGCTGGATTTTTCTGCATTTAGTTTGGGGTATAAATTTCCCTTTGGGCGGAAGAGCTCGCAGTAAGTATTCCCCACTTCCTCCTGAACATAGCATGCCTGTTTTCTTGTTTCCTTCCTTCTAGGGTTCCTTTAGGGCATGCGAATGCTTCTGCTCCCTGTCTTATAGTTCCCTTTCACATGGTGCAGGTGCATGCGCAGTACGGACGGCGGCTCAGTTCTTGGTTCGGATACTTCCAGGAGTGGGTTTGAATTGTGACGTCACACGTTGCCCGAGAAGATTTAAAAAAGGCCCTGAGCCATTGGGCAGATGGAAGGGAAAAAGGAAGAGAAAAGGGAGTTTGTACTGTTTACAAAGTCTTTTGTTTTCTTACAACATGAGCTCTGCTGTCCCTTCTTTGAAAGCACCCAAAGTGCGACAGAGATATTAGAAAATACATTTTTTTTTCTATCTTTATTTTCTATTTTTATTGTTTCTTATTCGGTTTTTTTTTTATTTATTTATTTTTTTTTTTTTTTTTTAAAGAAAGAAAAAAAAAGTGTGTCACAAGCTTTCTCCTTTTTGTTAGGAATAAAAGTCCTGAACGAAAGCACAAAAAGAAATCCCATGATTCTGCTTCTGGGAAAAGAGGGAGTCGACATCATAGCTCTAGTTCCTGTTCACGTAGCCATTCTGGCTCACCAAGTTGTCATCACCATTGTGCTACTTGCACAGATTCACCATGCTGGCCTCCTATATCTGCCTTTGCTCAAGATGACCCTGTTACTATTTGCTCTTCTGTTGGCACTTGATGGATTTGTGGGGCCATAGCGCTCACGGGAAAATTGCTATGTGCAGCCTGTCTAAAAGACGACAACAGAAAAGGAGGCCAAATATATGGAGGTCAAGGCCTGCATTGATTAAGTCATTGCAGATAGCATGCAAACAATTCTGCAAACCTTGCTAGCAGGGAAGAGAAGTAAACTCAGACAAGTTTCAGATGAGAATCCTGGGCCTTCCACAGAGGCAGATCATGAAGAATATTCTTCCCAGGAGGATTTGGAGGAAATTGTCCTTCACTCCTTTTTTTATTTTGCTTTGGTCTCTCCATTTGTAGAAGCAGTCCAAGAGGAAATTAAATTGGAAGAGGAAGATCCGGTTCCTCCCAAGAAATTGAATAACCTTCCCTAACCAGTTCTATCTTTTTCCTTTAGTGGAGGAAATTAAGGATCTGATTAAGGAAGAATGTGAAAGACCTGATAAAAGATCCTCGGTTCAGAATAGCTTTGATAAGATCTATCCTTTTCGACCTTCAGATGCTCAGCTATGGGAGACTTTGCCCAGGGTAGACACTGCTCTTCAGAGGCTAACAAAACATGTCTTCCTGCCCATGGAAAATTTAGTTGCTTTTATAGGCCCTATGGACATGCGGATTGATAGAAACCTCAAAAAACATATATCACTGCGGGATTACTCTTGTCGCCCTGCGGTAGCTCGAACTTCCATCTCAAGAGCCTCGAAGTCTTAGACAGAAAACTTGGAGCAGGCCGTTCAATCACAATAGACATGAAAACGATCATCATAGCATTGGACTGTCAAACGCTGTGGCTTAGGAATGAAGCCGCACACTCTACCTCTAAACAAGCCCTTTATTCGGTGCAATTTAATGGCAAAAGTCTGTTTGAGAAACCTCTCGAGGAGGCCATAAGTAGGGTCACTGGAGGGAATCGGGCCTCATTCTGCAAGATAAACGTAGACATCAGCAGCAGTTCTTTCATCCTTACAGAGAATTTAGGGAAGGATTTTGTGGGTCCAGAGCCTTTAGAGGACAAGATTTTTCATCACTATTTGAATACGTAATACAATACGTTTCTGGTACTCTGTTAAAGGCCTGCCGCCACCGCAGGAGATTAGAGCTCACTCAGCACGGGGGATATCGGTATCTTGGAAGTCCCACGCGAAGGTCTCCATAGAAATTATATGCAAGGCAGCCAGCTGGAGCTCACCAAATACGTTTATTAAGCATTATAAACGTAATGTTCTGCTTCCCAAAAGTAAACGATTGTTATGCAGCATTTCTTGTTTTACGATTGTCTTATTTACCCTCCCCTTTTTTTTTTTTTCTTTGTATGTATTGCTAGATACGTTGTGAGGTATGCTGTCATGAGGAGACCCAGGAGTACGAAAATTTGTTATATACTTATCATAATTTTCCTTTCCTTGAGTCTCCTCATGAACGCATATTTCCTACCCAGTGCCCTGCCGCGAGGCTAAAAGATAGATCACTGAGTAAGGGACAATTTTTTTTTTTTTTTTTAATTTTAATATGCTACTAAGGTGGTCCTTCTGGGGTCAAAGGGGATGGAGCTGACCCGAGGTATGCTGTCATGAGGAGACTCCAGGAAAGGAAAAGTACGGTAAGTATCTGATAATTTTCCATAATAATGTTTGGTGGTTCTCAGTAATTTTCTATAAAAATAAAATGCAGATTTTTACATGTAGGAGAGAAATGTCAGAATTGACCGGGGGCTGAAGTGATTAATAATATGCAAATGTGCTGTGATGTTTTGCTGACTGTAGTGCCTTGTGGCAAGCAATCATGTTAATCAGAATAAACGGGATGTGTTTGGTGGAAAAATCATCTAATACAAGTCCAGCCACTTCTGGGCTTGTAATGATGAATGAGATTAAAATTGCTTGAAGTGTGGTCCTCCACATACTACTTTACTACTTGCAGAATTTAAGGCCTGGTTCACATCTATGAGTATTCAGGGGTGTGTAAATTTTTTAAAAAAACTACTTGTCCAGGGACTAAATCGGTGTACCCAATCTACTTGTCCCTCGTGACAATCTACTTGTCCTGATAAAAACAAAAGGGGCTCTATGGCATCTGAAATGTTTAATTTTTTAACATTGCACTGTTTATCTCCTCCTCTCCTCCCTGCCTGTCTCCAGCACCACACCCAGGGACTAGCAGGGAGGGGAGAGATCTTGCAGTGTAATGAGCACTGATTGGCTGCTTGTCAGGAAACAGGAGCATTGGGCTTATCCTCTAACCCATTTTTCTGCCAGAGCCATTTTTGCACGTTTTAAAAAATAATTTAAAGCCTGAAGATTACACAAAACCCCAAAACATGATATATTTTCTGAAATCAGAGAATCTAGAGAATAAATTAGCAGTAGTTCCAATTTTTTATGTTGCATGATATTACCTCAAAGGTAATTCAGTAATTCAAAATTTCAGTAAAAAATACTCAAAATTAATTTTGGGACACAAAAAAGCAATAAATTACCCTATTTTTGGTAAAATATAAAAGATGAGGTTCCACCGAGTAAATAGATATGCAACATGTCAAACCTTAAATTTGCGTGCGCTCTCAAAATGGCGACAAACTTCAGTACCCTATATTTTTTTTATAGCCGACCCCTATAGGTCATCAGTTTAGCGTTACAGAGGACGTCTCATGCTAGAATTATTGCTCTCCGTCTGGCGTGCGTGGCGATATGTGACATGTGTATTGCAATCATCGTTTTCATGCATAGGCTCCCCGGCGTGTGCTTTTAATTTTGTATGTGCTTATATGTGGGGGTCTCACTTTTTTTTTCTTGAGGAGTTGTTTTGTGACTGGGTGCAACTTTGATTTTTTTGCTATTAAAAAAAAAATGTCTACTCAACTTTTTTTTTTTTTGCATCAAAAAGTCCCCTATGTGATGATTTTTTGGTGAAAGGTTCTCTTTAATGAGACATCCAGGCTCTAAAAGACCCTGCATGTCTCCCCTGTGCTTCCCTGAATGTAATGCAGTGCACATCACACTGCATTACATTCTTTTCCCAGCCTCAATGGCTGGGAATCTGTGAATGGGGATCTGGAAGTGATGTCAAACGTCACTTCCTTGTCAGGATAAGAAGGGGAGCAGACATGTTTGCTCTCCTCCTTCCCCCCTAGATGCCGGGGCACATGGTTAGCCAGTCCCGGGCTGGCAGATGGGCAAGCAGAGCCCGGGAGACTTGGCAAGTGGGGGGGGGGTTCACAAAGGGGCCGGAGGCTGACACCGTGGGCTGGGTGGAAGCAATCAGGAGCCAGCACTGCTGTCCAAATGCTGCTATTTGCCCGCCGCAGGGCTAATAGTTGAAAAAAGCTACCTGCCTGACGCCTGCAACTACATGTCCCGGGCGATACAAATTCAACATCCCTGGTGTTTCAATCTGCTGCAAGGAAAAAAAAGTCCCTGACCTTATCCATAAATGCAGCATCTAAAAATGCATAGATGTGAACATGTCCCATACGAAACCATGTTAAATGGACTGTAGTGCATTTCTTCAAGCACTAAAAACACATAAGTGTGAACCAGGCCTAAAAGGATCTTCTCCGTGCAAAAAAAAATGCATGGAGGCACCTGTAACTCATCTGGGCTTGGTAAACTAGAGGTACTTTTCTGTACTTTACAGGTAATAAGAACAGAACCCGGGATGCAATCGCATCCACCCATCCATCTATAATGAGTAAGAAGGATGCAGAAATCCGTTCACTGATGTGGTTCAGATTGTACACCGATCTGTAGTCATAGCAACTGAAATTAACCTAAAGCCTAATATTATAGGGACTGATGTATGGAAATTTGATGCAAGATTCCAACTGTTATTCTCCAGTCTGCTTTTGGAACAGTTACATCTGTAATTTGTTTAGTTACAGCATTTATAAATCAAACATTGTAACTGCCTATAAAGCCTTCCTTTGTATTGAACAGTTCTTTTCTTTGGCGTGAACTCGCGTAAGCAGAACATATCCAATTATCACCTTAGCCCAGGAATTGTCTCCGGCAATTTTCACACAAGACCCTAACTAGATATAACAGCCCATGTGACCATGTCACCATTAACTCCAGGAAATGTAATTGTTGATCACCTATCCCTGACTGTACTGATCACCTATCCCTGACTGTACAGATTTAATTCACTCATATCAATTATACTTGCAGAACAGGAATTCTTAATCGGAGGTATTTAGGGGTGGCTCTTTGAATTATTTTTAAAAAAAAAACAATAAAAAAGTTAGACTAAGCAGTGTTAGTGTGGTCACACCACAGCTTACCCTAGTTTGGAAATGATGGCAATCAATACTTTTGTTCCCTTGTTACCTACGTATCCATGTTACATAGTCTGGCTGAAAAAAGACAAAAGTCCATCCAGTTCAACCATAAAAAAAAGTTATAATCCTGCACCCACAGTTGATCCAGAGGAAGGTAAAAAAAAACCCAGCAAAGCATGATCCAATTTGCTCCTGCAGGGAAAAAAATTCCTTCCTTATCCCCCGAGAGGCAATTGGATATTCCCTGGATCAACTTTACCTATAAATGTTAGTATCCAGTTATATTCTGTGTATCTAAGAAAGAACTCAGGTGTTTTTTAAAGCAATTCACTGAGCTGGCCAGAACCAACTCTTGAGGGAGTCTATTCCACATTTTCACAGCTCTCACTGTGAAGAAATCCCTCCATGTTTGGAGATTAAATTTCTTTCCTCCAGATGTAAGGAGTGCCCCCCTTGTCCTCCTGTGATGACCTCAGGGTGAATAGCTCTACCCCATGTTCACTATATGAACCACTGATGTATTTATACATGTTGATCATATCCCCCCTTAATCTCCTCTTCTCAAGAGAGAATAAATTCAGTTCCTCTAATCTTCCCTCATAGCTGAGCTCCTCCATGCCTCTTATCAGTTTGGTTGCCCTTCTCTCTACTTTCTCCAGTTCCCCAATGTTCTTTTTGTGAATTGGTGCCCAAAACTGAACTGTATATTCCAGATGAGGTGTTACTAATGATTTGTACAGGGT
Source organism: Staurois parvus (assembly GCF_062004578.1). Lineage (NCBI taxonomy): Eukaryota > Metazoa > Chordata > Amphibia > Anura > Ranidae > Staurois > Staurois parvus. The sequence goes on along the minus strand of NW_028318682.1, from coordinate 2,974,896 downwards.
AATATGATATCTCCCTCTGGAGTCTATACCTCTTTTAATACAAGAGAGGATTTTGCTCACTTTAGAAACCGCAGCTTGGCATTGCATGCCATTATTAAACTTGTGATCTACCAGAACCCCCAGATCCTTCTCCACCATTGATTCCCCCAGTTGTATTCCCCCTAGTATGTATGATGCATGCATATTCTTAGCCCCCAAGGTCATAACCTTACATTTTCAACATTAAACCTCATTTGGCACATAGTTGCCCAATTAAACAGAGCATTGAGGTCGGCTTGTAAATTGGAGACATCCTGTAAGAACGTTATTCCACTGCACAGCTTGGTGTCATCTGCAAAGACTGAAATGGGATTTTTAATCCCAGACCCATGTGAAACTGCATTCTCTGTATTATCAATCTTGAAATCGGAGTGGAAAATTACTTGATGTGTCTGCTATCCAAGTAGCATTGTTGTTAGCTATACATTTATGCCATGTTTTGATTGCAAAAAAAAAAAAAAAATCTAATTAGTAGCTAGTTTATTAAGGATTAGCAGTTTGTCAATTTTATGGCATGTGCCTTGATATAAATCTCACTTCCTTCTTACCTCCCTCACCCACCTGCTTCTTCTAACTACTGAGAATATGTCCTCTAATCCTCCACCATCTAACTTTCACCACCACACCCGGCACCCTCTTGCCTCTGCCAACAGCTGCAATCCACACTCTAAGGCCTGGTTCACATATCTGCAGCTCTCTGTGCCACGCTAATGCGGTCTTGGCAGTCCATTCACTTGAATGGGCTGCTGTGCCTACATTCCCTGCAGGGAAAAGGTTCCTACACCTTTTTTAAAATGTGGCTGAGCAGAAACCGCATGGTGCATTTGCATAATTTGATTTTCCTGTGGGAAACCGTACTGTGTTTTTTAGTGCCCTGGGGTGCCATGTAATAATTAATGGCACCCCTGCTAGTTTTCTGTGCAGCACTTTGTTTTGTGTGCAACTCCATGCGTGTGCAGTTATGTGTGTGATTTTACATGCCCTCCTACACCCACATACATGTGAACTTAGCCTAAGCACTTGTTAACATGTCTGTTTACAACAGGCATAGTGCAAGCAGACCCTCATTTCTATTCCCCTTCTTCCAAGGACTTGTCTACCCTTCTCATGTGCCCTCTGGAATTCCCAAACTGTCTGCAACAAGCTGACCTCTGTGCCCTTTTTATCTTACAATCCTTTAACCTACTTGCTGCTACTGAACCTAGCTTCAGGAATATGACTCTGTCTCTCCAGCTGCTCTCTCTCCTGGTAGGCTCCACCAGACTCACTCAGACCCAGTTAGTGAAAGGAAGGTGGAATACTTCGACCCAAACAGCACTTTTCATATTCTTCCTTCACCCACCTCTCCTCCTCCCTCACCCATCTATCCCTCTCCTCTTTTTAATCTCACTGTATTTTTCTTTTCTCCAGTCTCAGAGGATTGCTGTGATTTTTTTTTTTTTCGGCCTTCTGGACTGGTATCCAGCTTTCTTTATGACTTCTCTCATTTTGTAACATCACTGTTAATGTTAACACTCCTCCAGCTATCTTGCACTCTTGATAGACTGTGGCATAAAATTAAATCCTTAAAAGACATCATCCTGTGTAAATCTGCCCATCTCAAATACAATTCCTGCCTTGCACTGCCAAACAGAACTGTGTCATCACTCTCACTAGCATTCAGTTAATTCTCATTCAGTCTGCATCAACTCTTTCCTACGTTTAAGGCCATGTTCACACCTGTGAATTTTAGATGCAATGTGTTTACAAAGCCAAAACATACTTGCTGTAATGAAAATAAAGGTGCAGCACTTGTAAAATCGACAATATGTATCATGCGGTAAATATGCATGTAAATTAGTATGTGGTGCACAATCAAAAGTCCATGTGATGGTCAAGATATGAAATATGGTATTGAGGATTTCTTCCCAACCACTTCTGGTGATAAATAAATTGCGCACTCATCAGATGCACAAAGTTATTGCGCATGTGAGAAAACAATATCTCACTGGGTCCGCTGGAGCGCCTTGAAGAGGGCTTCTCCCATCTGATACGGATTCCTCCCTGGGTACCTCCTGGATGATAGCAGCTTCCCTCTCCTCTGCATAGAACTCTGCGGATGGTTGGACTCATAAAGAGTCCAAAAAAGGAAGAGGCCACATAGCGTGATACTGCTTCAAAATTTTATTTTCCAGTCAAGGTATATAGTAGGTAACAGAAAAAAAACACACTGACCATGTGTAGGCAAGATGGCTGCCGGACGACCACAGGGTCTCTGCAGCGTGATGTCACAGCATTGGGCAGGTGGGAAAGTGAACATCAGAAAGGACCTCACCAGTGTGAAAAACCTAACACCCATATCTTTGAACTTGTTTACCTTTTGAACTTCTAGAATGTCTGAACTACAATCGTCTGAGCTACCACCTCACTGATTACAATTTTCTAGACTCCTTTTAGTCAGGCGTTCATCCCCAAGACTCCACAGAAACTGCCCTGTTAAAAATTACTAACTGACAACTTCTATCCCCTTCTCCATACTCCACTTCTCCATACTGCATACATATAGTCTTAGACCTTTCTGCTACCTTTGATACAGTTGACTACCTGCTGCTCTCCAAAAAACCCCACACTCTTGGCCTTCACACTCTCCACTATCTCACCACACCTTCAGTGTCTCCTACAACTGTACCTCCTCCTCTTCTATTCACTATGTATATCTATTTGCTGGGTCAGTTGATAGTCTCCAATGGCTCTCAATACCATCTCTCTGCTGTCGACACCCATAGCTTCCTCTGGATCAACTGTGGGTATAGAATTACATTTTTTTTTTCTTTTTAATGGTTGAACTGGATGGACTTTTGTATTTTTTTCAGCCAGACAAACTATGTAAAGGTTATCCCTGTACTCTTCTGCTCTCCCTGTCCATCTCCTTGTGCATCAGTAATTTACTAATGGACATATCCATATGGATGCCACCCCACTTCCTCAAATCGTTACCGGGGTGCTTGGCGTAATCCTGGAGTCTGACCTCTCATTTCAACCCCACATCCATTTGCTGTCCAAATCTTACCACCTTAAATTATTAAACTTATTTTTTAGGCACTTTCAACAGCTGATAAATCTCTTACTAAGTATGCGGCTTCTTAAGATGGTGCCATGACCACTGTTCCAGAATTCCTGTTTCAGGGTGGCACTTTTCTCTTGCAGTAACCCGTGAAACCACCCTTGCATGAAGTGACTAGACTTGTGTCTCCCTATACTTTGTGAATCAGTAGAAACATGCAGCCCCATTGCCTAGGAAGGTTAGGCACTCCCCTAATCTTTCCTCCCCCTGCCCACTTCATTCTCCAAGCTACTAGACTGGCAGAAGAATGCACTGTCCACTGTTAATGATTTCCTGTAAAGACCAGAGGTTCAGGGAAGCAGCGCTAAAAGAGCAGTATCCAGCAGCATTGAAAGTTGTAAAGTGCTGAGGAGAAACTATTAAAGTTGGAGTAAACTCCTTTTGTTGTTTTGTTCCTACGGGTAAGCCTATGATAAGGCTTACCTGTAGGTACAGTAAAAATCTCCTAAACGTGAACCATTTAGGACAGGGGCTGACTGGAAACTTTTGGCCCAGGTGGCAAGTACAACAAAGAGGCTCATGGTGCAGAAACTCGGGCCCCTCTCCCTCTTCCCTGTCTCCTCCCAATCCCCATTCCAGGCTGAAGCTCCGCTCCAGGTACTCTCTCTACTCGCCGGGTCGGGCTGGACAGCGCCTGCTGCACCCACTCCGGGTTCCCAAACTGGCCAGCAGGGGGGTGGCCCTGGGGGCTTTTCACTCCTCTTCACCAGGAAGCCTTTAGGCATAGGTGTGTGCACCCTATTACATAAGGATTCAGACCCTTTGCAACAACATTTGAAATTTAGCTCAGGTACCTGCCATTTCTCTTGATCGTTGCTGAAATGTTTCTAAACCTTGGTTGGAGTCCACCTGTGGTAAATTAAATTGATTGGACATGCATTGGAAAGGTACACACCCCTCTATAAAAGGCCTCACAGCTGACAATACGTACTGTATCAGAATAAAAGCCATGAGATCAAAGGAACTGCCTGCAGAGCTCACAGACAGGATTATTGCAAGGCACACAGGAAGACTACAACAAATTTCTGCTGCACTGAAGGTTTCCAAGAGCACAGTGGCCTCCATAATTCCCAAAAGGAAGAAGTTTGACACAACCAGGACTCTTCCAAGAGCTGGTCGACTGGTCAAACTGAGCAATCGAGGGAGAAGGGCTTTAGTAAGAGAGGTGACCAAAAACCCGATGGTCACTGACTGACCTCCAAAAATCCTGTGTAGAGATGGAACTGAGTTCCAGAAGGACAACCATCACTGCAGCCCTGCACTGATCTGGGCTTTATGGCAGAGTGGTTAGGTGCAAGCCTTTCCTCAGTACAAAAAACATGGTGTTTCTGGAACTTTGTCCAATCACCACAGGTAGAAGGAAAGAAATCACTTGATTTCCCCATCATTACAGTTAGTGTTGATGGGGGAATCCCTCCTGCTGGGCTATTTTATTCTGACAACGGGAGGTTTCCCTCCCATCAGAATACAATGATCACTGCTTGCAGCTATAGTTGTAGACAGTGATCGCACTGAAAAAAACCTGACAGACTGGTTCTACTGAAGTTGATGCATCTATCAACTGCAGTGCAACCAGCTTGCCCATAGACGGATTGAAATGTCGATTGAAATGTTGTCGAATTTTGACAAATTTAGATCCATCTGTAGCAGGCCTTATAAATAAATGTACATAAACTTATTAAAATTAGAGTGTGGGAGGAAGGAAGTTAGTTATTTCACTCACAGTGGATGGATTGATCGGTATGCTGCACCTTTCCTCTTGTGGCTGCTGGGCTTCAAACTTCCCACCCACACATCTCCTTCTCTAAGGCACAACACTGCTGGGGAGTGGCAGTCACAGGAGAAGAGGGTGAGAGGAGGAGCAGAACCAGCTCTCTCCTTTCTTTCCGATCCGTGTGGAGGGAGGAGGGAACCGTCAGCACTGGCTCTGGGCTGTGAGAGAGAGAGACTCTAAGCTCAGAGCCCTGCAGCTGCTGAGGCGCCACAGTCTAGCCTCTTGGGGCCCCCACACAGTGGCATCAGAGCGGCCTGGGGGCAATTACCACACTGCCCCCTGGCCCAGTCCGCCCGTGGCTTAGGAGATATTTACATTTGAAGCAGCCATTGATCTTACCGATGCATGCGCACTGCGCAATGCCGTCCATTGAGAGAGCTGCACTGTGGGAGTGATGACATGGCAGCTTGGCCATTCAAATGACCAGGTGAAGGTGGATTCCCTGTCAGCGGTGACAGGGCGCCACTGGAGAGGGATTAGTTTCACAGGTAAGTCTGTCAAAATGTGCTAGTATGTAATGCATACCAGCTTACTATAACATTACCCTGTGGGGAGGGGGTTTGGGAGACCATTTTGTGTGTTGTGTTGTGTTTTTTTTTTTTAACTTGGTTTACTAACGCTTTAACAAAAAAAAAAAAAGGTATTAAGCCGAAAGATGCTGAAGGGTTGATACTACTTTTAACCTCCATAACATCTCCAAAATGCACACCTTCTTAACCAATGACACCACAAAGTTGCTAATTTACGTTTTCTCTCACCTTGATTGTTGCAACTCCCTCCTCGTTGACCTACCTTTACAGTAGCTATCCTCTCTTCAGCATGTCATGAATTCTGCTGCCAGACTTGTCTACCTTGCCAACTATTCAGTGTCCATCATCCTTCTCTGTCAGTCAATCCACTGGCTTCAGCTTGCCCAGCAAATTAAATGTAAAACACAACAACATACAAAGCCATCCACAACGCTGCCTACAGCTACAGGCCAACCTTGTCTCAAAATGTCTTCCAGACCACCTTTTTTGCTCCTTCCAAGACCTCCTCCTGGATTTCTCCAGAGCCCCTCTTCCTCTGGAACTCTGTACCCAAAGCTCTTCGGCTATCTCCTTCTCTGTTGTTTAGCTGATTCCTTGAAAATTCATCTCTTTGGGAAAACATATCCAGCCTCACCAAAAAAAACTTTACTTTTGCTTTCCCCATCGGCTCATCCCATGTAGTTATTACCTTTTTGTATCACTTTCCCCTCCCTTTATCGGTAGCAAAGCCCTGTAAACCCTCTTGTATTGAATTGTAGTTTCAACGTACTGTCTGCCTTATTTTGTAAAGCTCTGTGCAAGCAGTTGGTGCTATATAAATCCTGAATCATAATAATATTGACAGTCTGGCGAAGAAAGTATGAGGACATATTTTGCAGTTCTCTGGGGGTCTGTAATCATTAAGTCCTCATGCACACTGGACGTTTTTACAGCGGCCGTTTTTGGCTTTTGACGGTTTTTTTCTACAGCTAGTAAACTCCCCAGCATGTTATCCTATGTATCCATGCACACATAGACTGTAATCAACGTTTAGATTTAAAAGCCCAGCTCATCTCCTTTTCAAAAATAATGTGGTTTAATTAAATAAAGAAGCCTAGCTCATAGACTTTTGAGGCTGATCGGAATGTTTTTTGTGTGAATTAAGCGAATCGGTTCTTAGAATTCAGAGGGTGAAGTATGGCTACTGGTTTTTGAGAAGTAAATAATAATGATAATAATTGGCACATTTTATAAAAATGCAGAAATTGCTAATTATTTAGTGTGTTTTAGAAACTGGATTCATTGCTGTGGTGGCTACATCTGCATTTACAGTGTGAAAAGGTTGATATTTTTTTTTTTCTTAAGGCCCTGTAAAGGGCAAAACTGTAATAATCTACAAACTGCCAGGCAGTCATTTGTTAAGAGTAGAGTTGAGTACGGTGTTTTTTTTTTTTTTTTTTTCAATTGATTTATGTTTTTCAGATGTTATTGCTCTTCATGCTGTTATAAAGCAAGCCAGAAAGAGTGGAATTTTTTTTAGCGCCCATTCACACTTTTCTGCTATGTTGCTGTGCATTAATGAACATTTAATTTGTGCTGTGTGTTAAGGCAGACCATTTAAAACAAATGACAACGCATCACAAAGCATCCATTGTTCGTTAATGGCACCTCGATATATGCAGTGCTATAACACATAGTAAACCTTGCCTTTTCTGTGCAGTACAGCAATGTACATATCTGGATGGGCTTAGAGTTCCACTTTAACCCCTCAATGCCAGCCAAACACATATATACTGTATGGCTTCCAGCATCTCTTGTGATTATTCAGAGCCCCAAGCACAGTTACCGTGCTATCACCGACAGCCTCACCTCACCATCTCCTGATCCCCTGATCACTGTGACAGTCAAATCACACCTCCTGATTTTATGAACTTATTAAGGTTGACTCCTGTCAGCTGTGAAAGTATAGTGCACACTGTTGCACTGAATTCATTGCTTGCTAGTAACTGGCACTGACCACACCTGAATAGAAGATATGCAGAGATAATGCTTGCTCACCTTAAAGTAGAGTGAGGGAAGAATATAACCCCTGTCAGATTTTTCCATTTGTGTCCCATTGGGGAAATTTACTGTAGCTTCCTGTCTCATAATCAAAACAGTAAGTGAGAGGAAATCCCTGTAAATTGAGAGAATTCCTTGGGGCCCCCAGATCAGCAGTGCTAGTGTCCCCATTGGAAGATTTTCCCTCTATTACGTTTCTGGGGACAACCCAAAATGTGGGATTTTCTTTCACTTTCTATGATGGTAAACGGCACAAAAAGAGAGGATAAATCTCCCTAATGAGGGCACAGACAGCAATAAAACTCAACAGATCCATCTGCATTTTAATCCATCTCCACTCTGTCCAAAGCTACAAAAAAAATGCCTGCAGTTATATACTAAAGTGGCACTTCACTGAAAACATTTTTTCTTATTTGTAGAGTGTGGAACAGGTAAAACCTCTGTCAGGTTTTTATAGTTGCCTATGACCCTCTAGGGCCAGGAGCAGAGGAGACCTGTTACTGTGACAGCTGTCAAAGGTGGGCTTTCGCCTGACTTTGGTAAGATTTCCTCTTACAGTTAGGTCCATGTATATTTGGACACCGGCACAATTTTAGTTTTTTCAGGTATTTACCAAAACATATTCAAGCTATAGTTATATAATGGACATGGGCTGGAAGTGCACACTCTCAGGTTTAATTTGAGGGTATGTACATCCAAATTGGAGGAAGGGTTTATGAATTACAGCTCTTAATAGTAGCCATCCCCTCTTTTCAAGGAACCAAAAGTAATTGGACAATTGAATATAACCATAAATAAAATATTCATTTTTAATATTTTATTGAGAATCCTTTACTGGAAATGACTGCCTGAAGTCTGGAACCCATGGACATTACCAAAGACTGGGTTTCCTCCTTTCTGATGCTTTGCCAGGCTCTAACTGAAGCTGTCTTCAGTTGTTCTTTGTGGGTCTTTCTGCCTCTAAGTTTGCCTTCAGCAAGTGAATTGCATGCTCAATTGGGTTGAGATCAGGTGATTGACTCGGCCATTGCAGAATATTCCACTTTTTTTCCTTCAAAAGCTCCTGGGTTGCTTTTGCAATTTGTTTTGGATCATTGTCCATCTGTACTGTGAAGCACCGTCCAATCAACTTTGCTGCATTTGGCTGAATCTTGGCTGACGGTATATCTGTAAACACTGCAGAATTCATCCAGCTGCTTCTGTATTCAGTCACATCATCAATAAACACCAATGACCCAGTGCCACTGGAAGCCATGCTTGCCCATGCCATCACACTGCCTCCACCATGTTTTACAGATGACGTAGTATGCTTTGGATCATGAGCTGTTCCAAGCCTTCTCCAAACTTTTTTTCTTCCCGTCATTCTGGCACAGATTAATGTTAGCTTCATTCGTCCAAAGAATGCTTTTCCAGAACTGGTCTGGCTTTTTAAGATGTTTCTTGGTAAAGTCTAATCTGGCTTTTCTGTTCTTCAGGGTTATGAATGGTTTGCACCTTGTGGTGAACCCTCTGTATTTGCTCTTGTGAAGTCTTCTCTTGATTATAGACTTTGACAGAGATACTCCCAGCTTGTCTGGATATTGTGAATCGTTTTTTCTTTACCATAGAGATGATCATCCACCACTGTTGTCTTCCATGGTCGTCCATGTCTTTTTATGTTGCTGAGCTCACCAGTGTGTTCTTTCCTCAGAATATACCAAACTGTTGATTTGGCCACTCCTAATGTTGCTGCTATCTCTCTAATGGATTTGTTTCATTTTTGAAGCCTTACAATGGGCTGTTTCACTTGCATGGACAGCTCCTTTGAACGCATGATGTAGGTTCACAGCAATAGATTCCTAATGCAAATACCAGGGTGGATTTGATTTAAATCAAACTGATTTAAATCACGATTTAAATCACTAGTCAGTAAGGCTTGATTTAAATCCTAGTTTTCTACATAGACTAATTCTTGCCGGTATAACTTTAATATGCAAGTAGATGAAGATTTTTAGAATAACAACTTTTCATATTAGTTTTTTTATCCCCAGTTTAATAGGTTAATCATTCATATTTGGACAACTTTTCTGTTGTACTTAGGATGGAGAAAAATAATCATTACCTTAATAATAACAATTTAAATAGATTTATTCATCTGAAACAATAACATTCCAGCATATGTGATTTGCTTAAACATCCATGTTTGTTAACTAATTTGGCTAAACAAAATCTATATATTTTAATAAACTTAGACTGTCAGCCCCTTCCTCCTCACACTTAGTTTCACTTTCTTCTTGTGCAGATCTATTCCACTCCAAACAATCAGAAAAATATTGTTTCTATTCTATTCACTGAACTTCTTGAAACTTAGCACTGAAGGGGTTGATTCTGTATTCATAGGTTTGTAGAAGTTAGGATTAAGGTCTTTTTCTTAACTCTGTTCATGTTATAACATTTTTGCTGTGAAGAAGAGGCATGTGATCTCCGCTGAGTCAAATTCAGTTTTGAGAACTGAAAAGTAAACCAAGCATCTGTGATAATATCTTGTAGGCAGAGAAACTGCCCAATAATCTTACAAAAACCTCTGGAAGAGCATGACATTGTGAATGGATTCATGGAATTTATTTACCAAAAAAATTAAACATATACAGCCTTATTCTACATAATTAAAAAACTAATCTTTATTTCATAATGGAATAACCTTTGGATGGTAATATATTTTCCTCAAAAAGCATTTTATTCAAAAAAATCCAATTTAAATAAAAAAAATCTGATTTTTTTTTTTTTTTTTTTTTTTTTTTTAAAAATCATTGATTTTTATCCACCCTGGCAAGTACCACACTTAGAATTAACTCCAGACCTTTTACCTGCTTAATTGATGAAGAAATAACGAAGGAGTAGCCCAGAGCTGGCCAGGAAACAGCTTTTGATTCAATTGTCCAATTACTTTTGGTCCCTTGAATAAGAGGGGATGGCTACTCTTAAGAGCTATAATTCCTAAACCCTTCCTCCAGTTTGGATGTACATACCCTCAAATTAAACCTGAGAGTGTGTACTTTCAGCCCATATCCATTATATAACTATAGCTTGAATATGTTTTGGTAAATACATTAAAAAAAGTAAACTTGTGCTGGTGTCCAAATATATATGGACCTAACTGTATGTTGTGTGTTGGGGGACAGAAAAGGAGGGGAAGCCTCCTGAGTGGGGCCCCAGACAGGGATGAAAACTTCAGGTCCTCACCCTTCTCCACTCCATGAAAATCTAGAGAAAGTTTTGGTTGGCATTCCCTCTTTTTTTCTACAGGTTCTTTTTAAGCACAATTGGAATTCTTCTTTTCTTTTTTTAATCTAACACCCAACTGGTTGTTTTAGGTGTCTTCCATATTTTTCTAAACAGAGGCAGAATGACTTTGAAAATGCATTATTGCCAGTTCACTAGTAGTGACATCATTAAAATATACATTTGTTTGTTTCACTTATGTCATGGCTGCAGAGGTACCACATGGACAGCTCACCGGTGAAGAAATGTGTTCTGTTGTGTGACAACAAACTGCGTCTGCACATCATCCAGGAGCTCTTCTGTATCCCGCTTATAGAAATGCAGATGGGTAAGTTGTGCAATGCTTCCTCACAAGTGTTTGTTTCTCCTTTACATACACACTCCTGTCTTTAAATATTACAAGGCTATTACATTTCCATAGATAAAGTTAAACCCTCCTATCCCCTTATAAAGAGATCAGTGACACCCTGCTAAAATTTACTGTACTAAGGTCTCACTTTCTGGCAGAGCCATCATGGCTACTTCAGGAAGACACAACATATGACAGCTAACCATAGACCCCAGAGCACTGTAGAAAGGTGTATTGTGTCATATCTGTTTCCACCTTAAAGGCCAAGTCCTCCTTTTATACCATGTTACATGTTGTATTGTATACAATCTTAACGTCTTACTGACCTTGTAATGCAGTCTGTATATGCGGTAGCAAGGCAGGTGGGCATTAAAACGCACCTGCCACACACGTGTCCATGTAGGATGAGGTTTTTGTACTGAAAGCACTCTCACTGTGCACTCCCAGCACAGTGACCAAGCTGTCAAAGAGTGCTCCTGCTCTCTAGTTATGAGAGGGAGCTGGTGGAATGGGCTCCTAATCATGTGATCATTTTGACAATCACTGGTACATGATTGTAAAGTCTCACCCCCTCCCCTCACCTTACCCATTCCAAGCCCTAGTTAAAGGGCTGCAACAGGAAAGGGTTAAAGCAAGCCTTTCCATCCTGCAATGTGTGTAAATGTAGTGTTACTTTCCAAATCTGCATCATCCGCTGTTTCAAACACAATCCTCCTTTCTTCAATTTATGTACACCAATAACACTAAAGGGTGCTGTTACTGTTATGCAAATGTGAACTTATCAAAAAATGCTCCTGTCAGAGCCTCCAGTAAGAACAGTGAGCAGCACAGTCATGACCTCACCAAATATCATTCCAAACCTTCAGGCACTAGCATTCAGAAGAAGCCAGCCTTAGACCTCACACTGCAGATATACAGCTGTAGGTACAGGAGTGCCTAGGTACGCTCTCATACCAGGAAGCCCACTGCTGTTTTTCAATTTCAAATAAGAGGTGTACTTTCCAAGATACTACTTGAACACAAACAACATTTCTGAATGTTTCCTGTAAAAGTAATTGCTTTTGCGTTCAGGTTCACTTTGAAAGTGTAGTCCTCTAGCTGGTTTACTAAGAATGAGATTGTTGCCAATCAGGTGACTATCAACAACAACATGGAGCTCGGTGTCAGGTCTCTTTTTAGAACATGTATGTTCCAAGTTTGCAGCTTTGAACGTGTCTTCTGTGGTTTCCAAAGTGTCCATAAATATTGGCACTGCCTTCTGACATAGAAATCCTATTGCTTTCATAGTGGACACGTGCGCACTGTTGTAGTCCGCACTAAAGCTTGCTATACATACACCAAATTCCTCCTGGATCGTCCAAAATCCTTCTGTGGGTGGCCCTGTTGGCAAAACTCAGATTGATAAAAGTTGATTTTGTAAATTGACATTTCTCGTAGGAACCATGTAGAAAATGTTGGCTGAACAGCGCCTGTAATGAATCAGGTGCAAGCACTGTTTGAGTATTTTTACAACAATAGCGGATGAATTGGTAATCCATGCTGTTTAGTGTGGATAGAGGAATCTATTAGATTTCCTTCATTCAGCCCACAGGTTGATACAAAAAAACACATATGTATGTATGGCCAGCTTGTATGTGAATGTTTTTGAGTGGCACTAGGCTGTATCAGAATCACAGAAGCAAGAGTCCTAACGATGTTCATAGACACTTGACTATGATTGAGGGATCCACCTGATTTAGATTCAATGACTGTATAACAATAGGAATATCCATGAATACATTGACATTAGCAGGCACTTCCAGGCAGAAGATCTTGGGTAAGAGAAGACTTTTGAATATGTTGAGGTATTTTTGTTCATTAAACTATAAGATCATGACATCAAGAGCTGATATTCCAGCTGTTGCTAGATGCTGGAATGTTAAACCATGTAGCATTTTTTTTATACCTCTTTGGGTCTCTGTGTCATCGCAAATTAGTCCTTTTCTGTCTGTTGGGTTTTTAATATATGGACAAAGCAACTAGAGGAATGAGAAGACCAAAGATCCCGTTTCACGTTGTGTAAAACCCAGTAACTGTTAGCAAAAAGATCTTACTGCTTAAGTCCCCAAGTGATATAAGAAGTCAGGTGACCTGTAACCAAAGTACCACTTTTTGGTGGCCTGCCCTTTGGCTGTGCACAAAGACGCATCCAGATTTTAAGAAGCAAGTGTGTGTGTGTTAGTCTGTTGTACAAAATGTTGGTTGGTGTATACACATTTAATTGCTGTCTACAGAAATATTTTAACACAAATTCACATTGTATCTGAATATAATTGTGGGATTAAGAATGGCACCTAATCCTTCACTAATCAGACATCTAATAAAATACTGTATCTGTGATCGCTAATCAATAAGCCACAAAAGGAAACCTATACTGAGATAAATATGTAAACTGTCATGGCCAGAAATACAGGTTTCCTGACTGTTGTGTTGATCCAGTGATTTCAGTATTTTTACTCCCTGCCTCCCTACAAGTTTCAGATCAGAAATTATATTGTTTTTCAGATGTACTGTAGGTGAGAAATAGTCCTAAACCTTCAAATCTTTTTTACAGGTTAATTTTAGGCTGATCACTTAAAAATGGTTAGAGTTAGTGGTGAGCTTGTTATTGAACAGCCTTCCAACTGTTTACTACATTCATTTTTATTCTGAACAAATTGGGCACCACACATGCGAGCAGCTATGAAGCCGTCCATGTACAAACTGTCACTGGGACACCTGCTGTGGCGTTCTGTGGCTGCCAGCCACTTCGTCTCACAGCAGATGTCTCTGGTAGGCAGGTTACAAAGCATCACAGTGTAATTTTTAAATGATTTGGCCTATTTGCATGTTTTCTGAGCATTTGTCAAAAATTTAGAACATTTCTCAGATACTTTTTGAAATCTTTATTACCTGCTTACCAAATGTGCATTTGAATTCTTAATCTATAAATACTCAGCCTAAAAGTGCAATTTAATCCAAAGTGCCATGTTCAATCTGTAAGGCTTGGCAAATTTAATGGCTTACTGATGACTTTTCTTAGTCGGACATTACAAGACCAAGGATAGTATTCTGGAATATTGGGTACACTGCCACCTGTAGAAGGTTGGGAACAGCCAAAGCAAAGCTACAAGGACAGCCCTATGTATACCCTCCCACTCCCAGTTTGCCTCAGTTTTTTTTTTCTACAATCCTTCGGGTACCTTTTTGCCCCCGGACAAGACAAAAAAAATTAATTTGGGGAAACCCTGTAATCCTGGGGCTATAAAGTATTTTTGGTTTTTTGGGGTGGGTTTTCAGGCCTCCTAGTCCAAGGCAAAATCCTGGAACTCAGTTTTGCCTTTAGACTGGAATCCATAAGTCTGGAATCTAGTTCCTGATTGAGGTGGTAACCCCAATTGTTAGAGAAGGGGAGGGGGGTGTTGTCTGCCTACATGGCCATCTGATTCCAGGACATTTCCAGGACTGTTTCAAAGGGTTACAAACTAAAATTTTGGTCTCTTCCTCAATCTTACTTTTTGTTGTAAAACTTGCCAAGATCTCTGTTAGGTTGGCAGACGTTCACATTGCTCTAGAGCAGCTCCTCTTTTAAGGGGTCATAGCCACTGTCTCTGAAGAGGAGAAATATCAAATTTTATATTCCAACCTGTTTGTTGTCCCCAATATAAAGGGGAGTATCTGCCCCATACTGGTTCTAAAGATTCTCAACACCTTTCTCTGGGCGAAAAAAAAAAATCGTCATGTAGTCTACCTCGTTTGGCATTGCTTCCATCCATCTGGGATAGCTTATGGCCTCTGTGGACATGAAGAATGCACATCCATGCTATCTACATTTCCCTATTGGCATACATCCTTATCAATTGGTGCCCTTTCATTTGGCCTGTCCACTGCACCTTGGTCTTACAAAGGTGCTAGCCTAATGATGCCTCCTTCAAGGCAGTCCCATATGCCCACTTTCACTCCAGACAATAGCAATTCAGTTTTCTGCCCATGTGGGACAAGCAGGCTCAGTGTCTGATTCATTGACCAGGAATGGTAGGTTGCAACTTTAGCACTGGAATAAGGAAAAATGCTTCCTTCCAATGGTCTGGAAGGTTCTCGCTGCAGATACCCATCTTACCAAGCTGGGGAAGATTTCTGGATACCCTTTCAGTTCAAGGGACTTGATCGTTGTAAGAAGATCATCTTCCAATCCATATTCGGGAATTTGGGAAGATTCTGTTATCCTTTCAACACTGGACCTCCTGTCTTTCAACAAGGATTCAGATGGACAATGCCATGATAGTGGCTTGCATCATCAAAGAGGAACTAGAAGTCCCGTGGTTCAATCAGCCGCAGAACTGACTTTGGCTTAGGGCTGAAATTTGAAGTACAGCCTATCTGTCATACACACCACAGGCATGAAAAATGTGTGAGTGGATTTCTCAGTCATCAATATCTGGACTCAGGAGAATGGCCTTTTTACTTTGAGGTGTTTTGTGCCCTCTGTCACATGTGGGGGATACCAAATTTGGACTTTCTGGCTTTCAGGCACAGCAAACTGGGCAGAATTGTGTCCATATGGCAATTCTCATTGCTCTGAACTGGACCAGGAGGATGTGGTACTCTGAACTTGTCAGGCTCTTGGCAGATTCTGCACCAAGCCAGATTGTCCAGATCTTCTGTCCCATGGGCTGGGTTGCTACACCTGCTTTTCAGTCACTGGCCTCAGGGCTTGGCAGTCCAGGTCCTGATTCATTCATCCTCAAGCACCTAAAAGCTAGGAAATGGGCTTCTTGCAAAATCTACTGTACCATTGCACTTGAAAAGTGTATTTCTCTCATCCTAGGAGGTTTGTTATTCAATAAATCCAGTCTTTTGCCCAGTCTGGTTTGGATCAGCATTTGGCCTTGAGTAAAAAGTGTAAAATATCGGCCTTAGTGAATTTTTTCACTGACCACTTGCCTTTCACACTCTAGTAAAGGCCTTCATACAGGGTGTTGTTCACATTGTTCCTATACGTTTCCCGGTGAATCATTGGGATCTCAACCTGGTTTTGCTGGTTCTGCAAACATAGCCCTTTAAACCTCTTAGATCTGTCTATCCTTACTTTCAAGGCTGCCTTTCTCATCGCATATGCAAGGCGAGTTTTTTCAGTTGGCAACCTTGTCCTGTAAAAAAACAATTCCTGTGCTACATAAGGACAAGAGTGTTTTGAGCCCAGGGCCACCTTTCTTCCCAAGATGGTTTCTTCCTTGCACCTTATCTAAGACATGTTACTTTCTACTTTTTCTACATCATGCTTCTATACATCCTAAGATCTTTTCCCTAAGGAGTTTGTCTCCCATCTACAGCTCCCCCTCTTTAATCTGACTTTTTATTTATTTTTCCTGAAAGACCCTATAGGGGAAAGCCTACTTCTTGTTCTACTATCGTTAGGTAGATTCACCATCTCCTCTTTCAAACTTGTGACCTCAAGCACTAGGTTTCCCTCCCTTTCCCAGTCAAATCGCACCTCACTAATTTGGTTGGTGCTTCCTGGGCTTTTCATGTTCAGCTGTCTGTTTTGCAAGCCTGCTAACTGTTGTTCTGTTCTTCTTAGCTGATGCCAGCTTTGGTCATAAGGTTGTTCAAGGGGTGCAGTAGACTCTGTTGAATGACCTCTGTTAACCTGTTGGTTTTTGTAGGCCTTTTGGCCTTTGTTTGCGGTGTTGCCCACCCCACAGGTGGACTAATTTGGACATCCCAGTTTTCCTACTAGACTACTCTCCTGTGTCCTCTAATGTATGAATAAGCAAATAGGATTCTTGTCTTGCATTACAGGTCCCACCGCTATGTTCTTATGATCCATTCCTATCATTACTTGCCACGAAACTGAGGGATGTTGGGAGTGGGAGGGGCATATTGGGTTGTCCTTACAGATTTGCTTTGCCATTATCCAATTTCCCGTAGGTGGCAATAAAATCCAATGTACCTGAAAACTATCCTGTGTTCTGTAATGTACTCCAGGAAAAGAACTTTAGGCTTTGATCCCTCTAATGCAATTTCCAGTGCAACTTTGTAGTGCCAATTCGATGCAACTTTACACTTTCTGGCACTCAAGACGCATCAAAGTAGTGCAGTAACCTTTTCAAAGTCGCTACAAATTTAGGTTGCGTAGATTAGAATGGTTGCCATTGAAATCAATGGGCTGTGACTTGTCATGTGACAAAAAATCCTAATCTGTCTCAGGGATCCCAGCAGAGAGCACATATTGCATAATATAACTTGGGCGGGGGGCTATCAGACAACACTACTATTTTTCCCTGCATGGGTAAAGTGACAATCTCTTTGAATGTCTCACACTGTAACAGATGGTTTTATTTTACCAAATCTTTTATTCTGTGTTCTCAGGTTCCTCTTTTTGGATCACTCTGACAGCTGACAGTGAAGGTTTCATCCCACTAACATTTTCAGCCAATCAGGAGCTGTACATCAGAGATGCTCGGAGCTACCCACTTTCTTTAGGTGGAGATGGTGGCAAACATGCAGAGCCCCCAAGCAGTATCACTTAACCCATGGTGTCTCCTTCCAGACTGCCTGCTCAGGACTGTAGGCACCCAGCTCTACAGGAATATATCCATGTCTACTAAACAGACTGCTCTGCTACAGAGCTCACTCCATACAAGGACTCCTTTGTTACCTCCGGTGCTGCTGGCATGTTTCTTCCAGGGTTTAGTGCAATACACATTCTGAATCAAATGGGCTTTAAGCCTGAAAACCACTCCAGTGATAAACATTTCAGTATGTGGAGATTTCCACTGAGCAAAGAACAGTTCTGTTTGAATTTGCTCTTTTTCATAGTAATCTCTGAGTGTTTGTGAAGTGGTGATTCATTGTACAGTATTTAGATATTGAACTTCTGGTTAACATGCATGAAGAATGTATTGCATGTTAATTGCACTGATTGTATTTTTCATGTTCCCGCTAAGTAACTGCCACGTGAAAGCTGGGTCTTTATCCATGTCCCTGTTGTATTCAGGCTAAGGAAGTAGTCGTCCTGATGGCTTAAGGTGCATCTGTCATTTATTAGTAAACATAATGCTTTAAAGGAGCAGGGCAGTGCATGCACTTTCAGTGTATTTTTGAAGGAATGGAGTGTAAAGCTGGCTTTCAATGCAGTTATCCTATTAACAAAACATAACCATGCCCCCCCCCCCTTCCCTAAGCCAAAAAGTTGTTTGCAGCATAGAAGTAAATGCACTATTGCACTGTTACACTATGGTCAGTGTATGTGCCCGGTAGCCTTCATGGTTTCTCTCTGCAGATTTCCTTTGATCTGTGTGCAAAGCTCTTTCTTCTTCAGCATAAACTAATCTCTGTAACTCCTGCCCTTGCTGTTAGTGACATCCCTGCTGTCTGTTCATTAGAGAAATTTAATGTGGCCAAAAATAAATGGACATTCCTCCAAATCAGTGAACTTGGGTATGTCCAGTGCAAGGTATTGTTAATGCTAGCTTATAAAGACATGTTGGACATACTGTGTGTGCGCTTCCAACCTTGTGGCAGCAGTTTGTGGAAAGCGGTTTTCTGTTCCTGCATGGCTGTGCACATAGCAAGGTCCATAATAACATGAATTAATGGGTTTGGTTTGGAGGAATGAGTATGACCTCAACCCTATTGGACACTTTTGGAATAAAATGAAACACCAATTGTTAGGTCATCAAATTCAATTTCGGTACCTGTTCTCACAAGGCTGATTGAGCATAAATTCCCACACATACACTCCAAAGTTTTGTGGAAAGCCTTCCCATAAGAGTGGCACCGAAGCCACAAAGGAGAGGCCAACTCCATTTTAATGCACATGGTTTCAGAATGGGATGTCCCAACAAGCTCATATAGGTGTGATGGTCAGATGTCCACAATTGGCCTTATAGTGTATGACTGGATATGTAGTCAGTTGCACTCAGCTGTTAGTATTTCCAGTGTTGATATTTGTGCATCTGGGAAATCTTGTCTACATATATTCAGGTCTGTCAGATTATAAGTTAAAGAAGTGTTATAACAATCTCAGTTTTAGGAGGAGACAAGTGTAACTTTGTGAACTTTAGTCTGCTCTCCAAGGGCAGAGAAATTCCTGGGCAATCTTTGCACCACGAGCAGCCAGAATTGATCATTGGCCCCATAGACGTTGGTAGTCGGTCATCAGCAAATTGCCTAAGTATAGTGGATGCAGATGTTAACATGTAAAGTTCTCTGTCATGGGGGACTGGAGGCAAGTGTTAAATCCAAAATTACACTAACCTCAACCCAAGTTAGAGATCTTTACAACTTGACGTTGTGTTACCAGTGCTTCATGCACACTCTAAATTTGTAATGCCTTTATAAGTGGCCTATTTTAAAGTTTAACTCCACTTCTGTGAGAAAAAAAATAGAAAATAAATAATATAGTGTATACAATTGCTACACAAGTCATATTGTAATTGAATGGTATCAAAAATTTCCCCAGAAACATTTCCTGTGATTGGCTCACGGATTTTGCCAGAAGTCTGCACTAAGTTACAAGTCAAATTTCTAGCATCCCCTGCAACCAAAAATGTAATTTTTGGTGAGATACTCCCAATAGGAAATCACGTCTAAAGGGATGCAGACCCTGACATTTTCCTCATTCAAGACTTGCAAGTGCAGCCGATTGATAATTATGAATCAACTCACATTAGATTGACTTTCCACATGGACACAGACAAACCGCTCTTTCTTCAGAATAACAAAGGTGAGAATCTGCAGCAAAGTTTTTTAAAGCCCCTGCAATGTACATTAATCACCCAGAGGGGAAGGTTTTTTTTTTTTCTCAACAAAAGTGAAGTTACTCTTTAAGGCCAGATTCACATTTGTGAGCTGCGGTGATGCTCATTACTGTAAAGCACAATGGACATTGTGTTGTGGTGCTTTTAAGGCCCCGTGCCCACTGGGCCCAGCTCCTCTAAATGCCGTTTCTCCTGGCAGGAGAAAAGCTGCTTAAAAACATTTTTTGCAAATGCATTTGGCCATTCATTCGTTTGGTCTAAATATTAATTTATTCTGGTCATTCAAACAAATGAACGCTCAAGTGCTAAATGCACCTAGCATTTACGTGTTTTTTCTGCCCAAATGCTCTTCTCCTGAACGCACTGTTGTTTTTTTTTGCCTGCAAACACTCCTCTTTTAATACGTCTGTAAACACCTGCGTGTGCATAGTCACATAGGCTAACATAGGAGTGCGTTCAGAGCAGTGTTTCTCAACCTTTTTTCAGTCAAGGCACCCTTTAAAATTCTGGATAATCTCAAGTCACCCTTTAAAATTCTGCACAATCTCAAGGCACCCCAATCTAAAATGTAAAAAACTATTCTACACACATCCAGTACACCCAACATTAGAGGCGATTTATTCTTCCAAAGCAAATACACCTTTACACACTGGTACTGACTATTATTCCAATGCCTCTCTCTCATTTTCTCTCCCTCATTCTGCTAA
This sequence comes from Staurois parvus, assembly GCF_062004578.1. NCBI lineage: Eukaryota > Metazoa > Chordata > Amphibia > Anura > Ranidae > Staurois > Staurois parvus. The sequence goes on along the minus strand of NW_028318682.1, from coordinate 2,954,310 downwards.
TGTGACCCCAGTGCTGACAGAGATGGGCAGGGAAGGGCCAAACAAGGATGATGTGCATGCACCCGACAGAGTCCTTATCAACTGATGATGTCATTGGTTGTTAGGATGCTGGCAGCTAAAAGGTCATAAAATTGCACAGTGAAAACCTGTAGCTTTGTGTACTAGAAGGCAGGATTGATCCACCTTCTGGCTTGTATACAATTTTGGGGCATTTTGCCAAGGCACCCCTGAAGATGCCTGAAGGCAACCCAGGATGCCTGGACACCCTGGTTGAGAAAGGCTGCTTTAGAGGCTGAAAAAAAGTAAACCGCCTGTAAAAGCAGTGTTTTTGTAAGCCCAATGTGCATGAGGCCTAATTTTGAATGGCACTCCAGTGCACAGATGTGAGTCAACTGTCCAATTTGGTACAGGGTAGATTCACCTTTACCTTTTATCTCACAACCATGCAGTATTTGAGTGTAAATCTCACTAATAATGTCACAGATGGCCACAAAAACGTTTCCCACTCTAGAAAATATGATTAGGTGGTTGTTTGTATCAGTAACCTGTTCCTCCCAGAAGCTAGTGCTGGGTGTTATTTATTGATTTATTTTAAGTGAACAGTTAATTTTCCAAATCTCTTTTTAAAGCCATTTGTGTTGACCGATGTGGGGGGGTATGCTGCCAGTAAAGTGGACCTTCTGTTCGCCATGGAAAGTCTCCTTTAAGAACCAGTGTCAATGTGATTTGGTCTTGTGTTCATGGCATCAGTGTGAGATGCTTCTAGGATAATCAGAATTTATTGACAGGTGCCTTTGGCCTGCAGGTGACCTGCTTTAAGTGGGGTTTGCAGTCTCATAGACTTGAATAGAAATGCAAAACTAATCTGATGCAAGCAAAAGCTCATCAGCACAGGGCCTAAGGCTCCATGTACTACTGACAGCAGAAAAATGCTAAACTCGTGTAAACATGGTTCCACGTTTACCTGCGTTTAGTGATTGGATGTTCATTTCATTGGCCAGAGCACTAGCCATGGAAATGAATAAGAGCCCAAGTGCTAAACATGCTTAGGTTTTAGGCACGTTTACACAAGTTTTTGCTGTGATTTAGGTGTCCGATTATGACACAGAGAATAGCTGCGGATCTCAGCTAACGGATCTCAGCTATTCTCTGGTCATTCACAGTTTATGACACTCAGGAGATCATGTCAGCCCTTCACTGGAGATCTGTGTTCTCCCTCCAGATTCTCCAGCCCAGAGCTGGAGAATCAAAGGGACCGCAAACTAAGCAGAGATAATTTACCTCTGCTTAGTAAACTGATCTTTTACTGTAATCTCCCGAGGTTATAGTAAAATCAGCCGTTTTCCAGAGTTTGTAGACCGTTCTCCAGCGTTTGGAGACCGTTCTCCCTTCGTTTTGGAGAACTGCTTCATAAACTGCATTCACAGGAGAACTGTGTTCTCCGAGAATGCCGGAGAACTGAGCAGCGATCTATTACCGCTGGTTCATAAACGGACACCATAGCGTGTTTTGGCCAAAACGCTCTTCTCCTGCACGTTATTCTTCTGTGTTCTGGAGAGGAACATTTAAATGCCCCTAAACTCTGCTGCTGCTAAACTCTGATAAAAGCCTGTGTGCATGGAGGCATAGGCTTTATTGAATTGAGTTCAGGGGCTTTGGCAAAATAACACCAAAAGCTCCTAAACTCTCTGCACCTAACAAACACTGGTAGTCGGCTGAGCATATGATGAAAACAAATTACATAAGCAGAGATCACCAGCAGTGGAAACTGAATGTGAAAATGATCAGTAGGTGCCGAGTAATGGACTACTGAAATCATATGTACATCTTGAATGTACCCAACCATCCTACTAATGAGTAGGCCTAATTACATTAATAGAACAGACTCAGGAGGGTGGGAGTGGAAATGAGCTTAACTGTACAGATAAAGCTTTTATTTTCATATAACTTCAAACAGAACTCCAGGAAAATATAACGATACCACTTAATGCAGCTCTATATTCATTAAGACATCATTAGCGATATATATTTCTTTAAATACAAGCAGTGTTAGTATCTAAATTTTATATTGGCCACTTCCCCTGTACAGCAGAGCTCAGAATGGTAGAAGGAAAAGCAACATAAGAAGCCAATCCGTTGTACTGCAGTGCTCATGTGGTAACAAGGAACATGCTGATAGGAGGAGAGAGTAGAGTGAGCTCATCAGCCTGCTGCTTCTCCTTTAACTGCCACTCACAGGACAGGGACAAGACCTGTAAGTGTTGCTTAAAGTGTTACTAAACCCTGGACCCTGCATTCACTATATCTGGTCTCCCACAGTACACAGAACATGGAAATGCAATTATTTATTAGCTATAAACCGCTAAATACCTTTTCTCCTCAGCAGTCTTGTGATTTCTATTAGTGTCCATCCGAGCACTGGTTAAAGCTTGTAGGAGGAGTTTTCTTTCTGCTATAGGAGGATGCAGAACCCCTGACCTCTGTCTTGACAGTGCTGAGTGGCCCTGTGCTGATCACATGCACTCTTCCAAGACAAAAAAACCTCTCCAGCAATAAACACCAAACTGAGCATGTGCAGAGTGTATCCACACAATATGTCTTTATCAGCAGAGAAGAGGGGGACACTGAAAGAAGGGGAGGATCAGAGAAGACAGGATCAAACAGCCTTTTTACACAGCGCAGAGGATTAACCCCTTAGGTTCCACAGTGAGAATAACAAGCATGCTTTACTGCATATACAGACTGATTTTACTGTTGTGGCTTTAGTAACACTTTAACTGCAGCAGCAGATGCTATGCTGTGTGGCATGACTGTGTCATCTCAGAACTAGATGGATAAAAATGGTTCCCAAATATGTATTTCACCTGTGTGGTGGATGTTTGCCTGGAGTCCAATCTGCCATGTGGCTTTCTGTTTCTCTTACTCCTGTATTTTATCTTATGGTACTTTTGAAATTGCAGGTTTGTGACAGGTTTATGTTAAAATTGTCAATACTGGAATCACTCCTAATAGGGTAATGAGCAATGTTTGTTTTCACCAACTAGCTGTTTTAATGTTTTTTTTTTCATTTTCAAGTAATGGGTTTTATTGTTGGTGCCCTTATTTTACCTGCCAATGTTGCTGTTAAGTTGCAGAGCCATTGTTCACAAATGTGTTCTGACCTAGAACTAGCACAGCTTCCAGCAGGTATGCCAACGACATCCTCCAACCCTGCCTTGGCTGGTACACATGACAATTCCTGCAGTAGTTTACTATGACATTCTGGTTGGATGTGCTTAGAGGCTCGATTAATGAAAGTTGTGTGTTTTCAAAATACGCTAAGGTCTGGTTCACACTATATGCATTTCAGCTGTGTTTTTTCTGCATCCAAAACGCACAGAAAGTAGGTTATATGGTTGTCGATGTCATAGTTCACATCAGTGCTTGCAGTTCCAGTATGTTCCAGGTGCAGAAAAAAAAGTAGAACAGGCTGCATTTTTTTATGTACAGAACTGTACTGGAATGCGGTAAAACGCACTGGAATGCACATGTCCCTATTTAAATTGAAGAAAAAGAGAGGAAAAAATGCACTGGAATGCATAACAAATGTGCATACAAAAACGCATCTGGACTGCATTTCTAAAGTGTGAACTGGCCCTTAAACCTTTGCCATAGAAAGTAAATCAAGAGCAGTGTTCATCCTTCCTGTACCCAGCCTTTCCAGTATATCAACTGCTACACAGCAGGTGACCATTACCAAGACTTTTGGTAGTATAACCTAACTGCAGCCTTTCAGCTGATGAGGAACTAGATAGCTGTTTCATGTTCCCCAGTTATACAGCAGCCCTGTGTGTTGCAAATATATGGGATGTTTATAAATCAATGATGGTCTTTTATCTTGGACCTTTAAGGCTGGTAGATAACTGATTGGTAACTTGCTACCCTGGTTGCTCAATAACCATACAAGGGTGGTATTGGTGGATGTGTGTGATATTCGTACAATGCTCATAATATGGCACAGGTGTGGAATGATGATATAGCCAAAAGGCGTGGGTGTGGAATGATATATCCAAAAGGCGTGGATGTGGAATGATATATCCAAAAGGCGTGGAATGATATATCCAAAAGGCGTGGATGTGGAATGATGATCTATCCAAAAGGTGTGGGTGTGGAATGATGATATATCAAGAAGGATGGTTGTGAAATGGTGATATATCCAAAATTTGCGGGTTAGAAATGGTAATATATCCAAAATTCATGGGTTAGAAATGGTGATCTATCCAAAATTCATGGGTTAGAAATGGTGATCTATCCAAAATTCATGGGTTAGAAATGGTGATCTATCCAAAATTCATGGGTTAGAAATGGTGATCTATCCAAAATTCATGGGTTAGAAATTGTGGTAATCCAAAAGACATGGGCGTGAAATGGTGATATATCCAAAAGACATGGGTGTGAAATGGTGATATATTCAAAAAGACATGGGTGTGAAATGGTGATATATCCAAAAGACATGGGCGTGAAATGGTGATATATCCAAAAAGACATGGGCGTGAAATGGTGATCTATCCAAAAAGACATGGGCGTGAAATGGTGATCTATCCAAAAAGACATGGGCGTGAAATGGTGATCTATCCAAAATTCATGGGTTAGAAATTGTGGTAATCCAAAAGACATGGGCGTGAAATGGTGATATATCCAAAAGACATGGGTGTGAAATGGTGATATATTCAAAAAGACATGGGTGTGAAATGGTGATATATCCAAAAGACATGGGCGTGAAATGGTGATATATCCAAAAAGACATGGGCGTGAAATGGTGATCTATCCAAAAAGACATGGGCGTGAAATGGTGATCTATCCAAAAAGACATGGGCGTGAAATGGTGATCTATCCAAAAAGACATGGGCGTGAAATGGTGATATATCCAAAAGACATGGGTGTGAAATGGTGATATATCCAAAAGACATGGGTGTGAAATGGTGATATATCCAAAAAGACATGGGTGTGAAATGGTGATATATCCAAAAGACATGGGCGTGAAATGGTGATATATCCAAAAAGACATGGCCCTGAAATGGTGATCTATCCAAAAAGACATGGGCGTGAAATGGTGATCTATCCAAAAAGACATGGGCGTGAAATGGTGATCTATCCAAAAAGACATGGGCGTGAAATGGTGATCTATCCAAAAAGACATGGGCGTGAAATGGTGATCTATCCAAAAAGACATGGGCGTGAAATGGTGATATATCCAAAAGACATGGGTGTGAAATGGTGATATATCCAAAAAGACATGGGTGTGAAATGGTGATATATCCAAAAGACATGGGCGTGAAATGGTGATCTATCCAAAAAGACATGGCCCTGAAATGGTGATCTATCCAAAAAGACATGGCCCTGAAATGGTGATCTATCCAAAAAGACATGGGCGTGAAATGGTGATCTATCCAAAAAGACATGGGCGTGAAATGGTGATCTATCCAAAAAGACATGGGCGTGAAATGGTGATCTATCCAAAAAGATATGGGCGTGAAATGGTGGTCTATCCAAAAGACATGGGCGTGAAATGGTGGTATATCCAAAAAGACATGGGCGTGAAATGGTGGTATATCCAAAAAGACATGGGTGTGAAATGGTGATATATCCAAAAGACATGGGTGTGAAATGGTGATATATCCAAAAGACATGGCCCTGAAATGGTGGTATATCCAAAAGACATGGGTGTGAAATGGTGATATATCCAAAAGACATGGCCCTGAAATGGTGATCTATCCAAAAAGACATGGGCGTGAAATGGTGATCTATCCAAAAAGACATGGGCGTGAAATGGTGATCTATCCAAAAAGACATGGGCGTGAAATGGTGATATATCCAAAAAAGTGGCTTTTTAATGCCAATATATCCATATGGCATGTGTAGAGTATGACTGCATTGGTCAGGTTGAAGACCAAATCTGTTGCTGATTGGGCCACTTCCGGCCAGTTGTGATAAATGTCTTCTGTGTTAATTTTGCCTCTGTATGACTAGCTATCAGATGCACGGTCATGGACATGACACAGAAAATGTTGGCTGCTGCTGTGTGCAGGACAGGTACTCTTCAAAAGTAATTGTACTTCTGTGTTGATAGGAGAGTAATGATAAGGTTCCCAAAATGAAACTATTTGAAGGAGAGTGACCCCATCACCCCAAGCTAAACAGCAGTAATCCTACTGCACCCTCAGAACTCTGTCCTCCCATGTTGTCTACAGCCTGTCAGATGAATAATCTCTTTGTCTAGGTTCACACCTATGCAGTTTGCGATTTGATCCGTTTCTGCAGTGCTTTTTTTGGTGCGTTTTGTGTTTTTGCACGGTTCTGATGCATTTTGCGGGGGGGGGGGGGTTCCAACTTGTTGCTAGGCAGATTAAAACGCATCAAAAACACACTACATGCATTTCTGCAGCATCTCCATTGAAGTTTATTGAATCAAAGCTGCAACATTTTGCGTTCAAAAAAAGTTCTTGACACTTTCCAAAAAACGCATCAAGTGAAAACGTGGACATGTGAACGTGTCCCATAGGAAATCATGTTAAATGGACTGTAGTATGTTTCTGCAAAACGCAATGTAAAACGCATAGGTGTGAACCTAGACTTAAGTGGGAAAATTCAATCAGGCCATACACTATACGATCTGATTGTACAATCTCTGTACATTGCCCTTTAGATTTACCAAAATTATGTAATATGAGGACCTACCTAAACAGTCCAATGCATTTGTGTGCATTAATGCAGGCCCTTGCGCTACATAGGTGATGGTAGATCCAAAGGAATTTGTAAATACAAATGATATCATGCATGCCTAAGGACTCACAGACGTATTGCTGGGAGTGACATATCTAAAGCTGGACATAAATTTTAAAATATGTACGGTATAATCTGTAGATTTAGTAAAAGTGTGTAATGTGAAGAGCAGAAAAAAGCAGTATTATTATTATACAGGATTTATATATTATTATTATTATTATACAGGATTTATATAGCGCCACCAGTTTGCTCAGCACTTTACAATATAACGGGAGACAATACAGCAACAATACAGTTCAATACAAGAGGGATAGGAGGGCCCTGCTCCTTGGAGCTCACAATCTAGGAGATCAAATCAGGCTGGCCCCTTGCAATGCATAATTGTTGGTATGTCCTAGGCTAGGTTCACACCTATGCAGTTTGTGTTTGATCTGTTTTCTGCAGTGCTTTTTGTGGTGTGTTTTGCATTTTTTTTTTTTTTTTTTGTGCCAACTTGTTGCTGGGCAGATTTTAAACACAAAACCATCAAAAATGCATAAAAAATGCACTACATGCATTTCTGCAGCGTCTCCATTGAAGTCTATTGAAACAAAATGCAACTATGCATTTAAAAAAAAGTCCCTGACCCTTTCCAAAAAACGCACCAGGTGAAAACGCGGAGATGTGAATGTGTCCCATAGGGAATCATGTTAAATGGACTGTAGTGCGTTTCTGAAAAATGCAAAATGCACCACAAAATGCTTAGTTGTGAACCTAGACTAAGGGCTGGTTTGCACCAGATGCAGTCCAGTGCTTTTTTTTTAAACTGCATCAAAAATGCATGCACAATGTTTCCATGTATTCCAATGGCCCTAGTTCACGCCAGAGCAGTCACCAAAAGTAGAACATGCTGTATTTTTTCTGTATGGAACGCGGCAAAATGCACAAGAACGCATCAACAAAGCACTGGGATGCACATGTCCTGAATTAAGATGAAGGAAAATGCACTAGAATGCATTAAAAACGCACATGCAGAAACTCCCCTGGATGGCATAGAACAGTGGTTCTCAACCTGTGGGTCGCGACCTCTTTGGGGGTCGAACGACCCTTTCACGGGTCGCCTAAGACCGTCGGAAAACACACATTTCTGATGTGTAAAGAGCAGCTACTGTGTAGAAAGCAGCCACTGTGTTGAAAGCAGCTGCTGTGTTGAAAGCAGCTACTCTGTTAAAAGCAGCTACTGTGCTGAAAGCAGCAGTATTGGAGGTAAAACGACACTCATGAATTATAATTACTGGGTAAATAATAATATGGTTGGGGGTCACCACAACATGAGGAACTGTATTATAGGGTCACGGCATTAGGAAGCTTGAGAACCACTGGCATAGAATGTGGTGTGAATCAGCCCTAAAGGTGATTGTACAATCAGAGTGTAGAGTGTATGGTCGGCTTTATTGTTGTGGCTCATTAACACTGGGTGTGAGATAGAACAAGTGCTGGCAGGTATATTCCGATGTATTTTTGAATGTCTCTGTACATTTGTCTTGGATGGAAATCTGCTGTAAGTTTTTAGAAACCACGGAAAGGATTCTTAAATTGCCATGCAGCTTGCCTGCATTACGTGGAATTGTGAGCTCCTAGAACTGTCACATTCGTGATCCTGTCACTGGGGGTGACTCACCATCAGTGAGATGGCTAAGGACCTGTGCCTATGGGCTTTGAGCGTATGTTGGTGAAATCAGTTTGCAATGCTTCTGAGATCTTTCAGAATTTTTTTGACAGGTGCATTTGGCCTGCTTCTGGCTTGCATCAAGCAGACATGGGGATGTGAAACATAGCAAAGTGTTGGCAGAAAAAGACCGCGTGGTCCAATGAGTCTGCCTTTTTATTTATTTATTTATTTTGACACATTGGCACAGTCCTTGCAGAGACCATTTCCTTGTTTCTATAGTGCCACTTAATCTGAGAAACGCTGCAAAATCTTTCTTCAAAGAGGGAGCAGTGACAGAGCGACACCTCACTGGTTAGGCCAGTGAAGCAGCGACACCCTAGCAGCAGGAGTACTTTTAGCCCTAGTTCATGCTGACGTACAGCGTTTTCAGTGAAAATTCCGCACCGCATCAGAATCGCACCCTGTTCATGCGAAACATACACACCTGCAGTGGTAACACCCTGAAAGCGGTACGCAAAATGCGGTGCGATGTGCAGAATCAGATCGCATAGGTGTGAATACCCATGCAATCCGATTCTAGTGCGGACCAAAAAAAGGGTCCTGCATGTTTTTGGTGCAGTGTGAATAGAGCCATACAAAATGTATGGCTCCAGTCACACCACACATAAATCACGTGATTTACACAGGAATGAGGTGCGTTTCCTGTACGAATCACATGCCATATACCGCACCGCACATATGTGAACTCAGGCTGAGTGATCCTGCTGCTGGTGAGTGGTAACTAGTGACAGGATGGCTTGCAAGGTATGGTTCCACCATGATGCCAGAGGAACTGGTGATCACCGCAGGCTTCTGATTGTGGTTAGCTGTTACTACTGCTTTGTTGACAGGCTGCAGCCTGTCTTACCTTAGCAGACTTTGACCAATGGGAATTGCTGCTGGTTTCTTTGTTTCGGAGGGAAGAAAAGGCAAAGTATACTGAGCCTCATATATGAAAAGTGTTTGTCTTCATGTTTGTAGCCAATCAGAACCTTCCTTTTTAGATTTTTTTTTTCTTTATTGCACTGGATAAATGACAGCTTGTGACTTGACTGCTGCCAGCAACACAAACACTCTACTCAGAAATGTTGGATGTCTGAGGACCAGTGTGTGACACTTGATTGTTACTGCTGCTATGTGTAAATGTATTGACAGTGGGAAATGCAGCTGAATGTACTAGTCATGTGACTGTTTACATTTCTTGTTTTGGGGTCAGTTCTCACTCCAGACACCTGACCTCGATTATCCCAGAATGTATTGATTGTAGCTACTGACTATAAGATTGTTAAATAAAGATGACCCAGATATAATAGAAATAAAAACTGCCTGTAAATGTCTGATTTCTTTTATTGTTGGAGGTTATTATTAAAGCCTAACTCATGCTCTCAACCTGCATGTTTTGTTTGTTTGTTTTTTTTTCTGTGGTTGCCTTGTTCAGATATCTTCAGACCAGAGACGTGGTGCTCTTCAGATATTCTTCTAACGGTAGGTGTTCCTCAGTGTATTAGACAGCAGTGCCACTCTGCAACATTGAATGTGAGTACAGGGAGCTGTATTGAGGAGGTGGGTTCATGACTCCCTGCACTCACTGGATGTCCTCTGTCTTCCAGGCTTAATGATGCTGGGCATCAATCAATGTGGAAGGCTGAGGACATCTAGTGGTGAAACATGCTTACTGCAGGTGAGTGTCAGAGAAGAAATAAGGATTTCATTGCCGAGAGTTATTTTTTATTAAATACTACCAAATATTTATTTATTTCAGGTACTTATATAGTGCCGTCAATTTACGCAGCACTTTACATGTATATTGTACATTCACATCAGTCCCTAACCCTCAAGGAGCGTACAATCTAAAGTCCCTAACTTACATTCATACATATACATACTAGGGCCAATTTAGACAGGAGCCAAATCACCTACCAGCATGTCTTTGGAGTGTGGGAGGAAACCGGAGTACCTGGAAGAAACCTACGCAGGCACAGGGAGAACATGCAAACTCCAGGCAGGTGGTGCCAAGGTTGGGATTCGAGCCAGCAACCCTAGTACTGCCAGGTGGAAGTGCTAACCATTTACCTACTGTGCTGCCCTGTAGCTTTGTTTCCAGAGGATCTCAAGAGTGCCTCTGAGCTACCAGCTGCATTTCAGAAACTCACTATGCAGTGAATTCACAGTAAGAAAGACTGCTTCTAAATCTGCAACTTCAAACCTAGATCATCAATGGTTGCTCCCATGTTTTTTCCTCTTGTGTTCTTTTAAAGGAAAAGCAAAACAATCTGCATGGAAGCCATCATTCTCTGACTCCCAAGCTGAGCAGTCTACAGTCTACTTCAGTAGTGATAATTAAGACAGCTCTCATTGACTAACATGGGATTTCATATGTCATGCGACTTGGGGCCTCACAAGTCGGATCCCAAGTCGCACAAAGTGACCGAATCTTAGGCCTCATCTTAGGCTTTAACACGGTAAAGCAATTTCAAAAGCTATTTTTAATATTTCTAAATCTTTTATTAAAATAGTACCTGCCATAAGGTTTGTATTCACACTTGAGCTGAGCATCTGGTTGTGTTTTTACAGACTTCCTGCTGGAGTGTATGTATGGGGTTTTTAAACTTTTTAGCAGGTGTCTTTGCTTGAGCTTTTTTTTTTTTGTTTTTTTAAGCTAATAGGTCATTGCTAGGGAGAAAAATTAAATTTTCCAGGCGTTCCCATTAAAGTCTATTGGGACCAAAAATGCTTGACGCTTATAGTTTAAAAGAAGCTCATGTACCTTTGAGCTGCAAGCTCGCACTACACTTTTGTACAACTGGAAACTAAGGCATTATGGATATTAAGTGTTTTGAAGCTTCAAGCTGGGGTCTAACATGGTTTTTTTCCAGGTTCTTCCTGCTAAAAAGGTAATGCAGGCCCTACATGGGTCAAATTCCGAGTGAATTTTCATTAGAAAATAGGAAATTTTGTATGTTTGGTAAATCAATGATGCCACCATTGATTTTGAAATTTGGCCAACCAAGCTATCGATTTCACATGTTGCTACAGCAAAGAATTTTCATGGCCAAGAAATGTTTTTTTTTTTTCCAGGTCACAGCTCATGCTTCTTTCTTTTTTGATTATATTTATTGCACAATTCTCCCATCATTGATTAGAAATACGTTCGTTTTTCAAAAAATTTCCAACATGCCTGATCACTCAAATTCGAAAATTGGCTGTTTCTGTGGCCCACTAATGGTGCGAAATTCAAAGGAAAATTCTTGGAAAAAATTTTCGAAAGAAAAATTCTTTCGGAATTCAAACCCGTGTATGGCTGGCTTTAGAGTGCTCTGTCACTGCCTGCCAGTTGTGTGTCTGCATCATTACCTGCACTGCTGGCAAACCATAAATTGCTGTTTCAACACCTGCATGACCCACCGTCTTCACTGTTGAGAGACCCTCCCCAGGAAATACTAGGCAACTGTTGCTGGAGGGCATGTAGAATATAAATGAGTGCAGGAGATTAGCAACACTGAAATGTAACCAAGAACAAAAACAAGGTGAAAACAAGCATTTTATTTTATAAAAGGTAATTGCTTATGACACTGTGTGCTGTAGGAAATTAAATGTCATTTAGTCAGGATTTACATCTATTTTAAGGTTTATTTGCACAGATACAATTACCTCCCTCAGGCGTTTTGGGGCGTAAGATTTCACCAACACTTAAGAGGTCTTCATTGAATGAATGTGACAAGCATTTGTCCAGCCACCATGAACTTTGTCCATATTTTATGTCCTACAGTGATTTCCTGTGATCGTTGGCTCCATCTAGTGGTCATAATGTAATATTGCTTTTTTGTTTTGTTTTTTTCTGATGGAGGTATTTCTGGAAAAATACCTCATTATGTTCACTAGATGGAGCTGACAATCATAGGAAATCACTGTGTTCATTCAGTTATAGCCAGAATTTATCATGGCTGGGCAGCACAATGGCCGTATGGTTAGCACTTCTGCCTGGCAGTACTAGGGTTGTTGGTTCGAATCCCAACCACGGCACCACCTGCCTGGAGTTTGCATGTTCTCCCTGTGCCTGCGTTGGTTTCCCTCAGGTACTCTGGTCTCTTCCCACGCTCCAAAGACATGCTGGGAGGTAAATTGGCCCTAGTATGTATAAATGTGAGTTAGGGGCCGTAGATTGTATGCTTCTTGGGGGTGGGGACTGATGTGAATGTACTATATCTATGTAAAGCGCTGCGTAAATTGACGGCGCTATATAAGTATCTGAAATAAATAATATTTATTGCATGTTCTCCCTGTGCTTGCGTGGGTTTCCTCCGGGTGCTCCGGTTTCCTCCCACACTCCAAAGACATGCTGGTAGGTTAATTGGATCCTGTCTAAATTGGCCCTTGTATGTGTATGTATGAATGTGAGTTAGGGACCTTAGATTGTACGCCCCTTGAGGGTTAGGGACTGATGTGAATGTTCAAAATATATATATATATATATATATGTAAAGCACTGCATAAATTGACAGCACTATATAAGTACCTGAAATAAAATAAATATAAAACATCCTAGTGTACCTAGGGCATCACTGACCTGAAACAAGCATTCAAGTTTTTTTGACTTAATGGACTGTATGCTTCTAGCATGTCTGTGATGAACTGTCCTGCTACCCAGCCAATCATATTGCTTCTCTCTAGAACAGCCTAGCTCAACTTTTTTTTTTTACACTAGAAGAACCCCTAAAACTTACTAAAACCATTTCACTGGGAAACATGGCCCTTACATTGGTAGTCAGTAGGAAGAATGTGACATTGGCCCTGCAATTATCCATGCATCATCAAACTGGAGGTCAACCAGCCACAGCTGAAGGAACCCCTAGTAATGTCTGGAGGAACCTTGGTTGAGAATGTCTGCTCTATAAATATTCAATAATAGGAAGCAACACATCCAAATATCTTCATGATACTTTATTTGCAGTAAAAAGATTTAAATGGTACATGTACTCAAATAAGCATTAATGTATAGGTTGTGATGGGCTGAATGCAAAATTATCTGACAGTATCCGTATAATCCCAGAAAGTATGTAGGATTTTAGGCATTAATAGAACAGTTTTCTTCTGCTTGTAAAAAGACAGAATGTAAATCAACCAACTGCACTGTTTTTCCAAGAGAAAGCAACACAGAATGGACATGCTGCATGCTCACACACTGTTGGTATCCATGTGTGTGACTCTCCTCTCCCTGTATAGTGCAGTGTCTACGTGAAACCTCCCACTTCTCCACCTATGAACCGATTACTGCTGACACCAAGGATGCCAATATGTGAACCTTTTGATCAATGGGAGAGATTTTTGAAAAGTCTAAAAACAGAGTACCAAAAAATAAAAAAAATACAAATCTGCCAATAATGATTCGGAATATGCCGAGAGTGTTCTCATGTTGCTTACAAAACCCCATAAATGATTTTTGCCCACATTCACACAACGAATGTTCACAATTCACAGGATGAATAGCTCTGTAAACTTTTTAATTCTTGAATCATAAATATAGGATTTAGCACAAGTATACATTTATATGACCTATCCAGCCATTATGCCAATATTTATTGTTTTGTAATAAAATCATTTTATACATCACTTACAAATCCATATTTTTTACAAATATAAAAAAATTGGTGTCTTTGGCAGTTTAAAGCCCAACTCCAGGCATTTTTTTAAATCTTTAACACTCACATTAAAACTGTAATGTGTTCATTATTTTGGGAGCTCTCTGTAAACTCAGCTGGGAGTTCTTGATATGTACAACAGGGGGGCACACTTTCTGCTCCCCATTGTATTGGAATGATGTCTATGATCGACCCCAGTTCTAGTGGTGTCCCAGCTGGACAGTCCTCATTGTACTGCGCTTTGTGAATAGTAGAGCCGAGGTAGAAGGGTGGAGGCACAGCACCAGAACTGAAGTTGATTGAACACCTTGTCCTAAAGCAGTGGGGAGCTGGAAGTTTGGCACCTCACTGTACATATCAGCAGCTCTCATTGAAGCTTAGAGAACCCTGAAATTTATTTTTTCAAATGATAGTTTTTATGTATTAAAGCAAAGCTAAAGGCAAAAATACTTACCTCTGTTCCAACAGTTCAGCACCCGTGAGGTCCATTGCTGGTTCCAGCATCCTCTCTCCAGCTTCCTCTGGGTGCCGGTCTTAGGCCAACCTTGATTGGTTAGCACAGAATGACATCAGATTGGTTAGCACAGGATAACATCACTCCCGCGCATGTGCAGGAGTGCAGATATCCTGACACATAAGCGCTGTGCTGGAATGTATACTGACCTGTGCAGCACAGCGTACGTTCAACAGAGGATGGTGAAGGCACGTAGGTGTCTTTCATTTTTTTTAGTTTTAGATAGAATAGAGAAGGGCTAGAACCCCTGGCACGTTTTTATTAAGCCATGCATTAAATTAAAGGTCTGTGGGATAAAACACATCAGGAGAGCCTGCAGGAACTTGATATGTACAGTCTGGAGGATGGGGGGGAAATGATTGATACCTCGGAACAGGGGTGGACTGACCATTTGGAAACTCGGGCACTGCCCGAGGGCCCGGGGTTAGTAGGAGGCCCCATGAGATGCCCCTGGTACCTTTTTCATAGGCTTTTTTGAGTTTGGGCAAGGACACAGGGGCCCCATGATCCCCTATTGCCCGGGGGCCCATGAGTTGTCAGTCCGCCCCTGCCTCGGAATACATGAAGGGTGTGAACGATATTCAGGAGGGTAGTATTTTACCATGAAGACAAGGCAACGAACACGGGGACATGACCTCAAACCAACAGGAGGAAAGTTCAAAACTAATCTTACTTTACCAAAGGAGAAGTTAATGCCTGGAGTAGACTTCCAGCAGACAGATAAAAAAAAAATGATGGGGGTTCTGGCTTTCCTCTACTGTACTTGAAGACAAGAAAAGCTGTAATTGCTGTCTGTGTCCCCCCTCCTTGGAGATTTCCCCTTCCTTTCCTGTCTTGGTGACACATCACTGGAGCAGAAAGTGAAGGAACATTTTCACAAGGGAGCCACAAAAGGGAGTAAAAACTGACCAGGGTTCAAACCCTTCACCACTCTAACCTAAAACTAAAAACAAAAACGTTTTGGCTGGAGATGCAATTTAATGAAGAATATTGTAATCATGAAAGGAGTGATTGGGTGGCAGCACAGAGTTCTTCTGTAGACAATTTAATTCTTAGCACAGTGATTAGAAGGAAATATTTCGGGCATTGGCTGGTGGACACTTCTTGGGTGGATATGACGGTTCCACAGCTCCTCAGTCTGACTGTGTTTCCAAACTGCTGGCTAACCAGGATCTCAGTGATTGGTCGGTTCCTTGTGTTTTGGCAGATGTGGCACAAGTACTACAGATGTGTCATTTCTTCTTTTAGATGTTTATGTAGAACAGAGCAGCCAGCTCAGATGACTATAAGAGTGGATCTCCGGGTCCGTAACCTGAAGGAAAAAACATTTGACTATATTTTGATTTGAATTTTGCTTGGTAAAGACTACAGCATCTTTTTCTTATGGGGGGGAGGTCAGCCTGAATCTGTCTGGAGTGATAGATCGGCCAAAGAGTGATTGAAGTTTGTTTTATTGGCCTACAGAAGGTATAGTGTTTCAGGGATCCCATTTCTGGGCTACCATATGTTATTAAAGATATACGTTTTCAGGACCCATTATAAGCAATGAAATACGACCACTGAGAAAATACAAATATTCATACTGATGCACAGAGTAGTATTGGCTATTGTAAAGGGTCAGGCTATATACAGTAGACAGTAATCAAGGCTTAGAAGTGTTATTGATGGTTATATTTCATTGCTCCTTCTTGTACTCTGTATACATAGGTGGCTTTTAGAACCATTCTCAGAATTTAATGAAGCCTGAAGAAGGAACCTAACTGCTCTGGAATGCTTGCATCTTTATTAATCAAAATCTGAACTCCAGCCTTCCCTTCAGTCTTGCACAGTTGTACGGGCTCCTCTCCTCTACTGAAACTGCTTACTCTCATTTCACTGCACACTGTGAGATTTCTCATTATGCATTAGAAGATTCAGCAAATCAGATAGAGCCCACCTCATTTCCTGGCCATGGCCATCTTAATAGCATTAGGGCCCCTAGGCAAAGTAATGTTCTGGGGCTCCTACCAGCCTGCCTCAATTTACGCACCTACCCTCAAGAATTATTCAAGTATAAATAGTTGAAAGAATTAAAATTATATTTTTTAGTACTTTCAATAGAATTGATTTTAAACAATAAGAAAACATGCCATAAATCAAAGACTAATCAACACAAAGGGCACAGTGAGGGGGAGGGGGGGTACAGAAAGGCATAGTACAGGGGAAGTCAGGAATGCTCAATACTGGGATCAGCAGTGGACAATACAGGTTCTGTGACACTTCCGGGACCATCCTGGGACAGCTTAGTAAAAAGTGTGACTGTCCCAGCAAATCTGGGACAGTTGTCAAGTATGATGTAATGCAAGATTATCGTGGGGCTCCCATGCACCCGGGGTCCCTGGGCTATGCTCAGGGGTGCCCATGCATTAAGATAGCCCTCTTCCAGGCTGGAGCATGTCCATTCCCCACTGACCCAAACCCCCCCCCCCCCCCCAATCCTGACTGTCTTGCAAGCCCCTTTCATTTTATTGGATTTCAGTTCTTTCAAGCATGGAGGCTCAGCATCACCTGTGAGCTTTACAAAGGGTGGCCTGCATGCTAATGCAGTCTGCCTAGGAACGTCCTTTATTCCAGACTGACATCCACCCATCAAAACAGATTGATAATTGAATAATTCCTCCCAAGAGCCATTCCACTGCTTGAATTATGGCTGAGGACTATTGAAAGCAGTACTGAGGTAGGGTGTTGTGATCTTTTCTGGAAGTACAGCATCCTGACGGTCCCTAACACTGTTTATGATCTGCCTGCATTGCATAGAGAAAATCAGGGACCCATTGATATCACTTGGTCCAAAATACAGGGGTTGGACAAAAAAATGGAAACTACGTAATTTGCAGGTGTGAAAGTGACAACATGTTTCGCGTTGAAAGCAGAAGTGTTGTAACATTCTTTTGCTTCTGCTGTGTGATGAGACACCTAGCTAACTGGTGCAAAGCCTTACTTTCATCATTCACTGCGTGTGCTGCTAGTAATGCGAAGTCATGTCAGAGCTTACTGAGCTTCAAAGAGGGCAGACTGTTGGTGCCCACTCAGCGGGTGCCTCTGTGAATGAAGCTGCCAATTTCTTTGCCATGTCACAAGGTGCAAAGGCTATGCCGGCATATACAGTTTCCAGGAAAATTTTGTCTGATAAGCATAAGCGCGGTCAACATGGTCAACTGACTGAAAGAGACAAAAGGACATTGCGCAGGAACAACTGTTGCCAAAGTGATTGCAGAGCTCAACCTCAGTCTTCCACAGCTCGTGTTCACACAAATGGTGTGGAGGGACATCCATAAGGAAAACATTCACTAGGAGCTGCATTTGCCAAACCACTAGTGACTGATATTAATACTCAGAAGAGGAGAGAGTGGTGCAATACCCATGAATCATGGACTATCAATCCATGGAAGACTGTAATATGGTCCAATAAACCGAGCTTCACACTGTTCACAACCACCGGATGTGTTTACATGCGGTGAACACCGTCCCAAGCTTACAACCAGGACTGTCTTGTGCCAATGGTAAAGCATGGTGGTGGTGCAATCATGGTTTGGGCAGCTATATCTGGGTATTCTGCAGGCCCCATCATCACCTTGAAAGTTAGAGTCACTGCCAGTGGCTATATTAAAATTTTGTCTGACCATGTGCACCCCATGGGACCGACATTGTTTCCTGAAGACACCGCTATTTACCAAGGCGATAATGCTCCAATTTACACAACTGGTGTTGTCAAATCATGGTATGATCGGCATGCAGATGAGGTCTTGCACCTTCCTTGGGTGCTGCAGTTTCTAGACCTTAATATCATAGATCCACTATGGTCAATTTTGGAGAAGAAAGTTCCAGCTCATTTTCCGCCTTTGGCATCTCTACCAAAAGATTTTTGTACGAAGAGTGGTATTAATTTCATTATCCACCACCCAAGACTTTTATTTGTCAATTCCCCGAGAAATTCAGGTCGCCTTGTATGCCACAGGCGGTCCAACATCATATTAGGTATCAACGTCATTCTTTTACCTGGTGTTTCCATAATTTTGTCCAGCCCCTGTAAATTATGTAATGAAAACTGAAAGGCTGTATTTAGAAAATGTGATTAGCATGTTGATGAGGAGAGGAAAGGAGGAAGCAGGGAAGACAAAATATAAACAGATACGATCTCATCTTAAGTTAGCCAATATACGATATCAAACTGCAGCATTTTCCACATTGCACTGTATCTTATTTAGATACCACCCACACATGTCAAATTGGGAGCGGTGTTTGTGACTATGCAGCCGCTGCATCCCGACTGACTTGAAATTGATAAAATTCATTGATTAGATTTAAATGAAAAAAAAAAGTCATTACCAGATTCACCTAATTTAAGAATAAACTATTTTTTTATCTATTTACTAAGCCACCTTATCTCCTTCTCTAAGACATAACATAGAGAATATATTCAAGGTTAGATGTATTCCACCTTTGTGATTTCTACTCCCCAATTACCTCATTACATCAAGAGCAAGCTCTGTCTCCTTTCTTGTGTCTTCTGTGATTGGGTAGAAGATCAGGATGAATAAACCAAGAACGATGAGCACAGCTGGGACTGCACCAATCAGAATCTGGAGTGTCAGGACCACGAGGTAGGGCTGCTTGCATGCCGCACTGCTGTAACCAGCAAATCTGTCATATGAAAAACAAGAAAAGCTAAAATTAATATGTGTGAGAGCTTCATTAAAATGAAGCATGACATTAAGCCAGGCACAGGAAACCTACGGCACTGTAACTGCCAATGGGAACCACAAGTACCAGAATTCCAACTGGCTGGGGATGCCAAGACCTACTGTTATTACAGGAGTTCAACCATACTGCTGTAGTCACAAAGCATGTTGCATTTTCTTAGAAGCCCAACACAATCTACTTGCCTGAAAGAAGTGTATTCTATTGATGTTAATATATCAAATGGCATGTCTGTGAAGGTTCTCCTTTATCCAGGTAATGATATGGTTGGTCACATACATCTGGACTTATTCTATTATAGTGAGGATGTTTCATAGCTTCTCCAAATCACTTCCTGAGGTCTTAGGCTTGAGTAAAAGGCTGAGATAAGCTTTGAAGTGTCTGAACATTACAGAACAATTCCAATTGAATGTGATTATTATAAAGATAAGTAAGGAGACATGCACTTGATCCAGCCGCTCTGACAATGGAGGGCAACCATATACTGAAGAAGCAATAAAGAAGAGAAAAAGCACCCCTTCCAGAATTCCAGAAAAGGGATATTCTTGAAATATTTGCCTTGCTCTCTGGACCTTCACCTTTTAGCCCTGGTTCACGTATATGCGTTTTTTGGATGCAGTATGAACTGTCCAAATTCGGATGATAGTTACATAGTCTGGCTGAAAAAGGACAAAAGTCCATCCAGTTCAACCACAAAAAAACAAAAAAAAAGTTATAATACTACACCCACAGTTGATCCAGAGGAAGGCAAAAAAAACCCAGCAAAGCATGATCCAATTTGCTCCTTCAGGGGGAAAAAAAGCCTTCTTGATCCCCTGGGAGGCAATCGGATATTCCCTGGATCAACCTTACCTATAAATGTTAGTATCCAGTTATTTTCTGTGTATCTAAGAAACAATCCAGGTCTTTTTTTAAAGTAATCTACTGATCTGGGCAGAACCAACTCTTGAGGGAGTCTATTCCACATTTTCACAGCTCTCACTGTGAAGAAACCTTTCTGTATTTGAAGATTAAATTTCTTTTCCTCCAGACGTAAAGAGTGCCCCCTTGTCCTCTGTGATGACTTCAGGGTGAATAACTCTACACCGAGTTCACTATATGAACCACTGATGTATTTATACATTTTGATCATATCCCCCCTTATGTATTATACATGTTGATCATATCCCCCCTTAATCTCCTCTTCTCAAGAGAGAATAAATTCAGTTCCCCAATGTTCTTTTTGTGAATTGGTGCCCAAAACTGAACTGCATATTCCAGATGAGGTATTTTATTTTATTTATTTTTATTTTATTTATTTCAGGTACTTATATAGCACTGTCAGTTTACGCAGCGCTTTACACATACAGTTGTGTTCACAATAATAGCAGTGTGTTGAAAAAAGTGAATAAAGCTCAAAATCCTTCTAATAGCTTTTATTTCCATACACACAAATGCATTGGGAACACTACATATTCTATTCCAAATCAAAACGTGAAGAAAAATATATCAAATTTGTGTTGTTCCTCTAAAAAAATTGAAGAAAAGTGAATATTAGACTGTTCAAAAAAATTGCAGTGTTTGTATTCTTCTTTACAAACAAACATTCACTATATAAACTGAAAAATGTTTGAAGATTTTGCTTTCCTTTGAATGACTTAATGAATATTTGGTTGTATAAGCACTGTTTCTGAGAACTGCTGTAATCTGTGTTGTATGGAGTCAACCAACTTCTGGCACCTGTGAACAGGTATTCCAGCCCAGGATGATTGGACTACATTCCACAGTTCTTCTCTATTTATTGGTTTTGCCTCAGAAACTGCATTTTTGATGTCACCCACAAGTTTTCTATTGGATTAAGATCCGGGGATTGGGCTGGCCACTCCATAACGTCAATCTTGTTGGTCTGGAACCAAGATGTTGCACGTTTACTGGTGTGTTTGGGGTTGTTGTCTTGTTGGAACACCCATTTCAAGGGCATTTCCTCTTCAGCATAAGGCAGCATGACCTCTTCAAGTATTCTGATGTTTTCAAGCTGATCCATCCCTGGTATGTGATAAATAGGCCCAACACCGTAGTATGAGAAACATCCCCATATCATGATGCTTGCACCACCATGCTTCACTGTCTTCACAGTGTACTGTGGCTTGAATTCAGTGTTTGGGGGTCGTCTGACAAACTGTCTCCGGCCACTAGACCCAAAAAGAACAATCTTACTTTCATCAGTCCACAAAATGTTGCGCCATTTCTCTTTAGGCCAGTCAATGTGCTCTTTGGCAAATTGTAACCTCTTCAGCACGTCTTTTTTTCAACAGTGGGACTTTGCGGGGGCTTCTTGCAGATAGCTTGGCTTCACATAGGCGTCTTCTAATTGTAACAGTCCTCACAGGGAACGTCACACCTTCTTTGATCTTCCTGGAGCTGATTGTTGGCTGAGTCCTTGCCATTTTGTCTATTCTTCTATCCATTCGAATGGTAGTTTTTCGCTTTCTTCCACATCTTTCAGGTTTTGGTTGCCATTTTAAAGCATTTGCGATCATTTTAGCTGAGCAGCCTATCATTTTCTGCTCTTCTTTATATGTTTTCCCCTCTCCAATCAACTTTTTAATCAAGGTACGCTGTTCTTATGAACAATGTCTGGAACGACCCATTTTCCACAGAATTTCAGAGAGAAATGCACTGTAACCAGCATGTACAACATTTGCTGCCTTCCTTCCTTAAATAAGGGCAATAATTGCCACCTGTTTTTCAAAGAATGAATGACCTCACTAATAGAACTCCACACTGCTATTATTTTGAACATGCCCCTTTCAATTAATGATCAATTACACAGAATCAGCAGCATACATGTCATGACTGTTGGGTCTGTTGGATTTCTATTACTCTACTACACCTGCTAGTAAATTATTTGCCATGCAGGAAATATCATTTCTACCAAAAACAGTGATTGATCAGGTTAGTGATGTCTGACTGCTAATATTTTGAACACAACTGTATATATTGAACATTCACATCAGTCCCTAACCCTCAAGTGGTGTACAATCTAAGGTATATTCCAGATGAGGTGTTACTAATGATTTGTACCGGGGTAATATGATATCTCTCTCTCTGGAGTCTATACCTCTTTTAATACAAGAGAGGATTTTGCTCGCTTTAGAAACCGCAGCTTGGCATTGCTTGCCATTGCTTGCCATTATTTAGCTTGTGATCTACCGGTACCCAGTTGTACCCCCCTAGTATGTATGATGCATGTATATTCTTAGCCCTCAAGTAAATAACCTTACATTTATCACTATTAAACTTCATTTGCCACATAATTGCCCAATTAAACAGAGCATTGAGGTCGGCTTGTAAGATGGAGGACGTTACTCCACTGCAAAGACTGAAATGGGATTTTTAATCTCAGACCCTATATCGTTTATAAATATATTAAAAAGTAAGGGTCCCAACACTGAACCTTGGGGTACACCACTGATGACCCTAGACCATTCAGAGTATGAATCATTAGCCACTACTCTCTGAATACGATCTTTTAGCCAGTTTTCTATCCATTTACAGTACATACAGATTTTTCCAAGCCTGTAGACTTTATCTTACACATTAGCCATGTGTGGGGAACTGTGTCAAACGCTTCAACAATGTGTTCCTATGGGGTGGCATTCAGATAGATGCAGTTGAGCTGCGTTTTGCAAAAACGGTCGTGTGTGACTTTTGGGTAGTGCTATCCAATTCTGCAGTTCAATTAACTGTCATCCGAATTTGGACAGTTCAAACTGCATAAAAAAAACACATATATGCAAACCAGGGGTGAATCACACTCCAAAACTGATCAAATTGGCACCACATATATGTAAACCCAGGCTTACACAGTTTGCACCCCCTTTCCTTATTGGTGCACCCAGAGGAGGATTCTTCTGCTTTTTTCCAGATCCAAAGAGTGGGTCCAATTCTACAGAAGTGACAGCTATCTTCACAGCTTCTTCAGCCACTGGCCATGGTCCGTAGGCTGCCTCTGGTCTGATCACCAGTTGCCTGATGTAAGTGGTCTCAAGTGATGAAAGTGTGAGCTGCCATCTTGTTTTTTGTGTAATAAATCTCAGAGTTTTTTATTGTACAAGATCTGTGCATTCTTTATATTTTTTTACGCTACTTCAAATGAACTTGACTAACTACTACTAGATATGTCGGTCAATACTATTAAGGTGTTTGTCAATGGGTTTGGGTTTATGGTATCAGTTTAAGAGGCCTCAGAGATTATTCAGAATGTATTTGATGTGCAGTTGACCCCGTTTTGACTTGAATTTGACTTCCCCCAAGGCTTTTTTCATTAACATTGACCTGTATGGAAATGCAATACCTACTGGAAACTAGTAAAACCCACCAACACTTGTCCTTACTCTTTGAGTATCTATGATATAATCTAGGCCACTATAAAAAGTTTCAGCTGTAGGTAGAATGATTTGATCTCAATATACTACTTTTCTGACATAACAACAGTATAGGAAAGATGAGAGCAGAAAGGCATTATGGTCTGTGAATGGGGTCAGCCAAGCTTATAAATCCATAAAATGTCTTTAATAACACAGCGGTGATATCTTGGGTGTCTCAGCCCACCTGTATCATATATCACGTCAGAGTTAAATGACCGCAATACCATATAACAATCAGCACTTACTGCAGACTCAGTGTAGAGATTCCTAAAGCGATCCCTGCGGACAGCTTGGTGAAGAAGACGAATGAAGAGTAGAATATGGCCTCCAGTCCCTTGGCCTGAGGATTCATTAGACGGAAATTATCCACCACATCGGGAAGCATGGACCTCGGGAGATTTAATACAAAGGATAAAGCTTTATCAGAGAGGAGGAGAAGAAATCATGTTTGCAGCAAGACAGGAATGTATTGGGTTTTACGGTCTATGTGTTCATTGCTCTGGCTTCAATGGAAAATGCAGATATGTATGGCGTGTATTTTTATGCATGTACAGTCACTGGCCACTTTATTAGGTACACCTTGCTAGTACCAGGTTGGACCCCCTTTAGCCTTCAGAACTGCATTAATTCATTGTGGAATAGATTCAACGAGGTGTTGGAAGCATTTCTAAGAGATTTTGGTCCATCAACCAGTCTGCCCATTCTCCTTTGACATCAACAAGGCATTTTTGTCCACTGCCACTCACTGGATATTTTCTCTTTTTCGGATTATTCTCTGTAAACCCCAGATATGGTTGTGAGTGAAAATCTCAGCAGATCAGCTGTTTTTGAAATACTCAGACCAGCCCGTCTGGCACCAACAACTATCCCATGTTCAAAGTCACTTAAATTCCCTTTCTTCCCCATTCTGATGCTCGGTTTGAACTTCAGCATGTCAACTTCACCACATCTAGATGCCTAAATGCATTGGGTTGCTGCCATGTGTTTGGCTGATCAGCAATGTCTTACCAAGCAATTGAACAGGTGTACCTATGAAAGTGGCCGGTGAGCAGGGGCAGACTGACCATTTGGAAGCGCGGGCACTGCCCGAGGGCCTGGGGTCAGTAGGGGGCCCCATGAGATGCCCCTGGTACCTTTTTCATAGGCTTTTTTGAGTTTGGGCAAGGACACAGGGGCCCCATGATCCCCTATTGCCCGGGGGCCCCATGAGTTGTCAAGTCCGCCCCTGCCGGTGAGTGTAATTGTGAGTTTAAACTCCATACCCTTCCAGATAAGCTCTGCCATTTACTGCAATGTCGCAGCTCCACATTGAAACATTTCTGTGTTTAAAGAGTCAGTCCACCTAAAAGGGATATCTCAGTTATAGATGGCACCTGGTAACCATCTAGATTCTTGTATCGCTTGGTGAAGTCAGTTATAAGTCAGTTCCTAACCCCAGAAGTCAGTTCCTAACCCCAGAAACCACTAAACAGCTCATCCACTCCCTCATCATATCACGACTCAACTACTGCAACTCCCTCCTCACTGGCCTGCCTCGCCGCTGGCTATCCCCGCTTCAGTCGATCCTGAATATGGCTGCCAGACTCATTCACCTTTCCAACCGCTCCGTTTCCACCACCCCCCTCTGCCAATCCCTCCACTGGCTTCCGATTGCGCAACGGATCAAATTCAAGATCCTAACACTGACGTACAAAGCCGTCCACCACACTGCCCCGAACTACATCACCGACCTAATATCCAAGTACTGCCCAGCACGCACACTCCGCTCCTCACAAGACCTCCTTCTCTCTAGTTCCCTGGTCTCCTCCTCCCATGCCCGCCTCCAGGACTTCTCCAGGGTGTCACCCATCCTCTGGAACTCCCTGCCCCAACCCATCAGATTATCACCTACTCTCCTCTCCTTTAGGTGTACCCTGAAAACCCATCTCTTCAGGGAAGCCTACCCCACCCCCTGCTAACTTGCCAACCTCCTCCACTCTTCCTACCACTCCATCCCCCACAGCTATCTCCTCCTGTGCCACCATCCCCTCCCTCCTAGATTGTAAGCTCGAAAGAGCAGGGCCCTCAATCCCTTCATGTTTTGCATTGTATTGTTATTGTACTGTAGCATGTTCTGTCCCCCTTTCTAATGTACAGCGCTGAGCGAACTATTGGCGCTTTATAAATACTGTATAATAATAATAAGATATTCCTGCCATAATACCTAAATCAGTTCCCTTGCACCACTCTTGTGGTGTTTCTACTCATTCCGTTGAATTTCTAATAGTTATAGATGAGCAAATCTGCCAGATTTCGATTTGCAGAGGGTTCAGTGAATCCACTTTAAAATTCTGAAAACTTTAACTTAGTGGAAAAATCTCATTGAAGATCCTGTCTGAGATTGTATGTAAGTGCAAATAAAATAAGTATCATGGACAGTACTCAATTGTTTCTGTCGCAAGTGCACTACTACGGCTACAAATCAAGATCCTGTCTGAAAATTCACTGAATTTTTTAGGGCTAATTGAAAAGCTTTTAAAAAAAAAAAGAAATGGAAAACCGGGCACTGCCATGGGGGACATGAATCGCTGCCAAGAAAAAATATTTAAAAATCACAGTAGGGAGAGGGTCCTTTTAACGGGGCTTCAAGGGTAACATGAAAAATACACACAGCTGTTTAAATTACAGGTTTGCAGCTGCATCTGAAGGTGTCTTCTAAAAAAATTCAGGTTAAGGTCGGTATAAATTGGCCAGTTGCACCACAGTTTGATGGTATAGTTTGTGTTCTCATTTCTTATTTTTGCATTAATGTACTGCATTTCTAAGCCTGCTGAGCTCAAAGGCCAGGCAGTGTATTTAATATCACTCAGAATTGCTGAAAGTACTTTTTATTCAGCTTTTGTATTAGCAATTTTATGGTATTTTCATCTCTAGTCTCTATTGGGCTAGGTCTGTGGGCAGGCAGAAGCTGTGGTTGGTTGTGACCTCGTTGCTCACTCATAGACTAAGATTTCCAGGCTTGCCACTCACTTTTTCTCTCCCATTCCATATACATGCTGCCCACCCAAATGCTGTCAGTAAAGCACTGCTGGGTATGTACTGTAGGACAGTATCGACAACCACTGGAACTTTTAAGGTACAGTATGCTTTGGCATGGCTAGAGCAGACCTTCCAGTGGTATATTACAAATCCTATGTGGAGTAATCATCACTAAATTAGTGAATGCAAATAATATTTATTAGATCACATAGATCATGAAAAGGTTGACATTTTATCATGGTGAACATTGTGCAATCATAAAAATAAAATAAAAACAAAAAACAAGAAAAACGCTCTGCGTTTTCCACTTAGCTGCATGTGTGTTTAATGAGCCAGATAAGAAAAGCTAAGACTGCTTCTGTATTCATCAATGGAAAGTCCAAATAGAAAATCCAGGTGTGAGTATAACTTCTATGTATAGGTATCTGTATCCTTTTCAGTTCCTCAAATAAGATTTTCAAGGCTTGTATAGTAAAACTCCTTAGTAGATGTTCAACATCATATGGTAGTATAACTGTAGATTCACAAAGTGTGGTCATGGCCAGCCGGCCGATTTTCAAAAAATGATTATAGTGGTTAGGCTTCATATTTGAAACTAAGATGTTTCCACTGATTTATTTATTTGCTTGAATATGCATTCTGAGGTTGAAAAGAGATATAGTCTCCTTAGATCTCTATGTGTCTATATGTTATTTGGTTTAAAATCCATACCTCAAACTTTAGGTGAGATGGGGATGACTTATGATAGGGTGATTACACCCCATTATGATGGCATCTTTTTTCTTATATTATGCTTTGGCCTGGCTGCCTGTAGTTCCAGTGCAGGAACTAGGGGTGACAGCACTCTTCTTTCTCCCCAGGGAGCATTTGACAGGTGGTGTATCACCTCCTCACCACCTGCTTTAACCCTTTGAACCCACTGTGCACAGTTGCGGGGCGCTTGCATAGCAGCTCTATTCACTTTAAGTGATAGGAGGTATAATTCCTGGTGCAAAGCATTGCAGCCAATGCATGTGTACACCCCCGCCATCTGCCTCTGCAGCTAAATGGGGAGCAGTTGGGGGACAGTAAAAACACAGCTTGACCACTAGTGTGAAAAAGCCCCTAATTTCCCATATGGAAAAATATATTTTAAAAATATTCTTCCCAAATATATTGACATATATCTGTAATACTACAATTTTGGCAGTATTCAATATATTTAAAAAAAAATATATATGCAGTATACTGTATGTTGAAATGTGTTTTTATATACTACAAAATATATGAAAATTTTTTTTAAAAATACATTTTCAAGTATACTATATGTCTTTTAAAAATACATTTAATCTACATTTTTAGGATGCATTTACAAACATATGTAAAAATGACTTTTTTATATGTTAAAAAAAATCTGAAGAATATATTTAAAAAAATATATATTTTTAAAAATAATTTTCATATACTTTGTAATATATAAAAAACACATTTCAACATACAGTGTATATATATATATATATATATATATATATATATATATATATATATATAATTTTTTTTTTTTTAATGTATTGAATATGGCCAAAATTTTAGTATTTCAAATATATGTCAATATATTTGGGAAGAATATTTTTAAAATATATTTTTCTTCCATGTGGGGTATCCCTTCCATAGCTCCTGTCCTTGGTGTACAAGGACTTTCTATACATAGGAAAATGGAAAACTACATGTGACACTCACCATGGCAGGAGTAAAGAGGCAGCAATGCTAAATCCATATGTCACAGCAACCACATAAGCCACAATGAGATTCGGTATGGTGACCAGCATGATGGCAAATGGAATCATCCACTGCAAAAGAAGAAGTATTCTATAAGCAAGTGATACTCTCCCCATCAATGTACCTTATTATAATATTACCATTATACAGTTCATCTTCTGGTATATCAAAGTAGAATGACAGCTTTCCATTAAAAAAAATGATGTGCTGAGTTAAATTATAACTGTATCTGTATTCATAGTTTTCCTTTTCATAGTTCTCCTCCAAACTTCCAAATATACCTGTTAGTCCTACTAATGCCGCTTCCTGTGATGGGGTGGCAATGACACTGCACTGCTCCTGAATTCAGAGCAGAGTTGTCACTCTCAGTAGGTTGTGCTGGCTTGCACTACAGGGGGGGTGATAAGCTGTTGCAGCACAGTGGCTAAATGGTTAGCACTTCTGCCTCTCAGTACTAGGGTTGTTGGTTCAAATGCCAACCACAGCACCTCCTGCCTGGAGTTTGCATGTTCTCCCTGTGCCTGCATAGGTTTCCTCCAGGTACTCCGGTTTCCTTCCACACCCCAAAGACATGCTGGTAGGTTACTTGGCTTCTGTCTAAGTTGGCCCTAGTATGTGTATGTATGAATGTGAGTTAGGGACCTTAGATTGTATGCCCCTTGAGGGTTAGGGACTGATGTGAATGTACAATATACATGTAAAGCACTGCATAATTTGACAGCGCTATATAAGTACCTGTAATATTATTATTATTATTATTACATTGAGTTTATATAGCGCCAAAGGGTTTGCTCAGCGCTGTACAATAGAGGGGGGACAATACATGAAACAGTACAGCAACAACAAACAGCACACGAGGGGTTAGAGGGCCCTACTCTTTCGAGCTTACAATCTAGGAGGGAAGGGGTAGTGGTACAGGAGGAAGTGGCTGTGGGGGATGGGGTGCTAGGAGGAATGAAGGAGAGCGGCTGTTAGGTGAGGGTGGGGTAGGCTTCCCTGAAGAGGTGGGTTTTCAGGGAGCGCCTGAAGGTGAGGAGGGAAGGTGACAGTCTGATGGATTGGGGTAGTGAGTTCCGGAGGATGGGGGAGGACCTGGAGAAGTCTTGCAATCATGCGTGGGAGGAGGAGACCAGGGAGCAAGATAGAAGGAGGTCCTGTGAAGAGCGAAGGGTACGGGTAGGGTGGTACCTGGGAATCAGGTTGGTGAGGTAGTTAGGGGCAGTGTTGTGAATGGCTTTGTAGGTCAGAGTGAGTAGTTTGAATTTGATGCGTTGGGCAATAGGGAGCCAGTGGAGGGATAGGCAGACGGGGGTGGCAGAGGTGGAGCGGCTGGTGAGGTGCATGAGTCTGGCCGCTGAGTTCAGGATGGTCTGAAGCGGGGAGAGCCTGCACTGGGGTAGGCCGATGAGGAGGGAGTTGCAGTAGTCGAGGCGCGAGATAATCAGGGAGTGTACGAGTAGTTCAGTGGTGTCTGGGGTAGGAAGGTGCGTATTTTGGCAATGTTGCGAAGGTGGAGCCTGCATGTGTTTGTAAGTGATTTGATATGAGGTTGGAAGGAAAGGTTTGAGTCCAGAATGATGCCAAGGACTTTGGCTTGCGGGGCGGGATTGATGGTGGTGTTGTTGGTAGTGATGGATAGGATGGGGGGGGGGGCGCGGGGAGGGGGAAAGACGAGAAGCTCGGTTTTGGAGAGGTTAAGCTTGAGGAAATGGAGCGACATCCAGTCAGAGATGTCGTTTAGGAGGTGAGTGATGCGGGCGGAGAATGTGGGGGTGAGGGGTGGAGAGGTAAATTTGAGTGTCATCAGCGTAGAGGTGGTAGTGGAAGCCGTGGGAGTGTATCAGTTTGCCAAGGGAGGAGGTGTAGATGGAGAAGAGAAGGGGTCCAAGGACAGAGCCCTGGGGGAGCCCAACAGAGAGGGGGAGGGAAGGGGAGGTGGCACCGTTGTAGGAAACGCTGAAGGAGCGTCCGCATAGGTAAGAGGAGAACCAGGAGAGAGCGGTGTCTCTGATGCCAAGGGAGAGTAGTTTATTAAGGAGGAGGGGGTGGTCAACTGTGTCAAAGGCTGCGGAGAGGTCCAGGAGGAGGAGGACAGAGTAGTCGCCTTTGGCTTTGGTGGTTAGTAGGTCGTTGGTGATTTTGAGGAGGGCGGTTTCAGTGGAGTGTAGGGGACGGATAAATAAATAAAATGTTGCAGGGTGTAGTTATCAGTGCTGTCACTGCTGATTCACAAGCCTGTACAATGTGTTCCAATGAACACATTGCGTGCTCTGGATCAGTGCTTCTCCCCCGGGTCCATACAGTCTCTTCGGGGCTTCAGGATATTTGAAGGAAGTGACAGGCACAAAATCATGTAGCGGGCAGCATGACACATTGCTAGGGGGCCACAGGAAAGCAAAGTTCATTATATTATCTTCTTGGTCTATTTGCAGTGAACGCTGGCTGACATTACACTGCAAGAACTGCTCATCAAACTGCAGAGACACACAGAAGCCAAGGCAAGTTTTAAGCAATGTTCATATATTTGCCAAAAAGTTTCCAAAATTTGGGAAGAATATTTTCAATGGCATTTCCAATATCATAAGTAGTAGAATCGGCTTTCTGTCAGGAGGAGAGTTAAAGCAAACCCTCAGCCGAAAAGTTAAAACAAAACAAAACCAGCTTTTGGTACTACAATGAAAGAAATAAGTATTTGATCCCCTGCTGATTTTGAATGTTTGCCCACTCACAAAGAAATGATCAGTCTAAAAATCGAATGGTAGGTGTATTGTAACACTGAGAGACAGAATAGCAACAAAAAATTCAAAAGAAATGCATGTCTAACAAATGATGCACTGATTTGCATGTTCATGAGAGAAATAAGTATTTGATCCCCTTCACAAAACATGACTTAGTACTTGGTGGCAAATCCCTTGTTGGCAATCACAGAGGTCAGACGTTTCTTGTAGTTGGCCACCAGGTTTGCACACATCTCAGGAGGGATTTTGGCCCACACCTCTTGGCAGATCCTCTCCAAGTCATTAAGGTTTGGTGGCTGACATTTGGCAACTCAAACTTTCAGCTCCCTCCACAGATTTGCAATCGGATTAAGGTCACTCCAGGACCTTAATGT
Source organism: Staurois parvus (assembly GCF_062004578.1). Lineage (NCBI taxonomy): Eukaryota > Metazoa > Chordata > Amphibia > Anura > Ranidae > Staurois > Staurois parvus. The sequence continues at coordinate 2,922,665 of NW_028318682.1, read as the reverse complement.
GCTTCTTCTTGAGCCACTCCTTTGTTGCCTTGGCCGTGTGTTTTGGGTCATTGTCATGCTGGAACACCCATCCACGACCCATTTTCAATTCCCTGGCTGAGGGAAGAAGGCTCTCACCCAAGATTTGACGGTACATTGCCCCATCCATCATCCCTTTGATGCGGTGAAGTTGTCCTGTCCCCTTAGCAGAAAAACACCCCCAACGCAGAATGTTTCCACCACCATGTTTGACAGTTGGGATGGTGTTATTGTGGTCATAGGCAGCATTCCTCCTCCTTCAAACACGGTGAGTTGAGTTGATGCCAAAGAGCTTGATTTTGGTCTCATCTGACCACAACACTTTCAACCAGTCCTCCTCTGCATCATTCAGATGTTCAGTGGCAAACTTCAGACGGGCCTGGACATGTGCTTTCTGGAGCAGAGGGACCTTGCGGGCACTGCAAGATTTCAATCCTTGTCGGCGTAGTGTGTTACCAATTGTTTTCTTGGTGACTGTGGTCCCAGCTGCCTGGAGATCATTGACAAGTTCCTCACGTGTAGTTCTGGGATGATTCCTTACTGTTCTTATGATCATTGACACTCCACGAGGTAAGATCTTGCATGGTGCACCAGACCAAGGGAGAATGACAGTTGTTTTCTGTTTCTTCCATATGCAAATGATTGCACCAACTTTTGTCACCTTCTCATCAAGCTGCTTGGAGATAGTTTTGTAGCCCAGTCCAGCCTTGTGTAGGTCTACAATCTTTTCCCTGACATCCTTGGAGAGCTCTTTGGTCTTTGCCATGGTGGAGAGTTTGGAATCTGATTGTTTGATTTCTCCTGTGAACAGGTGTCTTTTATACAGGTAACAAAATGAGATTAGCAGCACTCCCTTTAAGAGACTGCTTCTAATCTCAGCTTGTTACCTGTATGAAAGACACCTGGTAGCCAGAAATCTTGCTGAATGATAGGGGATCAAATATTTATTTCCCTCATGAACATGCAAATCAGTGCATAATTTGTTAGACATGCATTTCTTTTGAATTTTTTTGTTGCTATTCTGTCTCTCAGTGTTACAATACACCGAACATTTGATTTTTAGACCGATCATTTCTTTGTGAGTGGGTAAACATTCAAAATCACAGGGGATTAAATACTAATTTCCTTCATTGTATATACAGTATTTCAATCCAAAGAGTCCTTTCAGCAATACTTGAAGCTAGATGTCCTAAATGATTGCCTGCACCCCTGTGTTCACCCTGTGATTAGGCAGCGAAGGAAGAAGCAGCACAGTGATGAGTTCATCTCTCTGTCACTCTGATCTCTCCTCCTATCAGCATGCTTCTTGATAGCACAACAACTGATTGGCTCCTTGTGCTGCTTCTCCCTCTCACAATCTAGCTGTGCTGTACAAGGACTGCTAATGCCAGCTCAAATTCAGGTACATACACTGCTTGCATTTACAAAAAAAAAATTAAAATATTTCACACATGAAATATGAACATAGCATATCCCTTTCTAGTGTGTGCTTGTCTCAATCCAGAGCACTATGGCACTATGGAATGGGGCAGCGGACAGTGTAATTTCTGTCCGCTGCCCCATTCCTCTGCTATCTTCATGAGCCTCTTCTGATGAGTTTTTGTGACACCAAGAGAAAAATGGTGACAGGGAAGGGCACAGCCTGTGATTGAGAGCCTCAGCTTCGCTTCCTGTGAGCTGTGTGATGAGGGGTGTGTCCCTTCCCTCCAATCAGCTTTTAGAGCTCTCCCCACTGATGTAACTTCGGCTCCCCACCCCCTGCTTCTCAGCTGAGAGATCCTGTTTAAATTCTGCACTTTGAATGGATGTAGGGGAATGGTGGCTGTAATAAACAGGTACAACTTATCTAGGAGGATTTATTTATTCTCTGTGTACCAGTCACTTCACTGGGTATATGTAAGGGCTTATAATGATGTATTAGGCCTGGTTCCCACTTGTGTGGGCCGTTCGGCCCGCATTTGCATGAGCACAGCAGCCCATTCATCGGAATGGGTTGCTGTGCCCGCGTCTCAAGCAAGAAAGAGATTCATGCACCTTTTCAGCAATGCATCATCTCCAAGATACGCACGTTCCTCACCCCAGACACTACTAAACAACTCGTACACTCCCTCATTATCTGACGCCTGGACTACTGCAACTCCCTTCTGACTGGCCTACCCAAACAAATGCTATCCCCACTCCAGTCTATCCTGGACACCCATAATATTTTATGCCACCCCCCTCTGCCAATCCCTTCACTGGCTCCTGATTGCCCAACGCATTAAATTCAAATTACTAACTCTGACATACAAAGCCATTCACAACACTGCCCCAAACTACCTAACTGACCTGATACCCAAATACTACCCTACCCGTGCCCTTCTCTCCTCACAGGGCCTCCTACTCTCCAGCTCTCTGGTCTCCTCCTCCCACGCCCGACTGCAGGACTTCTCCAGGACTTCCCCCATCCTCTGGAACTCCCTACCCCAATCCATCAGACTGTCACCTACCCTACTCACCTTCAGGCACACCCTGAAAATCCATCTCTTCAGGGAAGCCTACCCCACCCTCACCTAAAAACCAATCTTCTCCACTCCTCTTACCACTCCATCCCCCACAGCCACTTCCTCCTGTACCACTTTCCTCTCCCTCCTAGATTGTAAGCTCGAAAGAGCAGGGCCCTCGAACCCCTCGTGTATTGTATTGTTACTTTATTGTCTCATGTACTGTCCCCCCACTCTAATGTACAGCGCTGAGCTATATAAACACTGTGTAATAATAATAATAATAATGCATCTGCAGGGAAACCACGTAGTCTCTTTGACCATGTGGTTTCCCGTGATTGCAATGCAAGCTGAGATGCGTGGGGGTGCCATTCAGAATGTCATTTCTGAATGGCAGTGATTCAGAATGAATGGCAGCCCCGCGCGTCTCCTAATAGCAGTGTGATTGAGCTGCGGGTGGTTGTGGGAACTGATGTGATTCCGGCACCCAGAACACACAATGTGGGGTAGTGTGAACCTAGCCTTAATGATTACAGAGCTGCATTCATTTGTGTCTTTTATAGCTGGCTGGAGTTCAGCGTAAACAACACATGTGCAGCCCTATGGACAAGGAGAGGTGATCTTTACTTATTTAGTATCTGTCCACCAAGTCCAGGAGTCACATTCATTGACTAATACATCATGTTAACACTACAATGTTGTATGGAATCCTGTATGCACACTGCATTACTATCAATTATTACACATATAAACACAAATTATTTTTACAAAGCAGGTGGCAATCTTTTTTTTTTTTTCTTTTCAACTGGTAATGGGATCAAGGGGGTCACAGCAGAAAAACAACAAAAAACCTGAGAAATACAGCTCCATATGGCATTCAGGCTTGTTGTGTCTTATGTCAATTGCAAGTTCTCTCTTCACATTGCTTTGCTGCCATCTAGTGATCATTAATGATTATGGCAGGCTTTAGTCCCTCCTAGGTAATTTCAGTATGTTAAAGGTCAAGTCCACCTTTGGAGCGTTTTACACATTGCACCCAACCCATGTTCCAACCAGGGGCGGACTGACCATTTGGAAACTCGGGCACTGCCCGAGGGCCCGGGGTCAGTAGGGGGCCCCATGAGATGCCCCTGGTACCTTTTTCATAGGCTTTTTTGAGTTTGGGCAAGGACACGGGCCCCATGATCCCCTATTGCCCGGGGGCCCCATGAGTTGTCAGTCCACCCCTGTTTCCAACTCATGCCCTGCTCTCCCCCCTCATCACTTCCACTGTGAAAGCAGTTGGGGGATCCTCTCCCTACACTCACTGTCACATTTTAAAAATGACACCTGCGCAGGACTCTGCCTGCACAGGGATTCATGAATGAATAACTTACAAGTCCCTCCTGCCACTGTGGCAGATGACTTGTAATTTCAACTAGGAGGGCACTGATGAGCACCGTTGGAGTTCATTGACACTTCCTAAAGCTTTCTAACAGAAAGCCTAAGGAGATATCGGCAAAAATCTGTAGGCAGTGTGTACAGGAGCCTGACATTGCAACTGTGATCCATTGATTGCAGGTGCAATGCTTTGCAGTCTCCTGTAGGAAAAAAATAAAAATGCACATTTTTTTCTGAAAAAATATGTGCATTTATTATTTTTTTCCTAAAAGGTGAACCTATTCTTTAAAGTGACACTAAACTCTGGTTTAAAAAAAATCTTTTCACTTCAGGCTGGAGGTAGATAGGTAATATACTATATTGCCAAAAGTATTGGTCGGCCTGCCGTTACACGCACATGAACTTTAATGGCATCCCAGTCTTAGTTCGTAGGGTTCAATATTGGGCCCGCCATTTGCAGCTATAACAGCTTCAACTCTGCTGGGAAGGCCGTCCACAAGGTTTAGGAGGGTGTCTATGGGAAGGTTTGACCATTCTTCCAGAAGCACATTTGTGAGGTCAGGCATTGATGTCGGATGAGAAGGCCTGGCTCGCAGTCTCCATTCTAATTCATCCCAAAGGTGTTCTATCGGGTTGAGGTCAGGACTCTGTGCAGGCCAGTCAAGTTCCTCCACCCCAAACTCGCTCATCCATGTCTTTATGGCACCTTGCACTGGTGTGCAGTCATGTTGGAACAGGAAGGGGCCATCCCCAAACTGTTCCCACAAAGTTGGGAGCATGAAATTGTCTAAAATGTCTTGGTATGCTGATGCCTTAAGAGTTCCCTTCAATGGAACTAAGGGGCCAAGCCCAACCCCTGAAAAACAACCCCACACCATAATCCCCCCTCCACCAAACTTTACACTTGGCACAAAGCAGTCAGGCAAGTACTGTTCTCCTGGCAACCGCCAGACACAGACATGTCCATTGGATTGCCAGACAGAGAAGCGTGATTGGTCACTCCAGAGAACACATCTCCACTGCTCTAGAGTCCAGTGGCGGCGTGCTTTACACCACTGCATCCAATGCTTTCCATTGCACTTGGTGATGTAAGCCTTGGATGCAGCTGCTCGGCCATGGAAACCCATTCCATGAAGCTCTCTATGCACTGTTGTTGTGCTAATCTGAAGGCCACATGAAGTTTGGAGGTCTTTAGCTGTTGACTCTGCAGACAGTTGGCGACTTCTGCATACTGTGCGCTTCAGCATGTACTGACCCCACTCTGTTATTTTATTTGGCCTACCACTTGGTGGCTGAGTTGCTGTTGTTCCCAGTTGCTTCCACTTTGTTATAATATCACTAAAAGACCGTGGAATATTTAGTAGCAAGGAAATTTCACGGATGGACTTATTGCACAGGTGGAAACCTATCACAGTACCACGCCTGAATTCACTGAGCTCCTCAGAGCGACCCTTTCTTTCACAAATGTTTGTAGAAGCAGTCTGAATCCAATAATTTGGAGGGGTGTCCCAATACTTTTGGCAATACCGTATAGTGTATATGAAGCTGCACTGCCATGTCTGGGATCGTTAGGAATTATATGAACCTGGGAACTTGCTGCACATAGCACACCATGCCAAGGGACTGGTGTGACCAAAATATTGGTGTGTAGTTTACCAGTGACAATCTGACAAGCATATGGATCTGTATGACAGCCTTGAAACTGCCATCAGGCACACTTTTATGTTCGTGGGACAACAAGTGCTGTGAATATTCACATGTAATATTAGTGACCAGGGCCATCTTAGGAATAATATGTCACAAAGGTCAAAGCAGTACTTAGATCTCTATTGCTGGGGGCCAACAGAATCCTCTGACTATGGTGATGATGGTTAGCACTGACTAGTCATCTGATCACAGATAACACTGCTTCATTTTCCACAAGATACAGTCCTCACTACGGAACATGTCACCCGGCCCATCTTACTAACTGTTCTGTGGGCAAAAAGTGCAAGATTTGCCTTTGAGCTATAAAAACGACCCAAATGTCTACTTTGATGTTACTTTTCGCTATATTGCCTTTATATTTTGATGTTTCTGAGTGAACTTTGGCTTTTTTATTTTCTGCCTCAACACCCCTCTCTGTTAGTCTATGTGGGTTATTTACTAAAACTGGAGAGTGCAAACTGTGGTTCAACTCTGCATAGCAACCAATCAGCTTCCAGATTTTATTGCCAAAGCTTAACTGAACAAGCTGAAGTTTGAAGCTGATTGGCTACCATGCACAGCTGCACCAGATTCTGAGTGCATCAATTTGAGTAAATCTACCTCTATATGTCAAAACACACATAGGTATTTAGAGGTGGAGTTTAGAGGCAGAAAATGAACCCAGTGCCAGTGCATTCAGGAGAGGAGCGTTCAGGGGAAAAAAGCCTGACGCGCCTTAACCTCCTTAGTGGTTTTCCCAAGTGTAACTCGGGGTAAAATTTCTATACCAAAAGCGGTAACCCCGAGCTACACTTGGGCTTACCATGCGGCGTTCTCTGGGGGTCCCTGCAGCACTTACCTTGTCCTTCGCTCCCGCGATGTGTCCCCTGCAGCGTCCCCGGCCATCTCCTCTGGCCGATGCCGTCATCCGGCTTCTGTGTTCCGGTCCCTGTGACGTCGGGACGTACGGGCGCCGGAACCGGCAGGAAATTTGAATTTTTTAAAAAATGTCATTTTTGCTGTCATTGCTATTTCAATGCATTTCACATACATTTTGTCCCTACTGCTTTGTCCTGTGCCCTGCCTGCATTTTGAATGTTCTTTCTGCCTGGAAACTTAGAAAAGTCCATGGCGTCCAAAAAGCGTCCCTTTACGTCAAAAGCGGTTTTAGAACAGCGATAGTAAATCAGAACCACTTGCAGAATTGAGTGATAATGATTCGTGGGGAAATTCGTCATCAGACACTGAAAACGATTTTGCGACTTTGCTCAGCGATGTGCGAATTTGCCTCTGTATTTCAAATTTCAGTGTTTTTGGTTTGATTATATTATTGAATTAAATTTATTATTATTATATTATTATTTTTTATGATTATTTATTAAATTATAATTTATGATTTCGTGTTTCAAATTTTATCATATCCGGAATGTTTACTAGACTCTTGTTCGGACAGATTTCAGTGAGTTATTCCTAAAAATTACAGCCTACAATAAAAAACTACATATTTCCATGCAAAAAAATGGTACCGCTTTCAGCACAAAAAATCGGAAAGAATCATACGGCCGAGGAGGTTAATGCAAGTAAACACATGTAAACACATTTAAGCGCTAGGCGCATTTAGCACGTGAGTGTTCATTCATTCCAATGGCCAGAATAAATTAATATTTTGGCCATTGGAATGAATGATTGCCCAGATGCTTGATACGCCTTAACACATCTAAACGCTTTGCAAAATGCAGCTTTAGGTGTATTTTAATGCTGCTTTTCCCTCTCCTGGAGCAACGGTGTCCAGGGGAAGAAAAAAAATATCTGTGAGCATGAGACCTTTCATGTAAACTTTAACTCGATCCCTAAATATATCAAATGTGCACAGCATACACAAGCATGAAATTAATATTTGTTCAGAACTTACTGAAATTCCAAAAGCTGCCTTTTTCTTGCCAAATCGTTGAAGAAACCATTGCCAGAAGGGGATGCTCATGACAGCGGAGATCTGAAGACAATGAAAAGTCATCATATATTAAACATGAAGATAACAAGAGCCAATGTGCAGGAACTATCACTACAGATTGTCCCCACATTATGTAAACCTTAGGTATATCCCACAGACTTGAGCATAAGCTGAAACAGTTTTGATCTTGCTGGGCTTATACAGACAGTGAGATCTATATATTTAACAAATGGCCATACAGTGACAGACCAGTCTTCTCAGGTCTTTGTGTGGCTTAGAGGACCACTGAAGCCCTGGAGATGAGGAAATGCGAGTATTTTACCAGGGTGGTAGGAATGAGGGGATCCAATAATGTTTCTTTTCCCAGGTATTTTATATATATATATACAGTATATACAGTTGTGTTCAAAACAATAGCAGTCAGACATCACTAACCTGATCAATCACTGTTTTTGGAAGAAATAATATTTCTACATGGCAAATAATTTACTAGCAGGTGTAGTAGAGTAATAGAAAACCAACAGACCCAACAGTCATGACATGCATGCTGCTGATTCTGTGTAATTGAATCACTAATTGAAAGGGGCATGTTCAAAATAATAGCAGTGTGGAGTTCTATTAGTGAGGTTATTCATTCTTTGAAAAACAGGTGGCAATTATTGCCCTTATTTAAGGAAGGAAGGCAGCAAATGTTGTACATGCCGGTTACAGTGGATTTCTCTCTGAAATTCTGAGGAAAATGGGTCATTCCAGACATTGTTCAGAAGAACAGCATACCTTGATTAAAAAATTGATTAAAGAGGGGAAAACATATAAAGAAGTGCAGAAAATGATAGGCTGCTCAGCTAAAATGATCGCAAATGCTTTAAAATGGCAACCAAAACCTGAAAGATGTGGAAGAAAGCGAAAAACTACATTCGAATGGATAGAAGAATAGACAAAATGGCAAGGACTCAGCCAACAATCAGCTCCAGGAAGATCAAAGAAGGTGTAAAGTTACCTGTGAGTACTGTTACAATTAGAAGACGCCTATGTGAAGCCAAGCTATCTGCAAGAAGCCCCCGCAAAGTCCCACTGTTGAAAAAAAGACGTGCTGAAGAGGTTACAATTTGCCAAAGAGCACATTGACTGGCCTAAAGAGAAATGGTGAAACATTTTGTGGACTGATGAAAGTAAGATTGTTCTTTTTGGGTCTAGTGGCCGGAGACAGTTTGTCAGACGACCCCCAAACACTGAATTCAAGCCACAGTACACTGTGAAGACAGTGAAGCATGGTGGTGCAAGCATCATGATATGGGGATGTTTCTCATACTACGGTGTTGGGCCTATTTATCGCATACCAGGGATCATGGATCAGTTTGAAAACATCAGAATACTTGAAGAGGTCATGCTGCCTTATGCTGAAGAGGAAATGCCCTTGAAATGGGTGTTCCAACAAGACAACGACCCCAAACACACCAGTAAACGTGCAACATCTTGGTTCCAGACAACAAGATTGACGTTATGGAGTGGCCAGCCCAATCCCCGGATCTTAATCCAATAGAAAACTTGTGGGGTGACATCAAAAATGCAGTTTCTGAGGCAAAACCAAGAAATAGAGAACTGTGGAATGTAGTCCAATCATCCTGGGCTGGAATACCTGTTCACAGGTGCCAGAAGTTGGGTGACTCCATGTAACACAGATGTACAGCAGTTCTCAGAAACAGTGCGACTACAACCAAATATTCATTAAGTGATTCAAAGGAAAGCAAAATCTTCAAACATTTTTCAGTTTATATAGTGAAAGTTTGAGTTTGTAAAGAAGAATACAAACACTGCTATTTTTTTGAACAGTCTAATATTCACTTTTCTTCAATTTTTTTAGAGGAACAACACAAATTTTATATATTTTTCTTCATGTTTTGATTTGGAATAGAAAGTGTAGTGTTCCCAATGCATTTGTGTGTATGGAAATAAAAGCTATTAGAAGGATTTATTCACATATATATATATATATATATATATATATATATATGTACATATACAGTATATCTGTTCGATTGTAACCAGCACTCTACAATACTGTGAGTCAGCTTTCTGGGCACCATGTCTGATATGCTTAACAGCCTTTTTCCATATAATTTTTACAAAGTAGGTCACCGGATCTTTCCTGAACCCTCTTCAATTGCTCAACTTGGGACTGGCATGCAAAATGTGATAGCCAATTCGAACAAACATGCTGGGGACAATTTAGATAAGAGTCAATTAACCTACCAGCACATCTTTGGAGTGTGGGAGGACATCCATGAAAATATACATACTCCATGCAGACAGGGTCCTGGCCAAAATTTGAACTGATGATTCCAGTTCTGCAAACTAAAAGGATTAACTACTGGGCCACTGTGCAGCCCCAGTCAGGTACTACATAGGTACAAGATACAATTAGGGCCGGTGCTAGACTATTTTGCTCCCTAGGTAAGACAAGCTACTTGCACCCCCACCCCCCCAAAAAAAATAATAAATAAAACATGTTAAAAACAGAAAATATTAAATTAAAAAAACATGAAGCTGCTAAATTTCTTTTAATTTGCAAAAATAAGTGCCATAAGATGCCACCAGCACCAATAGTAAAGACGGACTGTCCCTGTGGCTGGCAGTGGCAGGGTGACAGTTGCAGTGAGTGGAGGATGATGGATCCGTACTCTGACAGATCTCAGGCTGGAATTCCTTAGGCAATGGGGGGAGATAAAACACTGTGACAGCAGACAACACACACACACACACACACACAGAGAACACCTGAACTGAGCGATCCCACACAGTGACAGATCCAACACAGCATACCATCACCAACACTGACACAGATCAGCAGGTCCAGCAGGCTCTAGAAGAGCAGGCTGGGGGATCATGATGATGTCATCACTCACTGACACATTGCACATGTGATGGGTGGCCAGCTGGCCGGGTCACACTCACACAGACACAAGACATCAGAGTCAGATATTACCTTCCTCCGCAGGCGCAGCTCTGCCTTCGCTGATGAATGGAAAGAGAAAGACTGGAACACCACAGTGAATAGCAGCCATCAGCCAGCTTGCAGTACGGGACTGAGTCTGAGAGGAACACTGGAAGGAGCAGCAGCTCAGCTGCTACACTGGCCCCAAACACAGGGCATCTTCCTCTGTCCTTTCTTCTTCCCCTCTACCGCCCCTCCCCTCAGCTGGAGGATCATTCATGACGTGGCCCAGGCGCACCTAGTTTATTTAGTGGAAGTACCTGCTCTGGATACAATACAAGATTTGCAAAGAAAACCTAAAGTTGTATTTTATATGTTGTTACCCAATGAAAGGTTTAAATCTACTCACTGGAGACTATGTAACAAGGAGCCTAAAAACAAAGGTATGGATTGTAAAACAAGTCATACAAATGGCAACGGCACTTTCAGCTTAACAAATAGTAAGGATTCTGGTTTAAGCAGACTAAACATACACTATATTTCTGAAACATCTGTCAATTTACTGTAAAAGCTTTTATCCTGCTGGTAGGTTAATTGGCTCCTGTCTAAATTGTCCCTAGTATGTGTATGTATGAATGTGAGTTAGGGACTTTAGATTGTACAACCCTTGAGGGTTAGGGAGTGATGTGAATGTACAATATATATGGAAAGCACTGCGTAAATTGACAGAGCTATATAAGTACCTGTATTAAATTATTAAATTAAATTATTATCCTGCTATGGCTAGAGTTTGCCCACATAACGCACAAGGTGAGAATAATGCAGCAGGTGGTATCCTCTGGGATCAGAGTGAAATGAGATTCTCATCTCTTCTCTTGCCACCTGTCTCTGTATCAGCACATGATTTCCCCACAGTGTACACAGACAGGTGTGTCAGGGCAGGGACTACTGGTAGGGGTAAGGAACTGGCACCTTGCATTGTGTATATGACACATACTGTACATACAACATTCACTTCTGAGAAGGAGAAAACAAACTGTCCATGATCTTGTAGAAGGAACAACCAAGAAGGGATCCAACCTTCAACTCTCCATACATAACTCACATACTTTGCTTTAAAGGGTCCCTTTCTAGGATACATTTGATTCAAAATCAATTATAAGTTATATTTTCCAAATCATAGATAGATAGATAGATAATAGATAGATAGATAGATAGATAGATAGATAGATAGATAGATAATGGAGAGATAGATAGATAGATAGATAGATAGATAGATAGATAGATAGATAATGGAGAGATAGATCGATCGATAGATAGATAGATAATGTAGAGATAGATAGATAGATAGATAGATAGATAGATAGATAGATAGATAGATAGATAGATAGCAGTGGCATACCTAGCATATCTTGCACCAGGGGTAGATCTTTTTTTTTCTACACCCCCCCATCCCAATCCAGTCAATAAAATTATTTTATTTGATCAAAATTACTTAACTATGCAGAGACACTGAACTTAGCATATCAATCTGCTTGATTTTCAATAATTTGGAGATGCTATCTCCTGCACTGTTACCAACACAGATATGAAAATGCTTAGGGGGGGACACACTAAAGGTATGAAGAAGAAAAATACATTGTGCATAGCCTGCAAAACACCTGGAGGCATGGCCAAGAAGATGGGTGTTGCGGCATGTGGCTTGTAGTGTGGGAGTAAAATCAGCCCCAGCATCGGGGTCACTGCCAACCATAATAAACCCCAGAATCAGTGCATGTGACCACAATAATCACGCTTGATTGGTGGTCAGTGGTGAAAATATTAACCCCCAATATTGGTACTCAGTGCCAGGCTCATCCACCCCCTGTCAGCATTAGTGGCCAGTGACTGGGGCAGAAATAGCAAGTCAACTGAATTTAAGTCATGAATCTAAATGGTACTGTATAAAGAAATCATGCTCAATTCAGACTCCTCCATAATGGTGGTATGTCATTTGTGGAGGCGATACTCAAGACTTTGGTCATGTGGGTACCCCCGAATGCTGTTACCCAGGAGGTATGCCACAAATAGATAGAGAGAACGATTGATAAAGAGAAAGAGAGAGATTGATTGAGCGATTGAGCGATAGAGAGAGAGAGATCGACAGAGATAGATAGATAGATAGTTAGATGGATAGATCGATCGATAGATAGATGGATAGATCGACAGATAGATGGATAGATCGATAGATAGATAGATGGATAGATCGATCGACAGATGGATGGATGAATGGATAGATAGATAGATAGATAGATAGATAGATAGATAGATAGATAGATAGATAGATAGATAGATAGATGTGAAATGGTGTCTCCTTACTCACCAGGATGGTCAGTACCAGATTCTGGAAGTGTTTTCGCAGGTTGTCTGCAGCATGTGTGCAAAAAAGGACAAAATTGCTCTGCTGAAGCTGATAAATTTAAAAACAGAATACACATTGAGAAATCCCTGTAACTGGACATTCTTTCTCCACCACGGGGGAAAGGTAGTGGCCTAATCATTAAAAATCAAAGATTTCCATAGACATGGGAAGACATTGTGAATATATTAGTGAGAACATTGAATAAACATGCACACAGGTATGGCAGACAATGCGTGGCCTTGCAGTGTGGACACCCCCTGGGCTGTAGAGCAGTGGTGATTTGCTTCAGAAACAACTGGGTACTGTCCGTGATACTTTTTTTGTTTGTGCTAGCATACAGTTTTTGAGGACAAGCATTTAGGGTGTACCCTCTTGTTTAAAGTGGGACTGCACTACATCTGAGCTCCACAAACCAAAAATGCTAATTCACTGTTAATATTCAAAGCAAACTCCCCAATCCATTCATGTCTCCATGCTTCATTTTGATGAGAAATCATTTTGAAAAACACCCCCAGGCATTTCCGGCAGTGGCCATCTTGAGTAAGGGCAAATGATTGGTGTAGCATTTACTTCATGGAATCCATTTGCCCTTAGCTCAGGCATTGGCTGAGCTGAGAGCCCTCTGTTCTGCCAGTCTCCTAGACAATCTTTGGGTGCCTGTGCTCATCCATTGGCTGGTACCCACTGGCTTCTCCTGCGCCCAGGAAGCGCTGAATCACATTTATATACATGACTCTGCACAGAGTGGCTGCCCTGTGACAGTATATCTGCTATGGGGTGGTCGGCAAATGGTTAAACTAGAACTCCTCCATATCTGACATTAATTGCAAATTGTCCAATTTGGTGGTTGGGCAGATTATGAGGCCTTTGGAGATGACTGTTATTTCAGGCTCTAAAACTTTATGATTTGATAAACCGACATCCTGCCAGGAGATGTACCATAGTCCTGATGAAGGGGGGGGGGGTGTCTGCACTCCTGAAATGCGTTTGATTTCTTTTTATTGATTTTTCTATAAATTACTGCTTTGGATTCTTGGTGTGGCACTCCTCCTTTGTGTATATGATGACCATAATGACAGCCTAGAAATTTCCACTTTTATAAACCCACAAGTAAAATCCTCTAAAGTGTTACTAAACCCAGGACCCTGTATTCACTATATCTGATTTCCCACAGTACACAGAACATGGAAATGCAATTATTTTAGTAAATATAAACTTTTAATACCTTTTCTCATCAGCCGTATATAACAGTCTTGTGACTTCTACGAGTGTCCAGCTGAGCACTGGTTAATCTTGTAGGAGGAGTTTTCATTCTCCTCTGACTGTCCTTTGAGGCTGCATGACCCCTCACCCTCTGTCTGGACAATGCTGATTGGCAATGTGCCGATCACATGTATCCTCTCCCAAAAAACCTCTCTAGCAATACACACCAAATTGAGCATATGCAGAGTGTCTCCTAGGAGCTCTGTACTATCAGCAGATGGATTGGGGACTGTGGAAGAAAGGGAGGATCAGAGAAGACAGGATCAAACAGCCTTTTTACACAATGCAGATGATTAACCCCTTAGGTCCCACTAGTGTGTATAACAAGCATGCTTTACTGCATATACAGACTGATTTTACTGTTGTGGGTTTAGTAACACTTCAAGTCGCTACATATATCCATTTTGCGCCTGGCTTAGTAAATCCTCTCTGCACGGTATATTTATTAGTATATTATTACTGTACAGTGCAGGGAAGATTTACTAAACCAGGTTTATTATACAGTGGCTATAAACAGCCATAGGAAGCAAGGTAGGTCACAGAAGAGATATGACGGAACTTTTTATTAGGGCTGCGGATGTAAATAGAAATTTACAGTGCTGGTGCCCCATCACACCTCGTCCACTACTCCACCCTTTCTCAGCCTGTTATCTCTGCACCCGGATGCCACAAAACAGCCATTACCTGAACAGCAGCTGAAATAAGCAGGAAGGAGGATATCAGGTAAAGGTACGGCCCGTGCTGCATCGACTGTCTGAAACCGCTACAAAAAGGCATAACCATGCCAGGCTGGAATGCAAAGGGATCTGTAAAATACAAATCTCCTGATTATCACCTGGACTTGGTGCTGGTCATTTTAAAAGCTGGGATAGAATTATTTGGAATATTAAAAAAAAAAAAAATAGTTACTCACCATCTTTTTCTTTGACCCCCAGAAAGAGTACTGCAGTGCAGAACAAATAGACACAGCCAATGACTCCCGCTGCAATCATGTAGACGTTCCTCTAGACAAAAATATCACAAAGAGTCAAGATGGAAATCACAAGATGAATATGAGAGGGGATGGTGTTGTATGTATTCCCCCTTCTGTGCCCTATCCTTGTCTTTTCTTCTCTCTCTCTCTCTCTCTCTCTCTCTCTCTCTCTCTCTCTCTCCCTCTCTCTCTCTCTCTCTCTCTATATATATATATATTTATTTATTTTTCTTTCCTTTTGTGGATTTTCTGATCTTATACTTTTGCCCCTTTTGGGGCCTCTCTTCTGTCTAAAATGGAAAATGTGTGATGCAGCTGGAGGCACAGGTACCCTTCTGATCTAGAGTTAACTGTCCTTAAAATATTTTGATCATCTTTTATGTGCTGTGTTTCAGGGGCATCCCTAGGGTTGGTGTCACCCGATGCAGGAACACTTGGTGACACCCCCTCCAACGATCCCCGCAGGATGGATCGGATCTGCGGATTGAGCATAATGCACCAGAGTCCGATCCATTATCCTCCCCAAACCGCAGATCCGATCCATCCTGCAGGGATCATCGGCTTGCAATTTGTACGGAGTTAACTGATCGCTCCACGAAAAGGTAAGTTTTAAAGCAAGCCACGATCCCCACAGGATGGATCAGATCTGCAGATTAAACATAATCTGATCCATTATCCTCCCCAATCCGCAGATCCGATCCATCTTGCGGGGATCGTCGGCTTGCTTTAAAACGTACCTTTTCGTGGAGCTTTTGGAGAGATCAGTTAACCCCGTATAGGTTGCAAGCCGATGATTCCCACAGGATGGATCAGATCTACATATTGGGGAGCATAATGGATCAGACTCTTAGTTACATAGTTACATAGTTAGTCCGGCCGAAGAAAGACAAAAGTCCATCCATTTCAACCATAGAAAAAAAAAAAAGTTATAATCCTACACCCACAGTTAATCCACAGGAAGGCAAAAAAAAACCCCAGCAAAGCATGATGCAACTTGCACCTGCTGGGAAAAAAATTCCTTCCTGATCCCCCGAGATGCAACAGTCCACAGTGTAGTCCTGATCTTACATAGTTAGTCTGGCTGAATAAAGACAAAAGTCCATCCAGTTCAACCATAAAAAAAAAGTTCTAATCCTACACCCACAGTTGATCCAGAGGAAGGCAAGAAACCCAGCAAAGCATGATCCAATTTGCTCCTGCTGGGGAAAAAATTCCTTCCTGATCCCCCGAGAGGCAATCAGATATTCCCTGGATCACCTTTACCTATAAATGTTAGTATCCAGTTATATTCTGTGTATCTAAGAAAGAATCCAGGCCTTTTTTAAAGCAATCCACTGAGCTGGCCAGAACCAACTCTTGAGGGAGTCTATTCCACCTTTTCACAGCTCTCACTGTGAAGAAACCTTTCTGTGTTTTGGAGATTAAATTTCTTTTCCTCCAGACGTAAAGAGTGCCCCCTTGTCCTCTGTGATGACCTCAGGGTGAATAGTTCTACACCAAGTTCACTATATGAACCACTGATGTATTTATACATGTTGATCATATCCCCCCTTATGTATTATACATGGAGATCATATCCCCTCTTAATCTCCTCTTCTCAAGAGAGAATAAATTCAGTTCCTCTAATCTTTCCTCATAGCTGATCTCCTCCATGCCTCTTATCAGTTTGGTTGCCCTTCTCTGTACTTTCTCCAGTTCCCCAATGTTCTTTTTGTGAATTGGTGCCCAAAACTGAACTGCATATTCCAGATGAGGTCTTACTAATTATTTGTACGGGGTAATATGATATCTCTCTCTCTGGAGTCTATACCTCTTTTAATACAAGAGAGGATTTTGCTCTCTTTAGAAGCCGCAGCTTGGCATTGCATGCCATTATTAAACTTGTGATCTACTAGAACCCCAGATCCTTCTCCACCATTGATTCCCCCAGTTGTACCCCCCTAGTATGTATGATGCATGCATATTCTTAGCCCCCAAGTGCACAACCTTACATTTATCAACATTAAACCTCATTTGCCGCATAGTTGCCCAACTAAACAGTGCATTGAGATCGGCATGTAAATTGGAGACATCCTGTAAGGACGTTATTTCACTGGACAGCTTGGTGTCATCTGCAAAGACTGAAATGGGATTTTTAATCTCAGACCCTATATGGTTTAGAAATCTATTAAAAAGTAAGGGCCCCAACACTGAACCCTGGGGTACACCAACTCTGATCCATTATGTTCAATCCGCAGATCCAATCCATTCTGTGGGGATCGTCGACTTGCTTTTAAACTTACCTTTTCGTGGACCGGGTCCGGTGTCACCCCGTGCGATAGGTGTCACCCAGTGTGGTGCACACCCCCCGCACCTGCCTAGGGACACCCGTGCTATGTTTTGCCTTGAGTGATTACGCTCCAGAGTACAATGATCTTTTAGAATCTGGTCTACATCCTATTTGTCTTTGATCTAAGATGACTTACTGTTGATATTTGTTGTAATATGTTTCTGTTTGTGGTATATCTCTTTGGATACTGTTATGCTTGTACTGATGTCAAAAGCTGCAACTAAATAAAGAATTAATTAAAAAAAAGAAGATGAATATGATGTCTTTGCCGGGCCACTTTGTATGAGCTGTAACAATGCTGGATCCTCTGGATCAACTGTGGGTATAGGATTATAACTTCTTTTGTTTTTTAACCTCCCTAGCGGTCTGATTATGTCAATATTTCTGTGCACAAAGCGGTACATTTTTTTGCATGGAAATATGTATTTTTTTATTGTATGCCTGTCATTTTTAAGAATAACTCACTGAAATTTGTCTGAACAAGAGTCTAGTATACATCCCGGGTATGTTAAACTTTGAAACACAAAATCATAAATTATAATTTAATAAATAATCATAAAAAATAATAATATAATAATAAATTTAATTCAATAATGTAATCAAACCAAAAACACTGACATTTGAAATATAGCGCCAAGTTCACACATCACTGAGCAAAGTCGCAAAATCGTTTTCAGTGCCTGATGACGAATTTCCCCGCGAATCATTATCACTCAATTCTGCAAGTGATTCTAATTTACTATCGCTGTTCTCTAGCTGGTCTAAAACCGATTTTGATCTAAAGGGACGCTTTTTGGACACCATGGACGTTTCTCAGTTTCCAGGCAGAAAGAACAGTAAAAATGCAGGCAGGGCACAGGGCAAAGCACTAGGGACAAAATGTATGTGAAATGGTTTGATACAGTAATGTTTTACTATGTGATTTTAGTGTATTTAGTGAATGTCACTATTTGTCATTTTCAAATTTCCTGCCGTTCCGTCCCCCCATACGTCCCGACGTCGCAGGGAACGGAACCCAGAAGACAGATGCCGGCATCTGCCGGAGGACATTACAGGGAACACTGCAGGAGGGACATCGCGGGAGCGCAGGACATGGTAAGTGAAGAAGAGATCCCGGAGCAGCGCCGCATGGTAAGCCCAAGTGTAGTTCGGGGTCACCGCTTGTGGTGCTGAAACTTTACCCCGAGCTACACTCGGGAATACCGCCAGGGAGGTTAATGGTTGAACTGGATGGACTTTTGTCTTTTTTCAGCCAGACTAACTATGTAACTATGTAATGCTGCATATGGCAGGTTATAATCTGCGTTACAAGAATTCACCCCTGGGTGCATACTGCCCTAAACCTTAGTATGCTGGTTGTACTGTCCATCCCCATCCAGCTGCTTCAGCTGTCAGTCTCTCATAGATTTTTACAGGCTACTTGCAAGGGATTGACCAGGGCACCTGTTCCCTCCGCAGGCAGGTAAACACCAGAATCTCATGCACCGGGGATAACAGCCTTAGCCTCAGAAATCAGATCTCTGCAGATGAGGGTAGACCTGTATTTTTATGGGGAAGGCCTTCTACTGCAAGCAAATACATTGTGTATAGTGGCCAGTTTGTTGACCAGTCCAGCAATGACCCTCCCTCTGGCGTCCTGTGCATGTGAAATCAGAACGAGAGAGGAACAGGTATAACCAGCAGGGCCATGGATAAGGCGGTACCACCAGTCCTCATGTACGGGGCCCAAGCCAGTAGGGGGGCCCAGGCAGCTGGGTGAATTGGATGTAGGCAGGTGATTGGCACGGCAGGGGACAATTACTGGAACAGATCCCCTGTATGGCTCTCTCTGCAGCAGCTGAAAGCTGGCTTCTTCTCCTCTCCTTCCTGCCTGCTTTCTGCTGCTGCTGAGAGGCATACAGGGGATCAGTCAAGTAATAGCCCCCTGGCGTTCCGATCACCCTCCCTCTGCACCATACATCCCTGTGTGTGTCACCCCCCTAACCCTGCAGTGCTTCCGGCTTCTCTCCTCTCTGTCCCACCATCAGCTGTAGGCACACAATAGGATCCTTTTTATTGGATGAACTTGTGTCTTTTTTCAACCAGACTACCTATGTAACTATGGATCCTTCAAGATGGAGAGTGGAGAAAAGATCTGGTAAATACAGTGGGGATCGAAAGTTTGGGCACCCCAGCTAAAAATTTGTATTAATGTGCATAAAGAAGCCAAGGAAAGATGGAAAAATCTCCAAAAGGCATCAAATTACAGATTAGACATTCTTATAATATGTCAACAAAAGTTAGATTTTATTTCCATCATTTACACTTTCAAAATAACAGAAAACAAAAAAATGGCGTCTGCAAAAGTTTGGGCACCCAGAGTTAATATCTTGTACTGCCCCCTTTGGCAAGTATCACAGCTTGTAAATGCTTTTTGTAGCCAGCCAAGAGTCTTTCAATTCTTGTTTGAGGTATCTTTGCCCATTCTTCCTTACAAAAGTCTTCCAGTTCTTTGATATTTCTGGGCTGTCTGTCACGCACTGCTCTATTAAGGTCTATCCATAGATTTTCAATTATGTTGAGGTCAGGAGATTGTGAAGGCCATGGCAAAACCTTCAGTTTACGCCTCTTGATGTAATCCCCCGTGGATTTCGAGGTGTGTTTAGGATCATTATCCATTTGTAGAAGCCATCCTCTCTTTAACTTCAGCTTTTTCACAGATGGCATCAAGTTACCATCCAAAATTTGCTGAAATTTTATTGAATCCATTTTTCCTTCTACTCGTGAGATGTTCCCTGTGCCACTGGCTGCAACACAACCCCAAAGTATGATTGATCCAACCCCATCCAACAGTTGGACAGAGGTTCTTTTCATTAAATTTTGTGCCCCTTCTTCTCCAAACGTACCTTTGCTCATTCTGGCCAAAAAGTTAAATTTTAACCTCATCGGTCCACAGAACTTGTTTCCAAAATGCATCAGGCTTGTCTATATGTTCATTTGCAAAGTTCAAACGATGATTTTTGTGGTGAGGACGTAGAAGAGGTTTTCTTCTGATGACTCTTCCATGAAGACCATATTTGTACAAGTATCTCTTTATAGTGGAATAGTGTACCACAACTCCAGTGTCTGCCAGATCTTTCTGGAGGGATTGTGCAGTCAAAGGTGGGTTTTGAATTGTTTTTCTCACAATCCTGCAAGCTGTTCTGTCTGATATTTTTCTTGGACTTCCAGATCTTGCTTTAACTTCCACTGTTCCTGATGACTGCCATTTCTTAATTACATTTCGAACAGAGCATATTGACATCTGAAAACGCTTTGCTATCTTCTTATAGCCTTCTCCAGCTTTGTGAGCGTCAACTATTTTCAGTTTCAGTTTTCTAGACAACTGCTTAGAAGAACCCATGGTGCTGATTGTTGGGGCAAGGTCAGATGAGTCTGGGCATTTAAAACCTTTGAGATTGACATCACCTGGTCTTCCCAGACGATGATTGGGAACAATCCATGACACTGGCAGGTCTCAGCTTGGCAAAGGGGGCAGTGCATGCTATAAATTCTGCAGGGTGCCCAAACTTTTGCAGATGCCATTTTTTTGTTTTCTGTTATTTTGAAAGTGTAAATGATGGAAATAAAATCTAACTTTTGTTGACATATTATAAGAATGTCTAATCTGTAATTTGATGCCTTTTGGAGATTTTTCCATCTTTCCTTGGCTTCTTTATGCACATTAATACAAATTTTTAGCTGGGGTGCCCAAACTTTCGATCCCCACTGTATGTCTTATTTACCAGTCCTTTCATTTCTTGAATGGATACAATGAGTGATTGGCAATGATCACTCGCTGTATTCATTCATAACTGAACCATTGGAAAATGTGTTTATTTGGGGAAAAGGGGGGCCCTGTCAGGTTGGCTGTATGGTGCCCATTGGTTTCTAACAGTAGCCCTGGTCATCCCCCCTAACCCTGCAGTGCTTCTGGCTTCTCTTCTCTCTTTCCCACTGTCAGCTGTAGGCACACAATAGGATCCTTTTTATTGGATGAACTTGTGTCTTTTTTCAACCAGACTACCTATGTAACTATGGATCCTTCAGGATGGAGAGTGGAGGAAGGGTCTGGTAAATATGTCATATTTACCAGTCCCTCCATTTCTTGAATGGACACAATGAGTGATTGGTACGACCACTCACTGTATTCTTTCATAACACAACCATAGGAAAATGTGTTTATTTGGGGGAAAGGGGGGCCCCATGGTTTCTAAATGCAGTCCTGATAACCAGGACAGAATGACAGCAACAAAAACAAAATTGTATTTCCTCACCACTAACATATTGTCTACTTGAAGGCCAGCCTCAGTTTTAGATGAGCACTTGTAAGCAGGTGCTTGTGAGGTGTCATTGTATGTATTTCTGCCATTGTATCCATAGCAACGTGTAGTTATATAGACAGTTACAGGCTACCTGGGATGGGAAGGGGTTAACCGTGTCTAAATTCTTTCCCGGGCTTTCTGAGCCCTGCCCCCTGTTATAGCCACATAAATACAAGGGGAGGGCTCAGAGCTTTGTAAGCCTTGCTGGAGCATATGGTTCCCCATCTGGGTCACCCTGCTGGGATTCTCCATGGACTAGGAACCTACCATCACTGGACTTTTGCTGAATGGACTTTGCTTCCCTGGAAGGTATGAACCTGGCAGCCTGCATTAGTTAGATCACACTGCTTTGTGCAAATTCAAAGCTGATTATTCAGTGCGACTTCATTGTGGCTTGCTCTGTGCGACTTCATGTAACAGATGTCAATGTAAGTTGCAATGAAGTCGCTGTGCCTTGAGTTGCACTGATTTGAACAGTTCCATTGCTGCTGATGGGGTGTGATTTATCATGCGACTTTGAACTCTCAAGTGGCATGACATGTCACACTGGTGTGAACCAGGGCTAGAGGAACTCGACAAGGCAGGAAAATGAGAGCTGCGCCTGCTGATTTCTTTGCTTCACTAACTCCAAAAAACCGCATGTGCAGAATGTGAGAATGACACACAGAGCTAGATTGGCTGCCCCACAGTTTACACATGGAGTGTAGCTTCCCCACTGTGGGGGGTGGACTCCCAATTTGATTGCCAAATCTTCCAACTGTCAAAGGTTGACAACTTTATTCATAAATGAGTGCTTGTAGTGCAAGGGCAAAGACAGTTTCCCCCACACGGCTAGGATACCTGCTGGGTGACTTGCAGGATCTGTCCGCTTGTGGCAGGGCCTGGTAGCACAAATCACATATACCCAGTGAAGAGACTATCATCAGGTGATACACAGAGATGAAACAAATCCTCCTACATAAGTTGTACCTGTTTATCTGCAATGTTTTCTTCTCTACATCCATTCAAAGTGCTGAATTTATAAGCTTATCTGAGAGTTCAGAAAAAAATGGGATGGAAAGCTCTGAGAGCTAATTGGAAGAAAAACACACACCCCCTCCACACAGTTCACAGGAATAAAGTTGAGGCTGTCAATCTGCTGGAGGTCCCTCCCCTGTCACCAGTTTTCTCTTGGTGTCAGGAAAACTTGTCAGAAGTGTTTCGTGCTGATAGCAGAGGAACGAAGCAGCAGACAAGAATGACACTTAGTACTCTGAATTGAGACAGGTACACATTGTAGCAGGATATGCTTTGTTCATATTTCATGTCTGAGGTTTACAACCACTTTAACTCACTACTTCACTTGTAGTGTTCATATATAACAGTCGTATACTCAAGTAGCAGTTCTGAGGGATAGTGCTACCTTCCCTCAGAGCAACCTGCCACAGTCCTCAAGGTGTTTGGTGCTGTCCCCCTATATGCTAACAGAGCCAAAGTGGTGCCCATGGTCTCCAAAGTAAAATCCTTTTTATAGACCAGGCCAAGAGTGAAATATGCAACCTTTTTCACAGGGGGTCAAATGACTGACTCCACTGGGTTCCCTCAGTGCCCAGAGTGCAGCAACAGTCATGTGACCACTCTGTATTCCATGCACCGACCATCAAGACACAGTCCCTCCTGGCATCACCCAGCAGTGCACATCAGGGGGAGCAGACTAAGCTGACCTGCCAGCACCCAACCACCCCTGTGTAGCACCTTGAAACATGCTTTTGTGTACAACAAAGTATTGTCGTTTCATCTGCACATAAGTTGTGTGGTTGCAGGAAACCTGTATTTGTAAAAAAAAAAGTATATTAAAACTTGTCTCCTATCTAATTCCTTTTTAAAACTTAATGTACCATAATTAGTAATCAATTGCATTATTCCTCCCACTGACGCCATCAATAGCACTATTCCTCCCACTGACGCCATCAATGGCACTATTCCTCCCACTGACGCCATCAATAGCACTATTCCTCCCACTGACGCCATCAATAGCACTATTCCTCCCACTGACGCCATCAATGGCACTATTCCTCCCACTGACGCCATCAATAGCACTATTCCTCCCACTGACGCCATCAATAGCACTATTCTTCCCACTGACGCCATCAATGGCACTATTCCTCCCACTGACGCCATCAATAGCACTATTCCTCCCACTGACGCCATCAATGGCACTATTCTTCCCACTGACGCCATCAATGGCACTATTCCTCCCACTGACGCCATCAATAGCACTATTCCTCCCACTGACGCCTTCAATGGCACTATTCCTCCCACTGACGCCATCAATGGCACTATTCTTCCCACTGACGCCATCAATGGCACTATTCCTCCCACTGACGCCATCAATGGCACTATTCTTCCCACTGACGCCATCAATGGCACTATTCCTCCCACTGACGCCATCAATGGCACTATTCTTCCCACTGACGCCATCAATGGCACTATTCCTCCCACTGACGCCATCAATAGCACTATTCTTCCCACTGATGCCATCAATAGCACTATTCCTCCCACTGACGCCATCAATAGCACTATTCCTCCCACTGACGCCATCAATAGCAGTATTCCTCCCACTGACGCCATCAATGGCACTATTCTTCCCACTGATGCCATTAATGGTGCTATTCCTCCCACTGACACCATCAATAGCACTATTCTTCCCACTAGCTACATCAATAGCACTATTCCTCCCACTGACGCCATCAACAGCACTATTCTTCCCACTAACTCCATCAATGGCACTATTCCTCCCACTAACTCCATCAACGGCACTATTCTTCCCACTAACACCATCAATGGCACTATTCTTCCCACTGACGCAATCAACGGCACTATTCCTCCCACTAACTCCATCAACGGCACTATTCTTCCCACTGACGCCATCAATGGCACTATTCCTCCCACTGATGCCATCAAAGGCACTATTCTTCCCACTGACGCCATCAATGGCACTATTCTTCCCACTGACGCCATCAATGGCACTATTCTTCCCACTAACTCCATCAACGGCACTATTCTTCCCACTGACGCCATCAATGGCACTATTCCTCCCACTGATGCCATCAAAGGCACTATTCCTCCCACTGACGCCATCAATTGTACTATTCCTCCCACTAACACCATCAATAGCACTATTCCTCCCACTGATGCCATCAATGGAACTATTCCTGCCACTGACGCCATCAATGGCACTATTCCTCCCACTGACGCCATCAATGGCACTATTCTTCCCACTGACGCAATCAACAGCACTATTCCTCCCACTGACTCCATCAATGGCACTATTCCTCCCACTGACACCATCGATAGCACTATTCCTCCCACTAACTCCATAAATGGCACTATTCCTCCCACTAACTCCATCAATGGCACTATTCCTCCACTAACTCCATCAACGGCACTATTCTTCCCACTGACGCCATCAATGGCACTATTCCTCCCACTGATGCCATCAACGGCACTATTCTTCCCACTGACGCCATCAATGGCACTATTCCTCCCACTGATGCCATCAATGGCACTATTTCTCCCACTGATGCCATCAATGGCACTATTCCTCCCACTGACGCCATCAATTGTACTATTCCTCCCACTAACACCATCAATAGCACTATTCCTCCCACTGACGCCATCAATGGCACTGTTCCTGCCACTGACGCCATCAGTGGCACTGTTCCTCCCACTGATGCCATCAGTGGCACTTTTCCTCCCATTGATACCAACAGGGGGGCCTCCAATTGTAATTAATGATGGGACATCGTTTATGCCCACTGATGCTGACATTTTCTGCTTCCACTGGCCACAGTCTGGCTCTCCTAAAGCCTGAAAGACAGTAAGCTGGCCCTTTGCTTTCAAAGTTTGGAGACCCTGTTCTAAACTCTCAATAGTCTGAGGGTCACTCAGGTCTCTCCATCAATGGCACTATTCCTCCCACTGATGCCATCAATGGCACTATTCCTCCCACTGATGCCATCAATGGCACTATTCCTCCCACTGATGCCATCAATGGCACTATTCCTCCCACTGACACCATCAATTGTACTATTCCTCCCACTAACACCATCAATAGCACTATTCCTCCCACTGACGCCATCAATGGCACTGTTCCTGCCACTGACGCCATCAATGGCCTCCAATTGTAATTAATGATGGGACAACATTTATGCCCACTGATGCTGACATTTTCTGCTCCCACTGGCCACAGTCTGGCTCTCCTAAAGCCTGAAAGACAGTAAGCTGGCCCTTTGCTTTCAAAGTTTGGAGACCCTGTTCTAAACTATCAATAGTCTGAGGGTCACTCAGGTCTCTCCAGTCTGCTCTGACCGTCGTTTGGTGGGACATGGCTGACAGATGACACAACCAAAGAAAACAAATGAATCAAATTGTTCCTTTTACTTACAGCATGAACCTGGTAGTCTGCTGACCCCGGGATCAAAAATGTGATGTTCTCCATTGAGTCTGTGGTATTCACGGTGAAGTTCATGGTCCCATTAATTACATGACAGTGATGGGCAGTGTGAGCGCTGGCAACGATCTGTCCCTGCAGAGCCGCTCCAATGAGAGTTCCAAGTACCTCCACCGTCATCCCTACAAGGCAGAACATTATCTGACCACATCATGCATGGTTTTCAGGGAAATAAATGATTTGCCATATGAACAAAATAGTGAATATTGTCATGAAGTACAAATTTATTTTTTTCTAGCAGATGTAAATAGCTTTAATACATAACCTTTCACAAACTATATAACTGAGCATTTCATTGTTCAAGAACATCCAGCCTGGGGATTCCCATGAGCTAGGGGATGAAATGCTCCAACACTCCTTTCTCTAGTCTACATTTTAAATTGTGACACAAAGAATGGCCCCTAGACATGTGCAGTTCATTTCGACAAATTTTCCATTATTCAGAGATCCGGATGTATTTGAATTCCGAATTACAATAGTAACAAATTTAAATGAATCTGAAATAACGTTATGAAATTCGGCCAAAATTCAAATTGATTCAAAATTCGAAAACACATTAAAAAACAAATTCAAATTCAAAAACAAATTTGACTTTGATATCTCATATGGACCCCACTGATCAGATTCCCCTACAACAAACCATACTTCTGCTCCCTTGCACAAGATCATAAAGGGGGAGCAGTCATTTAGGGCACCCCTCTTTTATTCTACATTGTATTGAATCCATTGCTGGAGAACATTTTTGTATGGCTTTACAGTATAAAGACTATGACAGTTTAGTGGAGCTGGGAACTCTAATCACAATATTTCACCATGGGGGTCCCCAAGAAGAAGCCAGCAGCCTGCAGTTATTCCTATGCTTCTATAGATTCCCCAGAAGTGTCTCCTCCGGAAAATGACTTAGAACTTACTGCATGCACTTGTTTTAAAGCAGGCCTATCATTAAATTTCACACTTGAACATAAATCAGCTTTCAACAGGGCACATATCAGTATGACCATCTGACTATGTATTTCATTTTATGTTTAAATGGCCATTAAAGGGAAAAATGATTGGCTACTGTGGTTAACACAGACAGTCCATGTTTTAGAAAATGTTATACTGTACTTGAGGCCCAGTACAACCTGTACTTACTGTATGCAGTGGCTGAGTCTCTTTCTGTTTGCTTTGCGCTAAGAAACATAGTCAGGGTGGTATAGGGTACATGATAAATCTATAGGAAACAAATGGAATATGATTAGATAGGAAGTATATGGTATTATGATACAACATTCATTCAAACCCAACTTCCACAAATAAAATTCAGTCAAATTTTTTGAATTATGATCGGATTTGTGGTCTTGACATTTTAGCACCAACCAATAATGCCCTTTGACCCTGGCACCAGTACATTTTGCTTACAGATAGCAGCATCACCTCAAACTACAATTAATTGATTGATTTAATTAAAATCTTGTAGTTTAGTAGTGACACAGTACTAGTCCTGCTTTGATCGCCATAGTAGAAGCTCTCAAATACTTTTTTTTTTTTAATCTCAAAGGCAGTACCAACAGGCCTAAATGCAAAATCAGAAGCTACAGGCAGTTATATAGGCAAGCTGCCTACTATTAGTTTAGTGTAGATGAAGCCCCAGCTGGGAGGGATGGAGTTAACACTGTGCTATCATTTCCCGGGTCTTTCTTGACAGGCTTTTTGGGTCTGACTGACTGATCTTGTGGATATATAAAAGGACAGGGGGTCTGGATCCTGGGCCATCTCTCAGAACAAGTCTTGTCACATCTTCCTTATCATGCCAAGCTCGGAGTTCCTTCTGATTATCGCCTATCTTCAGGAGCCTTCCACAGCGTAGCGGGATTGCTGGGACCCTCAGTTAACCCTGATGATACCAGCCCTGGACACCACTACCATGGCCATGAATTAACTTTCAACCTGTGCAGGTATGCTGGGGCAGCCACAAGCCTAAGTTAGGGACTGGGGACATTAGGAAAACACTGAGGTTTGTTCTGTAAAGCTTAGCGTAGCCCAGAAGAACCGCAGGGAATAGCCCTCCACGTATCAGCCTAACAAAATGGTGTCCAGTTCCAGCTATGCAAAGGCCTGTTCACCAAGAACACGCCCCTCCCTTACAATAAGTGTCTCCCAAATTTAAAAAAAAAAAGTGGAGCTACAGCCTTCGGGCATGGAGGGTAAAATATGGCCAATAGCAACACAGTTTGATGGGAGTACCAACAAGACAAAGTGCAAAAACCAAAAGTAGCATAGGAAGCTGTCTTCCCTAAAAAATAAAGCTACAGATTAAAGGGCTCATTTACCAATGAATTGTTATCTGAAGAGCAATCTGCTGGGGATAGCTTTTCAGAGGGCGACTGACAGGCATTGAGGAGGCAACATTCTTGCTGTGCTGCGAAGGAAATCATTGTGGCCTCAGCAAATACTGTATATTACCCCATCCAGCTGCCTTTGCAGACAAGCGGGGGGGGGGGGGGCACCCTTAAAGCTGTATGAAGAGGCCATCCAGCCCCTGTCCTGCTTTAATTATTACATTTTTTTTTTCAATTATGTATTTTGCCCCATTAACCCATCTCTGTACAGTACAGGAGCCAAACCTGGAGTGTCCAACGATTTACCCCATCATTTTGTAAACCTATCTGGCCATCCCCTATGCCAATATATCATATATTCTTTTTGTAAAATTAAATTTATTGTTTTTACTCGTAAATAAAGAATAGGTCAAGGAGAGCCGTGGAGATCCATTTCTGTGATATTAAACTTTCACACTATAAACAGCAAGAGAAGGACTGCCATATAGAGCTGAGGGATATAAAACTTCCCATCCAGCCACCCCAATACACTTATCTTGGGCTCCATTGGAACATCGGTTCTGAACACCTTGGTAATGGTATCCACGACAAGGGTCCAGTACCTGGCCAGTTTAGGACATCTCCACATCAAATGCACTAGTGTACAATATCCCTTTCATATTGAGGGCATAAAAGAGTATCCCTCTTATGCCATTTGAACATTTTCTGAGGGGTATTATATGCACAATGTATAACAAAAATTTGGGTAAGTCTCTGAGATGTAGAAAGAGATACCTGTCCTATATTGTTAAAGTGGAGCTCCACCCAAAAGGGGTAGTTTCGCTTTAAAGACTGGTCCTCCGCTCCCCATTAAGGATTGGCACCTTAATGGGGAGTGTGGGGGTAAGCGGGTACCCGAAATTGACAGGTACCTGTTCCCACTTACGACTAGGAGATCGGAAGCAGAAGCTGTCCTCCCCCCTCCCTCCCCGTAGTCTTCTAGGTTACGTGACAGGTCCCAGAAGACTACGGGATCATTTAGAAATTGCCCAACGCATAAAATTAAAACTGCTAACACTGATGTACAAAGCTGTTCATAAAACTGCCCCAAACTACCTCACCGACCTGATATCCATCTACCACCCAAAACGCTCTCTCCGCTCCTCACAAGACCTCCTACTCTCCAGCTCCCTGGTCTCCTCCTCCCATGCCCGTCTCCAGGACTTTTCCAGGGCTTCCCCCGTCCTCTGGAACTCACTACCCCAATCCATCAGACTGTCACCTACCCTCCTCACCTTTAGGCGCACCCTGAAAACCCATCTCCGCCCTCACCTAACTGCTGATCTCCTCCGCTCTCCCCACCACTCCATCCCCCACAGCTATTTCCTCCTGTACCACTCTCCCTTCCACCTAGATTGTAAGCTCCAAGGAGCAGGGCCCTCGAACCCCTTGTGTATTTTATTGTATTGTTACTGTACTGTCTCGTGTATTGTCCCCCATTGTAATGTACAGCGCTGAGCGAACTGTTGGCGCTATATAAATACTGTGTAATAATAATTAGAATAATTTAGAAAGCACATCACTACTCACCCATGCGCAGTTGGCACTCAGCTGTAAAGCCGCAAGCTGTCACAGCCCAGTGTCCACACTGAAGATGCTGGCACTGGGAACACCAGACAGCCGGTGAAACGGGTTGCGGGGAGGACGCCACGGGATCAAGGGACAGGTAAGTGGCTGTTTTTTAAAAGTCAGAAGCTACAGTTTTTGTAGCTGCTGACTTTTATTTTTTCACAGTGTGACTGGAACTCCGCTTTAAGAACATTGGACCACCCATCATCATTAAGGGGGCTGTGCAGCACAAGTAGAGGGGGTCTGGGCAGGGGAATTTGGCATTACCAGTAGGGGGCATGTCATCACTTGGATTGGGGGGGTATGTGTCTTGGCCCTAGCATAGATATGTATGAATGTGAGTTAGGGACCTTAGATTGTACACCCCTTGAGGGTTAGGGACTGATGTGAATGTACAATATATATATAAAGCACTGCGTAAATTGATGGCGCTATATACAGTAAGTACCTGAAATAAATAAATAAAATGTGTCATTACCAGGCAGGGTGGCATGTCATGTGTAATTACCAGGAGGAAGGCAAATATCATTACCTGGAGGTCGGGGACATCTGTCATTACTTGGAAGGGGAAGGGCTTGTGTCTTACCAGGAGGGGAGGGGGCAAACCTCTGTTATTACCTTGGTGGGGGGGGAACCGAACATGTGTCATTACCAGGAGGTGGGTACAGGGTTGCCAACCACCTGTAAATTTACAGACAGTTTGTAAAAATCGTCCGATTTTTACCCTGCCCGTAAATATCTGGGAATGACAACCGTTGCTCATATAAAAAAATATGGCCACGGGCCAGCTTCTGAACTGCGCTTGTGTAGTTCCAAAGACTGCCGAATGGTGCTTGGCTTCAGGGAGGTGGGTCGGGGTGTGTGCAGTCACATTATGGTGCTTGGTGCCTTTCCAAAATGCAAGTCTGAATGCAAGGAGTGGAGCAGGAGTGAATACACAAAGATAAGAGGGGAGCACTGATATAAAGCTTCCCCTTATATCAGTAACTCCCTAACTTTAGTGTATTCACTCTGGGGATGGTGATTTGTGGTCACCAGAGTCCCCCGCACATCAGAGTGCCCGGCGTTCCGCCTTAAAGCACTTTCTTCAGTGTTCCCCTTTACATCACATACTGCAGCATTCCCCTTTACATCAGAGTCTGCAGGATGCCCCTTTAGAGTGTAAGGGAGAACTCTGTGGATCCTAAGGTAAAGGGGAGCACTGCAGACTATGATGTAGAGGAGAGCACTGCATCACATCAGAGTCCACAGAGTTCTCTTTTACATCAGGGTCTGCAGAGTTCTCCCAGCACTGTAAAGGGGAACTCTACAGACTCTGATGTAAGGGAGAACCCTAATGTAAGGGACAACTCTGTGGACTGTAAAGGCAAATTCTGTAGACTCTGATGTAAGGTTGAACCCTGTAGACTCTGATATAATGGGGAACTCTGTAGACTCATTAGCCACTTGGAGCATCCTGGCACATGGTGGGAGTGTCTTGACACACGGTGGAAGTGGCAGGTGGTAGTGGAAGGGCCCAAGGTCAACTTTTGCATTGGGGGTCCACAAGCGTCAAGCTACACCTCTGGCTAAACTTAAAGAGAAGTTACATACTCCATAAACGCCAATGACCAGTCTTGTTAATGTGGAGAATGCTGAATGGGCTGATCTGAGTATATGACTGGATAAGCCGTTACTGTGATGCTACTCACCGTACTGAGGGCTTGAAATGAACAGAAGAAGATTAAATACCACAGGACTCTTCCAGTCAAAAATGGTGGGACAAACCACAAGAAGAAATAGGACACTACCAGGAACGGCATACTCCCCAGCATCCTGAAACACAGAGATCCTAGAATATTAAAATGAAAATTCAGAAATAATCTCTTTCCAGTAAACTATGTAGGCTGCAAGGATTTTAAAGCTGAACTTTAGGCAGATACAAAAGACACACATTAATGAAGCTCTATATCATTGATACATTATTACATTTAATTTTTAACTGCAAACAGTGTAAGTACCAAAATTTGACCTGGTATCGGCCTCTGCATAGCAGCGCTGGAGTATAAGAGGAAGAAGCAGCAGGAGGAGCCCTTCAGTTCATTTGCTGAAAAAAAAGCTGATAGGAGGAGAGAGCAGAGAGACAAGGAGATGAGTGCATCACTGTACTGCTTCTCATTCACTGCCCAGTCACAGACTGGGGTGGGTCCAGAATGACCTGGGCTCATAGGAAGTAGGTTAAATGATGGTGGTCATCAAATTGAGGACATCTAGAGACAGAAAGAAGTACTGCAGGGGAAATGACTTTTTTATATGTTAAATAAAAATCGGAAGAATATATTTTAAAAAAATATTTTTTTTTTTAAATATATTCTTCAGATTTTTTTTGAACATATAAAAAAGTCATTTTAACATATATTTTTACACATATTTGTAAATGCATTCCATAAATGTAGATTTGTATTTTTAAAGACATACAGTATATTTGAAATGTATTTTTAGAAATATTTTTCATATTTTTTTTAATAAAAACACATTTCAACATGCAGTATATATATATATATATATATATATATATATATATATATATATATATATTTAAATATATTTTGAAATATATTGAATATGGCCAAACTTGTAGCATTTCAAATATATGTCAATATATTTGGGAAGAATATTTTTTACATATATTTCAAATATATTTTTCTTCCATATGGGTTGTAAAGCACATAAACACTGCAGCATGACCGATTGTCTTCATGTACTGCTTCTCCCTCACCCAATCTGATCTCTGCTCTACAGTGTATTACAAGATGCTGATGTAGCCCATAGGAGCCGCTGGTTATGTCGGGTCCCCTGTTCTTACCTTGACCTTTGCCAGTGCCTCAGCACCACTGACACCTTGGGTATACTCATTAGTTGAGATAAATTAGTACTTTTTGTTAATACTTCAAGGTCACCCTGAAATGTAATTCAAGACCTTGACGTAAATAACAAAGTATAGTATGCTGTCAAATAGTGCCCACATAATCAGAGCCAAGCATAGCAGCTAGAATTCTTGCAGCATATACGATAACAAGGCATCACTTGATTTAGTTAGAGTGCTACCATAAACGCAGACAAGACCAGTATAAACTGTAGCTCTATTCACAAAATGAGTAGTACGAGGCAACAATAAACTGGTACCAAACAGATCATTAGTAATACCTCATCTGGAATATGCAGTTCAGTTTTGGGCACCAATTCACAAAAAGAACATTGGGGAACTGGAGAAAGTACAGAGAAGGGCAACCAAACTGATAAGAGGCATGGAGGAGATCAGCTATGAGGAAAGATTAGAGGAACTGAATTTATTCTCTCTTGAGAAGAGGAGATTAAGGGGGGATATGATCAACATGTATAAATACATCAGTGGTTCATATAATGAACTCGGTGTGGAGCTATTCACCGTGAGGTCATCACAGAGGACAAGGGGGCACTCTACGTCTGGAGGAGAAGAAATTTAATCTCCAAACACAGAAAGGTTTCTTCACAGTGAGAGCGGTGAAAATGTGGAATAGACTCCCTCAAGAGTTGGTTCTGGCCAGCTCAGTGGATTGCTTCAAAAAAGTCCTGGATTGTTTCTTAGATACACAGAATATAACTGGATGCTAACATTTATAGGTACAGTTGATCCAGGGAATATCCGATTGCCTCTCGGGGGATCAGGAAGGAATTTTTTCCCCTGCAGGAGCAAATTGGATCATGCTTTGCTGGGTTTTTGCCTTCCTCTGGATCAACTGTGGGTATAGGATTATAACTTTTTTTTTATGGTTGAACTGGATGGACTTTTGTCTATTTTCAGGCAGACTAACTATGTAAGATCAGGACTACGCTGTGGACTCTTGAAATGAGTGAGCTAAGCCTAGGCCTGTGTAAGGAGAACTGGTAGTGTGCTGAACACTGCACTCAAGGGCAGTTAAACTATGAGCAGTCTCTAGGTTTGGTCTTCTGCCAGCTACACTGGGGTCCTGGAAGATGTTGTCGCACTTATGGAAAATGGGTGTCCCTGCACTCAGTGAGCAAGTTCAAGGGAACAATGAGCTCTTCAGAACATTGATGTGGGAATGGCCAAAAGTTTAAAGTTCTGCGGTATACTCTGGCTAACAAGATGCTCAGTAGCCAACCGATGAGAAGTAACAGTAGAAGCAAAGGGGTAGTAAATCCTTCTAATGGATATACACAAAGTCAACAAAGAGGTCACTGATGGGTCAATGACCAGCTAGGGGAAGGGGAATGTTTGATATACTAGCAGGTTTAGATGGACTTGACTAACAAATTAAAGTCAAACTCCAGGTAGCACTTTAAGAGCAGTTGTAGCAAACCTTTGTATCCTTTTGGGATAAAGGTCTTACATCAATAAATAAAAGCACCCTGTCCATGGTTTGCCTCAACACCCTAAGTGACACTTCTGCTGAACAGATTGGATGTTTAAGGACGTTGAAAAATATCAGACTTACTGAGCAGATCACCAGGTGAAAATAAAGAAAACTAATGCAGACATCATATCTAAGAAATGGTAAGCTGCACTATATTACATTTTTTGTTTTGAGTTTAATCCCAATTTATTGGATACTGAGCAGCATTAATTTGTGTCTTTTATACCTGCATGGAGTTTAGCTTTAAGTTCCTGACCCAGGGTAGGGCAGTCAAGTGAGTCTACTCCTTCCTCACGCCACCAGCTTTTAAGAACAGATGAGCGACAATATTACAAATTCCAAAAAATCCTGATTATTTTGCAAAGGATGAACTGCAAAAAGAATCCCCTCCAAAGGACAAAGGGACAATGCAGGTCAACAGTTCGGTGGAACAATGAGGAACCTTTGAGTGAGGTTCCGTGATGCTCTGTGGCATAATGGGCTGTGCGGGAGGAGGGTGTTTACATGGCCTGAATGTGCAGTGATAATGAAAACAGCCTGTTCTAGCAGTGTCTGCCTAAGCTCAATGCTCTGACCTCTCTAGCTGTCACCAAGGATGTTGCAGAAGACATATCCGCTAAGGGTGACAAAGTAGAGTAATGTACTAAACCTAGTATCCCATAGACCAATTAATCAACCAACCAATCAGAAATCATTCCTCAATAGTTTGCCTTAAGTAATCTGATAAACCACAACCTTCTGTATGCTGTTGTTTTATTTGGGACTGGCTAATTCAAAATCCACTACAGTCAGAAATGAAAATGTTATTTTAAATGTGGCTGAACACATCCTTATCTATTGAAAGGCCCTGAATTCTGATCAAGTCAAGTGGACCTTAGTACCATCTTGTGTTGTTCCCACAAAGGGCACTATTACAAAATATCATTGTGTAACAAGAGGCTACAGTACCTCCCAGAAGTCACATGAAAGGATGCTGACTAATTTGCTTGCATTCAATTAAAGTAGATCTTCACTCCCCACACCTAAGTTCCTCCTCTTCTTTCACAAAAGTGCAAAAAAAATTTTCCGCATGCGGCCCCCCCACTTCCAGCTTACTGCCTAGGCAAGAGTGATGTAGCCCCCCAAGCTCCTATGGTCTCCTGGGATATCTATGGCATGTATCTCAGGAGGCTTTGGGAGAGCAATCAAATGGCCATGCACCAGGCCTGTTACCTCTTCCTGGATCTTGTGGACTACTGATGACATACCTTAGCACTTGTACATCATCAACGGGCAGGCTGCAAGACCCAGGAAAAGACAGACGGTTCTCACCGGTGAAGAACTGGGTGAGCACAGGGGACCAGCGGACCATTACAAGATGCTTCTGGATTCTCTGGGAGTTTGAGTATCCTTGTTGAGCATAATTATTATTATTATTATACAGGATTTAGATAATGCCAACAGTTTGCGCAACGCTTTACAATATAAGGGAGACAGTACAGTTACAATACATTTCAGTACAGAAGGAATAGGAGGGCCCTGCTCGTGGAGCTTACAATCTAAAGGAAGGGGGAGATGATACAAAAGGTGATAGCTGCAACGGATGATCTGGCGGAGGTGATTCAAGTACAGTTTTTAGGTGGAGGTGGGGTAGGCTTCCCTGAAGAAGTGAGTTTTCAAAGATCGCCTATAGGCAGACAGAGCGGGGGGCTGACCGGACATGCTGTGGTAGGGAGTTCCAAAGGATGGGAGAGGCTCTGGAGAAGTCCTGGAGGCGAGCGTGGGAGGAGGTGATGAGGGAGCTAGAGAGGAGGATATCATGGGAGGAGCAGAGTGGGCGATTTGGGCGGTATCTGTGGATGAGGTTGGTGATGTAGCTAGGGGCAGTGTTGTGGATGGCTTTGTAAGCTGTGGTTAGTATTTTGAACTTTATACATTGGGTTAGTGGAAGCCAGTGGAGGGATTGGCAGAGTGGGGCAGCAGTCGCTGATCGGTTGGTAAGGTGTATGAGTCTAGCAGCAGCATTCATAATAGACTGAAGGGGGGATAGCCTGAGTAACGGTAGACCAGTGAGGAGGGAGTTGCAGTAATAGAGGAAGGATATAACCAAGGCATGGATAAGTTGTTTTGTGGTGTCATTGGTCAGGAAGGGGCGGAATTTGGAAATGTTCCGGAGGTTGAGGCGGCAGGATTTAGCCATCGCTTGGATGTGGGGCCCAAAGGAGAGGTCAGAATCTAGGATTACGCCTAGCACCCTGGCATGAGGGGAATGACCAATGGTTGTGCTGTTGATCTTAATGGTAAAGTCGTGAGTGGGGGATCGGGGAGGAGGAAATATTACAAGCTCAGTTTTTGAAAGATTGAGTTTAAGGTAGTGATGTGACATCCATGCTGATATGTCGCTTAGTAGATCTGTGATACGTGAGGAGATTGAGAGGGTGAGCTGGGGAGTGGAGAGATAGATCTGGGTGTCATCAGCATAGAGATGGTATTGAAAGCCATGGGAGGTTATCAGTTGGCCCAGGGAGGAGGTATAGAGAGAGAAAAGGAGGGGCCCAAGAACAGAACCTTGGGGTACTCCAACAGAAAGAGGAAGCGGAGCGAAGCGGAGGAGGAGGAGTTGTATGTGACACTGAAAGTGCGCTGAGAAAGCTAAGAGGAGAACCAGGAGAGAGCAGAGTCACGGAGGCCGATGGAGTGGAGTTTACTGAGGAGGAGCGGATGGTCGACTGTGTCAAAAGCAGTGGAAAGGTCAAGGAGTATGAGTATGGAGTAATGGCTGTTGGTTTTAGCAGTTAGTAGGTCATTAATGAGTTTTAGTAGGGCAGTTTCTGTGGAATGTTGTGGGCGGAAGCCAGACTGTCAGGGATCAAGAAGGTTGTTGTCGGTAAGGTAGCAGTTCATACGGTTGTGAACAAGGCGCTCAAGAAGCTTGGAGGCAAAGGGAAGCAAGGAGATGGGTCTTAAGTTATTCAAACAGGTGGGGCCAAGCGAGGGTTTTTTGAGGATGGGGGTAACCAGTGCATGTTTCAGTGGGGAGGGAAAGGTGCCCATGGAGAGTGAGAGGTTGAAGATGTAGGTTAGAGAGTTTAGGATAGAGCAGGAAGGAGCCTGCAACAGTTGTGAGGGGACAGGATCCAGGGGACAGGTGGTGAAGTGGGCCTAGGAAAGGAGTTCTGTAACTTCCTTGGTGGTAACAGGGTCCAAGGAGGAGAGTGTAGAGTTTGGTGTTGGGCCTGGTATAATCCTGCAAACCACATAATAAGGGATTGGAAAATTAACAAAACAGAATGTAAATCTTATTTTTAATTACATAGGACTCAGATTAAATGGAAAATAAAGTGTATATTCACTGAGCATATTTGAAGCAGTGCTGGGACCAGATCTTCTGGCAACCATGCTGAAGATGTTGTAGTGCACCAATCCAGGCCTCAAATGAATGGAGCATTACACACAGGGGTTTATTTACTAAAGCTGGAGAGTCCAAAATCAGACTCCCTTCTGCATAGAAACCAATCAGCTTCTAACCTCAGCTTGTTCAATGAAGCTTTGGCAATGAAACCTGGAAGCTGATTGGTTTCTATGCAGAAGGGAGTCTGATTTTGGACTCTCCAGCTTTAGTAAATAAACCCCACAGTGTCTAGGCTGGAACAAGGTTTAGAATGATCAGCTTTAGGACTACCACCATTTGGTTTCTGAAGAACTGAACAGATTAACAGACCAGGAGAGAATATTGTGACCCTGTCACGATACACGTTGTTAAGCAAACATATATCTGTAAAAGAAGATTGAAAATACTCAGTTTTCCCTTTGTCTGCAGGGCCACCATCACTCCAAAGCTGTGAAACTGCACTCTGAACTCTGCTGGGAAACTGACACTCCAATTACGTAAAAAATTGGTTTCTCAGTAGACTTGGAAGGTGGTTTTACAACATTGTGATTGACAGAGATCTGCACCGCCAGACAGTGTCACTAGTTGTATGGATGTGAGTGGCTCCCAGATCCCTTACAACCAGTCTGAGCAGGAAGTTGTCACATTTTGCAGTGGTAGTAATACCACTGCTAAATGTTTCATTACCCTCTACAGCTGGAGGTTCGGCTTGGCCAAACACCCATTTAGTTTGGCCATTCACCAAACCTCCAAACAAGAAAATTTTGTTTGATACAATGGCATGGATCAAATTGAGCGCTACTCCCTAATCATGACTAAATCACTCAGTAACTCTGTCATTTTAAAATGTTAACCAGCAAAAGTGTACCTGTAATTGAAGACAAATGTTAACCAGCAAAAGTGTACCTGTAATTGAAGTTAGAAAATACTTTTCTTTTCCACTTCCCATACCACCAAATCCATGACAGTTGAATGGGCCTGGTGGGGACGAGTCATGGTTGGTAGAACACTGGCAGTCGCCAGCTCCCCAACCACCAGGATGCCTAAGCTGCCTTATCACTGCCAAATGTATCACCTCCTGCTGCAGCCAGAGGTTTGGCTTAGCCAAACACCCATTTAGTACCTACCGATCGACTAGTGAGCTTATCCCTAGTTTACATATAAGTAATAAAATCGTGTATATATAGCCCAAGCAATGTTTGAAGGCAAGGTTCATCTCTTACCATGGCATCAATCGACCAATTCTGGTCCATTTACTTTTGTTAATGAAAAATCCAGCAATGGGGTCTGTTATTCCACCCCAGGTTTTCCCAATGCACAGAACCAAGGAAGCTTCAAAAGGCGAGATCTGGAAAACACACAGGAATTCACTGGTTAATGAAAAGAAAAGCAACCTATTGGAATGTGGCTGCAGTGTGCTGACAGCTGACTCACCTACTCTGTTGTCCTGCCACCATGCTAGACCCAGGAGGACACCAACATGGCCATGACCACAAATGTAAGACTTGTCTTGTAGAGCATTTCCATGGACTGTTCACCAATACAAAGGGGTTTTTATTATGGGGGTCTTTCCACTGACCACCAGACTTTTATAAGGGGGCATTATCACTGTCCGTTATTGTGAAAGGGTAAAATTAGAGGTGCCACCAGCTCCAACCAGTAAGGATAATAGACACAAGCATTATATTGGCTGTTATCACCATTGGTAAAGGGGCCAGTCACTGGGGGGGCAACATGCCAGTGTTGCAGAGGATGCTAACAACTGATACAGGACACTGAATGGAAGGGCTTTATTTAACAAATGGATGGGCAACCTTATAATGGAAGAATATTAGACAAACTTATTAGTAGGTACGGCACGTAGATAATTTTGGAAAGCTCTGCAGCCTAATGCATCCCCCTTCTTATGTGAGCTCAGCTATGAATGCTGACCAGCTGGACCACATAAATATTTGACTTGTAAAAACATTACATGTAAACCTGAAGATATGGTGTCTGTGGCAGGTTCTGTACACCTGTATTCTGCTCCCTTCTACAAATCCTATTTCAAGGAAGTTTTAGTGACAACTTTGAAGATGGGTATGACCTCCCAAGGTGTTTACAATGCTTACTATAAAAACTAATGAGCTACAGGAGGCACAATGGTTCCCACCTGTAGTAAACCAAGTGAATGACTGTAAGAGTTCTGTAAACAACCAGATTTCTTGTCATTTCAAAAGACTTATCAATATAATCTATTATCAGCCTGCTGCCTACTTTTCGTTTGTGTACATGACTTGAATGGACACCATAAAATAAAGAAAACCCACACAAGTTCTTTCAAGCTTCCAAAAGCTATGTGGTACAGACTCAATCAGGTGAACAAACAAACCAGCACTGCAAACACTTGTATAAATCTGCACTCCACGCAGAATTTGAATTTGTCCTGAATTGATGATAACCCGACGGACACAGCATAGTTCACATTCATTTTCTGCAGCTGGCTGCCCAACTAACCACATTCCTGGGGAATTCGATTTCACCTTCTAAAGGTTCCTACATCTAAACCTGAAAGGAATACAAGGTATTTATTTCCAGTTTCCCAGTTTGTGCACCAGTGTGCAATAAGATTGTAATCTGTGCGGTTAACAAGAATACAGGCAGAGTTGGCAGCTACAACTCAACACCAGCAGATACAAAAACCACAATGTAATACTACTATGTATTCATAATCATTAATATGGTTACATTTAGTTAAATATAGCTAGTATAAGTAAACAAATCATGTCCTTATATTAGCTTAAAATATCTAAACCCAAAATTGAATATATTGCAGTTCACCAATCCATGAAATGTGGTGTTTGCGTTAGCTTTTTTTTCTTTATTTCCTTTATTTTCACTTGGTGATCCTTCCAGTAAGCCTTTTATTTTTCAACTTCCTTTAATAGACCATGCTGTCCAGCAAAAGTGGCGGAATGCCCCCTTAAATCAGAACCTGGCAGAGTGCCCCCTTACATGTGAGCCTGGCAGAGTGCCCCTTACATCAGAGCCTGGCAGAGTGCCCCCTTACATATGGGCCTGGCAGAGTGCCCCCTTACATAAGAGCCTGGCAGAGTGCCCCGTTACACATGAGCCTGGCAGAGTGCCCCTTACATCAGAGCCTGGTGGTGTGCCCTCTTACATCAGAGCCTGGCAGAGTGCCCTTTACATCAGAGCCTGGCAGAGTGCCCCCTTACATATGAGCCTGGCAGAGTGCCCCCTTACATATGAGCCTGACAGTGTGCCCCGTTACATATGAGCCTGGCAGAGTGCCCGTTACATCAGAGCCTGGCAGAGTGCCCCCTTACATAGGAGCCTGGCAGAGTGCCCCCTTACATATGAGCCTGGCAGAGTGCCCGTTACATCAGAGCCTGGCAGAGTGCCCCCTTACATATGAGCCTGGCAGAGTGCCCGTTACATCAGAGCCTGGCAGAGTGCCCCCTTACATATGAGCCTGGCAGAGTGCCCCCTTACATATGAGCCTGGCAGAGTGCCCCCTTACATAGGAGCCTGGCAGAGTGGCCCTTACATCAGAGCCTGGCGGTGTGCCCTCTTACATCAGAACCTGGTGGAGATTTGATCAGCACTGGCCAGAGATGGGCAGACACAGAGGAGAGGGACGGGAGGGGTTGGATCAAATCAATATCTCTCTCCTTTCCTATACCGTCTGTGCAGGGAGGGGGGAGAAGGGGGACAGTGTTCTGGCTGGGCTCCAGGAGAGACACTCAGCCTTCACAGGTGCTGAAAACCAGCCCTGGCAGCTTCTTCTGATTGACGGTTAGCAACCGTGCCCAGGTCCAAAATCCATGGGGGTTGGTGTTGCCTGGGGAGGGGGGGTTTGAAACTCAAATCTGGGGGACGCAATCTACCCCAGCACTCTCCTAGATCCGGCCATGGTGGCATCCAGTGTGAATTGGCTTTTGTTTGCTTCAAAACTTTTTTCTCCCTATACAAGCCTTTAGGAAAGCAAAAGGACAATTGCAGGTCGAATGTGCCTGTAAGTGAGTTTAGAAGTGTCTCAAGCTATCCATCTACGCCTGTCAGCAGATGCCCTTAGTCAGTCAGGACTTTATTGCTTTGCACAGTGCTGTCAGTCTACTCCAGCAATGGTCCCGGAACCCAGGAGCACAGGGGTGACATCATCAATGTGCAGCTGCTCTTCCATTGTCCAATCAATAGGTTGAGGGGCAGATTTATGACAAAGATGTAATGCTTAACTAGGAGCTGTCAGTTCTGTCAGACACACATACACTATATTGCCAAAAGTATTGGGACACCCCTCCTAATCATTGGATTTACAGTTGCAAGAAAAAGTATGTGAACCCCTTGGGATTACGTGGAGTTTTGCATGAATTGGGCATAAAATGTGTTCTGAACGTCATCTAAGTCACTACAATAGAAGAACACAGTCTGCTGAACATAATACTACACAAACATTAGATGTTGCCATGGTTTAATTGCACATAACATGTAAACATTCACAGTGTAGGGAGGAAAAAGTATGTGAGGCCCTAGCTTAATGACTTCTCCAAGAGCTAATTGGAGCCAGGAGTGAGCCACCTTGACTCCAATCAGTGTGATGATATTGGATGTGTTGCTGACAGCTGTCCTGCCCTTAAAAAACACACACCTGTTTTGGGTTTACTGGTTTCAAGAAGTACTGTCTGATGTGAACCATGCCTCGCAGAAAAGAGCTCTCAGAAGACCTACGATCAAGAATTGTTGACTTCCATGAAGCTGGAAAGGGTTACAAAAGTATCTCCAAAAGCCTTGATGTTCATGTGTCCACGGTAAGACAGACTGTCTACAAATGGAGAAAGTTTAGCACTGTTGCTACTCTCCCTAGGCGTGGTCATCCTGTAAAAGTGACTGCAAGAGCACAGCGCAGAATGCTGCATGAGGTAAAGAAGAATCCCAGAGTGTCAGCTAAAGACCTACAGAAATCTCTGGCACATGCTAACATTTTTGTTGACACATCTACAATAAGGAAAACATTAAACAAGAATGGAGTACATGGGAGGACACCACGGAGGAAGCCATTGCTGTCCAAAAAGAATATTGTAGCACGTTTGAAGTTTGCAAAAGAGCACCTGGATGTTCCA
Organism: Staurois parvus; assembly: GCF_062004578.1. Taxonomy (NCBI): domain Eukaryota; kingdom Metazoa; phylum Chordata; class Amphibia; order Anura; family Ranidae; genus Staurois; species Staurois parvus. The sequence continues at coordinate 2,879,595 of NW_028318682.1, read as the reverse complement.
CAGCACTACTGGCAAAATATACTGTGGACAGATGAAACCAAGATTGAGTTGTTTGGGAAGAACACACAACACTATGTGTGGAGAAAAAAAGGCACAGCACACCAACATCAAAACCTCATCCCCACTGTAAAACATGGCGGAGGGAGCATCATGGTTTGGGCTGCTTTGCTGCCTCAGGACCTGGACGGATTGTTGTCATTGATGGGAAAATGAATTCCAGAGTTTATCAAGATATTTTGCAGGAAAACGTACGACCATCTGTCCGCCAACTGAAGCTCCGCAGAGGATGGGTGATGCAACAGGACAATGACCCAAAGCATACAAGTATTTCAACAAAACAATGGCTGCAACAGCACAGAATACGCCTTCTGGAGTGGTCCAGTCAGAGTCCTGACCTCAACCCGATTGAAATGCTGTGGCATGACCTTAAGAGAGCGATTCACACCAGACATCCCAAGAATATTGCTACACTGAAACAGTTTTGTGAAGAGGAGTGGTCCAAAATTACTCCAGATCGTTGTGCAGGTCTGATCTGCAACTACAGGAAACGTTTGGTTGAGGTTATTGCTGCCAAAGGAGGGTCAACCAGTTATTAAGTCCAAAGGTTCACATACTTTTTCCTCCCTGCACTGTGAATGTTTACATGTTATGTGCAATTAAACCATGGCAACATCTAATGTTTGTGTAGTATTATGTTCAGCAGACTGTGTTCTTCTATTGTTGTGACTTAGATGACGTTCAGAGCACATTTTATGCCCAATTCATGCAAAACTCCACGTAATCCCAAGGGGTTCACATACTTTTTCTTGCAACTGTAGGTGTTCCAATCACCTCCATGGCAGCAGGTGTATAAAATCCAGCACCTAGGCATGCAGACTGCTTCTACAAACATTTGTGAAAGAATGGGTCGCTCTCAGGAGCTCAGTGAATTCAAGCGTGGTACCATGATAGGTTGCCACCTGTGCAATAAGTCCAACTGTGAAATTTCCTTGCTACTATATATTGCACGGTCAACTGTTAGTGGTATTGTAACAAAGTGGAAGCAACTGGGAACAACAGTAACGAAGTGGTAGGCCACGTAAAATGACAGAGTGGGGTCAGCACATGCTGAAGCGCACAGTGCGCAGAAGTCACCAACTGTCTGCAGAGTCAATAGCTAAAGACCTCAAAACTTCATGTGGCCTTCAGATTAGCACAACAACAGTGCGTAGAGAGCTTCATGGAATGGGTTTCCATGGCTGAGCAACTGCATCCAAGCCTTACATCATCAAGTGCAATGCAAAGCGTCCGATGTAGTGATGTAAAGCACGCCGTCACTGGACTCTAGAGCAATGGAGACGTGTTCTCTGGAGTGACCAATCACGCTTCCCTGTCTGACAATTCAAGGGATGTGTCTGGGTTTGGCGGTTGCCAGGAGAACGATACTTGCCAGACTGCATTTTGCCCAGTGTAAAGTTTGGTGGAGGGGGGATTAGGGTGTGGGGTTGTTTTTCAGGGTTTGGGTTTGGCCCCTTAGTTCCAGTGAAGGGAACTCTTAAGGCGTCAGCATACCAAGACATTTTGGACAATTTCATGCTCCCAGCTTTGTGTGAACAGTTTGGGGATGGCCCCTTCCTGTTCCAACATGACTGCACACCAGTGCATAAAGACATGGATGAGTGAGTTTGGGGTGGAGGAATTTGACTGCACAGTGTCCTGACCTCAACCTGAGAGAACACCTTTGGGATGAATTAGAGACTGCGAGCCAGGCCTTCTCATCTGACATCATTGCCTGACCTCACAAATACACTTCTGGAAGAATGGTCAAACCTTCCCATAGACACACTCCTAAACCCTGTGAACAGCCTTCCCAGAAGAGTTGAAGCTCTTATAGCTGCAAAGAGTGGGCCAACTCTATATTGAACCCTATGGACTAAGATTGGGATGCCATTACAGTTCATGTGCGTATAAAGGCAGGCCGACCAATACTTTTGGCAATATAGTGTATATGGATCCCACAACATGCTAAACAGAATCATAAATCTTTTTCCAGGGAAAGCTGCTTATATACTATATACTGTCTGTATGTAATTGTGTGATTAGCTGTTTCAGTGTAGTAATTTTTTTTGTTATGAAAAAATATATTGAAGCAACACAAATACTTTATACAAATATACAAATACTTTATGCAAATCTAATTACCTTTAGGATTTAAGGTGTTATATTTTTTTATGTGCCAAAATTATCATTCCCAAAACAACAGAGCCACGAAATCCAAATCCATAGTACCATCCATAGCAACCTATTAGATTCCGGTTGTCATTTTTCCTCATAGGTTAACATCTGATAATACAACAACCAATAAGGGCCTGTCTACAGCATTTATGGAAATGACAGACAACTTTGGATGCTTAAAGTATAACTATACATTGTTATTATTATTATTATACAGGATTTATATAGCGCCAACAGTTTGCTCAGCACTTTACAATATAACAGGAGACAATACAGCAACAATACAGTTCAATACAAAAGGGATAGGAGGGCCCTGCTTCTTGGAGCTTACAATCTAAGAGGGAGGGGTTGGTGGTACAAAAGGACATTTGAAAATGCAACATAAAACTTAAATGATGCCACAGATGCCACTTACTTGTGCTACATCCAAGAGGTAGATCTGCAGGAAGAAAGCAGACGCACTCCCCGCTACCTGATTAGGAGCTCCTCCTATAGCATAGCAGCACTTGCTGAACACAGACAGTTTCTGTTGATTTAACTGCAAGAAAAAATAAACAAATTATGTCCTGTGTAGACATTGACCTTAAGGCTAGGTTCACACCTATGCAGGTTGTGTTTGAGCCATTTCTGCATTGCATTTTGCGTTGCGTTTTGCGTTTTTGTACTTGCGTTTTTGACGCATTTTTTTTCCCTTATTACTAGGCAAAAACGCAATACATGCTTTTCTTCAGCATTTCCATTGAAGTCTATAAAACCAAAAACTCAACTTCTTGCGTTCAGAAAAGTCCCTGACCCTTTCCAAAAATGCACAGGGTGAAAATACACAGGTGTGAACATATATAAAATCATCAAAGGACCAAGGTCCTCCTGCACTATAAATGGAAGTGTGCCTAACCTGAAGCTGCCAACACTCAAAAAAACTGATACCTAAACAGTGTCAAACATTAAACAAATAGTGCTGCGCTCATAAAAAAATCTGTATAATAAATAATAAATAATATTAGGTGTAATTCATAACTTAAAAAGTGCTAAGCAAATAAAGTGTCAGAACCAAAATCAATAACAGTATCTATAAATCATTAGAATGTGCCTCTCACTCAAAAACCGTGCACACACACTAAATAAGATACAGAAAACCCTCTCAAATCAAAAGGGGTTAAACAAAAAGTGCTAGAGTGCAATAAAGTGTCCACACTTCAAAAATGCTCAAATGATCAGAAAATCGTCCATAAACAATCTATAAGTGATAAATAAATTCATGCAATGTGCAATAGTGTTTAGCAATTCCGCTAGATTGCCTCCTCACCTCCTCCAGGTGACCCCAAGGGGCCAAACCGCTTGCAGGATCACCCTGGATCTTTAATCATAAAGGCCGGCAACCTTCCTCCTCCAGTGGATCTCCTTATGTGGCTCCTGTTGCCCCTGATCAGACCAGGAGTCTCTAAAGGAAAATAGCTCACCAGCTTAGTGAGCCAAGAAAAGACCCTCTAAGTGCAGTATTATTAGAAACCAAGACTCCTTTATTCAGAAAAAAAAGAATGCCACTCACATGTCCTGCAGTTCTTCCTCCTCACCGATGTGTGGATATACTGCATGTGTGTGGGACTTCCTGAGTATACCAAGATGGCGTAGAACGCCAGAAGTGCGTCACTGCGCACTGGAAGCTGCGTATTAGCGTACCTACGAGTTACGTCACAGACTACTCGTGGATACCCCGAGGAAGTCACGAGTAGTCTGTAACGTAACGCGTAGGTACACTACTATGCCAGCATCGCCCAAATGAACTATTTCCTTCTCTAAGCGAGGGGACTGCTGTGAGTGCTGTTTATATTCAAAATTTATGTTGCATTAGCTATATACAATATGCAGCACTGTGTTCTGGCAGCACCTTATTTTTATCAGTGAATACAAGGCTTCCACTGATTGGCCAAGGTATAGATCAGGGGTCTCCAAACTTTCGAAACAAAGGGCCAGTTTACTGTTCTTCAGACCATAGGGGGGCCAGACTGTGGCAAGTGTAAGCAGAAAATGTTTCAGGTTTGGTGGTCAGTAGGAGTATAAAAAGTTATATAGTGAAGGAGGAATCATTGGTATTAGTGGAAGGAATAATGCCCCATCAGATATGTCAGTGGGAGGAATAGGGCCCTATCATTGGTATTAGTGGAAGGAATAGTGCCCCATGGGTGGTGTCAGTGGGATGAGCAGGGCCCCATTGTTGGTGTCAGTGGGAGGAGCAGTGGCCTATCTTTGATGTCAGTGGAGGAGCAGTGCCCCATCGGTGATGTCAGTGGGATGAGCAGTGCCCCACTGTCAGTGTCAGTGGGAGGAATAGTGCCCCATTGCTGGTGTCAGTGGAAGGAAGAATGCCTCGTATCAGTTCGAGGAATAGAGCCTCATATCAGTGAGTAGAGCAGTGCCCCAAGGGTCAGATAGGAGCAATCAAAGGTCTGCATTCTGCCGACAGACCAGTTTGGAAACCACTGGTATAGATGATGACATCATTTGCCCACCTCTCCACCTTAGCCAATCAGAGAAAGCCTTGTATTCATAATACAAAATACTCACTTAATTTTTTTCCAGCAACAGATAGGAGGTCTATGTTACATAAATTATGATGCAGTGCTCATTGCAGCCACATCACTTAATAAATGAAATAGTTTATTTGGGCCATGTTGACAGGAACCTGAGACTTCTTTTTTTCTGAAAATTGCTCCAAAATGAGAGGAATTTTACTCTTAGATGGCTTGTTAGAGTCCCCCCCCCCCGACTGTTGGGGCCTACAACTGCAGCTTTCTATGGTCCAACTTCGCTCCACAACGTTCCACAATACACTCAGGTTCCATTTCACCCATAGTTCCAGGTTCAGGCCCTGGGAAGGTAACATCCTACACCTGAGGCCCGTGTGACATGGAAGTCCAGGTGGAGTGGAATGGTGCAACTACATCAGAGAGTTCTCCGGGTATTGGCTGTGCACCATGTCTCACAGAGACCAATGGTTAGTTTTGCATATTGCGCGCTGACATCACAGATGGTCACGTTCTGATGCGTTTGTCCCTCCTTTAGTCTGTCTCCCATAGCAACATGGTCCCCATTCCATGCAGAGGTATGGAAGATCAAGAGTTAAGTGCACTCATTACAGAGTGAGTACACTCATTAGAGCCTACACTAGGTGCACAGCGGGCTTTCATTCCGCCACTGGGAGTGAGGTAGTGGAAGTACAGGTGGACAGGTGGAGTGGGCATAGGCTCAGGGTGTCCCTCCTAATTGCAACAGTACAGTGAAGGTGTATACAATCTACAAGAGAGTCAACTAAAGTTTAATAGTCTGTTCCAGCAAAGGTACCCCATGTGTAAGAGAGTGACCTGTAACAGGTGCCCAGCGTACCCCAGAAGAACCAACCCCATGATAGACCTTTAATGTGACCCACACTTGGCACCCAACCAGGAGAAGAACATGGAGAGAGTACCATCAGCCTGCCCTACAGGGCACTACTTGTTCAGGAAGTTTGGGAAAAGCAATAACCACCTCTTACAGGCTGTCGTAGAACAAACTGTCCTCAATGGAAGATTTCCCCTCACTTTCTGCACCTGTGAAGGCTGTAAAAATGTTTTGATTTCCAGTCACTTTCTTTACCAGAAACAATGTCACCAAGACAAATAGAGAGGATGCACCTTCCCAGTGATGACACAGACAGCAATGAAAAAATACACTTTAAGAGCCACCAAGTAAAGAATATATCTCTAGCCAAAACTTTTTTGTTTAGTTTTGGATAGAATAAGGAATGATTAAATCTCTTACCAATTTTTTTCTTCCATTTTTATAATTCCATTGAGGAGTTTCTCTCTCACCTCTATCCTGAAGACACAACAGGAAGTGAAGGAAATCTTCTCTTAGACAGTTGTCACCAGAACAGTTGTCACCAGAACAGGTATCACCATTGAAAGATTTAAAGTATAACTGAAGGCAAAACTATTTTTTTTCTAGTTTTAGATAGAGTAGGGAATGAAACTCTTCCCAATTTTTTTCTTAAATTTGTTCGTTGCATTGAGGAGTTTCTCCTTCACCTCTGTCCTGAAGACACAACAAGAAGTGAAGGAAGTCTTCTCTTAGTTGTCACCAGAACAGGTATCATTGAAAGATTTAAAGTATAACTGAAGGCAAAACTTTATTTTTAGTTTTGGATGGAGTGAAGAGGGATTAGAATACCTGTCAGGTTTTTATTGCTGTCTATGCCCCCATTAGGGAGATTAGCCCTCTCTAGTTTAGTCCTGTTTACCATTCAAAGTGAAAGTAAAAGAACATCCCCCATTTTGGGTTGCCCCTGAAAAGTAATAGAGGGGAAACCTTCCAATGGGGAACACTAGTTCCGATGGCTCTGGGGTCCCCAAGAAATTCCCTTCATTTGCAGGGATTTCCTCTCACTTCCTGTTTAGCTATTGGACAGGATATGAAGGGAGTCTCCTCAATGGGAAACACATGGCAGAAAAAAAAAAATCTGACAGGGGTTATAACCCTTCCTTGCTCTATCCAAAATGAAAATAAAAATGTGCCTATACAGTAGATCTACTTTAATCTCACCCCTTGTTCTGGTGACAACGTTCACATTTCCCAGGACCATCACTTTCCTATTCTGATAAAAGTGAACAAAGAGACATATAGAATGAACCTCCCTAGTGGGGATACAGACAGCAGTAAAAATGGAACTGGACTTCTGTCTCCTTCATTCAAACCCAAAGAAAAAACGTTTTGGCTGGAGCAGGGGCGGACTGACAACTCATGGGGCCCCCGGGCAATAGGGGATCATGGGGCCCCTGTGTCCTTGCCCAAATTCAAAAAAGCCTATGAAAAAGGTACCAGGGGCATCTCATGGGGCCCCCTACTGACCTCGGGTCCTCGGGCAGTGCCCATGTTTCTAAATGGTCAGTCCGCATCTGGGCTGGAGGTACTTTCATTTTCTTCAGCACTGACACATGTAACCCCATTCTTCACATGATTAAACTGTTGGTGCAGCTGAGAATGGTCCTGTGTAGTACTCCTACAGTTTATCGGTCATCCCCATGAAGATCGGAGTGGTTAAATGACAGAAATAGACAAGCAGGATCCTTCAGTGTGTCAGGCTGCAGCTGTCAGATAAGGGAAGAGCTCCAGTTATCTACAGCAGTGCATTTCCCAGAATCCTCAAACTGTGGTTCTTACTAAGCAAACTCACATCCGTCCTGCAGACTTTCCATACACCGCTCTGAAATGTTACACTGTCAACAAAACTGGGAAAGTTGTCATTTTCACTGAAATGCTGAGCAAGAGGCATTACAAGGACTGTATAAAGGGTAAAAACCTGGAAAGTGACAGGGCCACAGTCATGCAGCAAAATGGTAATTAGACACGTGCGATTCATTTCACTATAAATTGAAATTCTGATGAAATTTTCATTATTTGGAGATTCAAATGTATCCGGATCACATAAATAAAAAACAAATAACTGCGCTAGAATGTAATAAGACAAAAAAATAAATAAATAAAAGCAGCTGACAAATAAAGGCAATATTGAAAATTTTAAACAAAGAAATACAGCGCTAATTGACTAAATAATAATGTCCAAATTAAAGTCCATATACGTAAATACTCAAAAGAAAATAGAACAAAATAAAGGAGAAAAATCTTGATCCCATATACCGTCACCATACACCCGGAAAAAAAATGACTCTTTGACCGTATACAGCGGTCAATATGCGCAGTATACTGAGGAATCAGTATGACAAATAATTTCCAATGGATATCCTCTCCCAAATACAGGATGATGACTCCGCTCTGGAAGATCCCCAAACCTGACTAAACCGCAGATCAGTAAGCACGATGTAATAGGGACTGGTAGGTAATCACAAATAAATCCTATCAAATCATAAGATAACCAGCATTGAATGAACAAACGTTTCAAACCAAGAAAATGGCTGCCGTCCCTCCAGAACGTGGTGACGTCACATGCCGAAGCTCCATCGAATCACAATAGTACCGAATCTCGACAAATCCAAAATAAATGATAACGAAACAACAAATTCATTCGTATTCATTCGGATGACATGATGCGGTAGTTTGGACCTTTTGTGAATGTTTCCGAAATAACAAATGATTCGAATTGATTCAGATCCATTTTGTTTTTATTTGGCATTAACATTTTTCATTATTATATAAAATGCACGACATATGAAATGGAAACATATGGAATAAATACAGTAAGGCATAAAAATGAAATAAGATGATGATTCCTACTTCTTGTGTTTGGGTTGGATGGAGGTGGATCTATCAGAACCTCTGAATCATAACATAATGAATGAATCTGAAATCACTTATTCGCTTTTTAGATGGTATTGAGCAGTTGGGATTCAGTCAAACAGTGACTGCATCTGATAGGATGATATATCTCACAGGGATGCAGTCCAATAATATTCTACGCAGCTCAGTCAATTTTTAAACCATCTTTTGTCGAGCCCGGAGGTACTTGAATTAGAAGAAATTCCAGTCATCTATGGCCTGCTTTAGCCAGACATCCAAAATGAGTTTTTAGTCTGAGGCTAGCTGTACTCCAGGCAAACCAGTAATAAAACAGATGTAATAAATATAAGGATGCGTAGCTTTATATGTACCGGCCAAAAAATGTGTATTTCTGTCCATCCAGTTTAGTTATTTACACAGCTCTGGCACACAGTGCAGCCCTATCAGGCAGGACTAGAAATCTTACTCTTCCTAACATTACTAACACTAATTATATTACTTACTAACATTCATGTTCCTCCCCAGCCTGGCTATCTAAGGCACTGTTTTGGATCATTAGTGCAGATAAAGACTGACAGACAAAAGTTTTTGTTCAAATGTTCATTTTCATTCTGAAAAATCTTTTGTCCGAGTATTCGACGAGTCAACATTAATTGAAGAATATATACTAGAATCTAATTATGAATCCAAATTTGCATACAATAAACAGAAACCTTTGTTTGTATTTTTACATCATACTTTCCCACACTAGACCTATTCATTTAAAAGAACGAATGGTATAGCCAGGTGACCAGCATTTTCAGCAGATCAGCAATGGTTGCCTCCGCTCTCTTAGGAAAGGATTTCTATAGGTTAGTATTAGTCATGTGCATGTCGGAAATTTTCGTTGTTTGTTTCGGATGCATTCATTCATTGAAGAATTTCATTTAGTCATATTTGTTATGTTGAACCCATTCCAATTCGTTTTCGGGATTTGTTACGTTATATTTCATATATTAGTTGGTTCAGGTGGATTCCAAAAAATTTGCAGTTTTTTTCCAAAGATTTTTATATATTAGTTTTCAGTTTCAAAATTTCGAGGGGGATTTGTTTTTCCATATATCAAAATCATTGCATAGTTAGTACAGCAAGCTCCTTGTAAACGTCTCAGTTTTTTTTTGTACAGCTCGCTGGATTGAACTAAAAAAAAACTACCAGGCTTGACTGAGGGCAGTCTGTCTGTGTAACAACACCCTGTCGGGGGGGATTCTCTTATATACAACCCTGTTAGTCCAACCCACCAAGAGAAATGACATGAGCTGATTGGACACTATTCACTGACATCATGTGCATCTGAAATTAACAAATGGAATGAAACTTGGATCCATTCTTTATCTGAATCTGAATTATCAAAATGAATTAGCAAATTAAATTCATTTCCCCATGGGCCCGAACTATTTTCAGATCATCTGACATCATCCGACTGAGACAAATTCATTTTCTTATTTTGTTATAACTTTCACTTTTTTCATTAATATGTCCATTCAAAAATTCCTTTACATCTGAATATCCGAAAATCTAATTTTTGCTCGAAAATCGATTTGTAATGAAAAACACATGTCTTGTTAGTATGGATTATTCACCTAGACATGGCACTACAATGTATTTACAGTTCTCACATGGCAATGCACAAGCATTAGCTTTTCTAACTGGGCACTGGGGAAACCTCAAGACCCTGTACATGCAGAAAAGAGAAATACAGTTCATAAATGCTATTTACAATGTTGGTTATTTTTGTCTGGCATGGCTTGTAATAATCAAAAGTGTATAAAACAGGAATTACCCTTTACAACAAAGCACAGAAGATCATGTATAGGTATATAGACAGTGATAAAATATAGATGTATCAATATATAGACAGTGATAAATAAATGTATTGATATATAGACATTAATAAAATATAGGTGTATTGATATATAGATATAGTTAAACTACATATGTATCAATTTATAGGCAGTGATAACATATAGATGTATCTGTATATAAACAGTGATAAAATATAGATATATCAATACATAGTGATAAAATATAGATGTATGAATATATAAACAGGGCTAAACTATAAATGTATCAATACATAGTGATAACATGTAGATGTTAACTGAGAATGAATAATGAATAAAGCGAGCGCTCAGAAAAACCAGCTGCTGGAACACTTCAAGGAATCACTAAACCTCATAATAGAGACAATATATACATATAGTGCAGCGCTGAAAAAGTATAAAAATGAAATGTGTAAAATATATATATATATATATAAAAGTCTTTCTTATGACAATATAGTCAAATATGAATATATTAACACTACTAAAATATAAATGTAGCAATACATAGTGATAAAATATAGATGTATCTGTATATAAACAGTGATAAAATATAAATATATCAATACATAATGATAAAGTATAGATGTATGAATATATAAACAGTGATAAAAATATAAGTATATCAATACATAGTGCTAAAATATAAATATATGAGTATATAAACCTTATAAAATGTATCAATACATAAGCAGTGATAACATTTAGATGTATTGATATATAGACTGATAACATATAGACTTATCAATATATAGGCAGCGATAAAATGTACTGTGTTGATATATAGACAATGATAAAATATAGATGTATTAATGTATAGACAGTGAAAATATACTATATAAATGTATCAATATATAGACAGTGATAAAATATAGATGTATTAATGTATAGACAGTGAAAATATACTATATAAATGTATCAATATATAGACAGTGATAAAATATAGATGTATCAATATATAGGCAGTGATACAATATAGATATATTAATTATATAGACAGTGATAAAATAAAGATTAATAATATAAAGACAGAGATAAAATATACACAGATGTATTAATATATAGAAATGATTAAAATATAGATGCATTAATATATAGACAGGGATAAAATATAGATTTATTAACATATAGACCGGGATAAAATCTAGATGCATTGATATACAGCCAGTGATAAAAGATAGATGTATCAATATATAAGCAGTGATACAATATAGATGTACTAATTATATAGACAGAGATAAAATATTTGTAGATGTATTAATATATAGAAAGGAATAAAACATAGCTGCTTTAATATATATTGAAAGGGATAATATATAGATTTATTCATATATAGAGAGAGAGAGAGAGAGAAAGAAAATATACAATTATTTGAATATAGGCAGGGATAAAATATAGATGTGTTAATATATAGATAGGGATAAAATATAGATGTACTGTATTAATATATAGATAGGGATAAAATATAGATTTATTAATATATAGAAATAGATAAATCTAGATGTATTAATGTACAGACAGGGATATAATATAGATTTATTAATATATAGACAGGGATGAAATACACAAATATGAATATATAGGCAGGGATAAAATATAGATGTATTAATATATAGAAAGGGTTAAATCTAGATGTATTAATATATAAACAGGGATGAAATTGAAATACACAATTATTAATATATAGGCAGGGATAAAATATAGATGTATTAAAATACAGAAAGGGATAAATCTAGATGTATTAATATACAGAAAGGGATAAATCTAGATGTATTAATATACAGAAAGGGATAAATCTAGATGTATTAATATACAGAAAGGGATAAATCTAGATGTATTAATATACAGAAAGGGATAAATCTAGATGTATTAATATACAGAAAGGGATAAATCTAGATGTATTACTATATATAGCCAATGATACAATATAGATGTTCCTTGAATCCTCAAACAGTTTATATCTCCAGCAACCCAGTCTGAGTTTCCTTCTAGCAGTAGATGTGTGTGCAGCTGACTGTCCATACACAGTGCTGAGTGCATTGCTGGACATGACATCTATACAATGTGTGTACTGGAAGAGGATCTTAGGGGGATCCTGTGATGTATGACTTGGGATGCTGAGTGTATATCCTAATGCCATGTAATGTAATAATAGGATTCCCCTTTAGACACAATGGTGTGGCCCCTGGTACACCTGGTACTCACCTGGCGCTGTGATAATTGGTTGCTTTCCCTCTTGCTGTTGGCTGTCAGTGAGCTGAGCCGGGACTCCAGTTCTCCCTCTTCCATGTCAGTGCCACTGTCTGCTGTGTGCGGCCGGCGCTGTGTGCTGCCAGTAGGGGGCGGGCAGTAGCTGTCAGCGCAGTTTCCCATAGCCCTGTATGCAGAGTGTGGATAACCATGGCCTCTTGTTGAGGATGACTGCTGATTAATTATATACAGAACTATGGGGTCACTTATTATAGGGATATGAGCTACAGCCATCTAACATCACTATCAAACCTATCATTTTTCTCTAGGAATTCTGGAAAAAGATGTGTATAGCAACTATTGACAATTTAGTACTCTTAGATTGTAAGCTCCAAGGAGCAGGACCCTCCTAACCAGGGGCAGACTGACAACTCATGGGGCCCCCGGGCAATAGGGGATCATGGGGACCCTGTGTCCTTGCCCAAACTCAAAAAAGCCTATGAAAAAGGTACCAGGGGCATCTCATGGGGCCCCCTACTGACCCCAGGCCCTTGGGCAGTGCCCGAGTTTCCAAATGGTCAGTCCGCCCCTGCTCCTAACCCTCTTGTATTGAACTGTATTGTTGCTGTATTGTCTCCCGTTATATTGTAAAGCGCTGAGCAAACTGCTGGCGCTATATAAATCCTGTATAATAATAATAGTAGTCAGGTTCAGAGGCGTCCCTAGGCAGGTGCGGGGAGTAAGCGGCACACCGGGTGACACCTACCGCACAGGGTGACACCGGACCCGCTCCACGAGAAGATAAGATGTAAAGCAAGCCGACGATCCCCGCAGGATGGATCAGATCTGCGGATTGAGCATAATGGATCGGAGTCTGATCCATTATGCTCAATCCGCAGATTCGATCCATTCTGCGGGGATCGTCGGAGGGGGTGTCACCAAGTGTTATCACAGCGGGTGACACCAACCTTAGGAACCCCCTGGTCAGGTTAACCATTGGGGGGCCACCCAGTACTAAGTGATATCCCTTTCCAGCTTCATAATAACAATAAAAAGACGAGGGCTTGACAGAGGCGTCCCTAGGGTTGGTGTCACCCGGTGCGATAACACTTGGTGACACCCCCTCCGACGATCCCCGCAGAATGGATCGGATCTGCGGATCGAGCATCATGGATCGGACTCCGATCCATGATGCTCAATCAGCAGATCCGATCCATCCTGCGGGGATCATCGGCTTCCTTTACGACATACCTTTTCTTGGAGCGGGTCCGGTGTCACCCTGTATAGGTTGCATGCTGACAATCCCTGCAGGCTCGCTTTACAACTTACCTTTTTGTGGATCGGGTCCGGTGTCACCCTGTGCATTCGGTGTCACCCAGTGCGGACCGCACCCCCTGCACCTGCCTCGGGATGCCACTGGGGCTTGATGGGATCTGTAGGAGCTACTACAATAAATTATCCGACTGTCTCCTTATCCATATTGTCAATATAGTCCACTTTTATCAATAATAATCCATATTTGGTATGTTTGTATTCTCCCTCTGCCTCCCTACCTCCTCTCCTTTTAGGTCTCATGCACACAAATGTATAGAGGCTGAAAAGTCTTCAATGCGTAAAAACCAGGGGGCCACGTACAGCCTCCCATACAAGTAAATGGATGTATATGGCCATTTTTGTGTAAAAGATGATGGCACCAATTTCATATTTGGGGAAAAACACTGTAAACACCAATACAAGCCACCAGCGTTGACAAAAGTATAGCCGCATAGAGCCACTTAAGGCCAGCTACACATGGACATAAGATTTTACTGATGTTTATACTCAGGATCTTGTTGAGAAAAAGATCCTGCGTAAAATGTTCACTACCTTGTGTGTATACGCATAAAGGAGCATAAAGGCGCATAAGCGAATACAAGTTTCGAATTCTTCTTCATTGCCAGTATAGCAATACATGCATATTTTTATTATTTCAGGTACTTATATAGCACTGTCAATTTCCGCAGCACTTTACATATATATTGTACATTCACATCAGTCCCTAACCCTCAAGGGGCGTACAATCAAATCTAATATATTTGCACTTATCATGCATATAGGCGCTAAAACACGCATATGCATGTAAATTACTGCACCCAAGCGTGACATTTTCTATTTTTACTTTACAGCTCTGTATTCATCGATCTATGACTTATCTTTATGCTTCTGTGTGTATGGTTCCATAGACAGCAATGCATCTAGATCCAGATCAGTAAAAAACGTGTTTTTATTTTACTCCCATGTGCAAGAGGCCTATACAGTATATGTGAATGGACGTACGAAGAAGGAAAGTGCCGGGGATTTTATGCTAGAGGACTTTGCAGCCTCTAGACGTCCATGTGCATGAGTTCTTACTAGACACGTTTGCTTCAGATGCATTAGTTCATTGAAGAATTTTGTTTTGCCATATTTGTTATGTTGATTTGTTTTCAGAATTTGTTTCATATCTCTGCCCTCACAACCGCACTGCCCCCCTCCTCTCCCAATGCCCCGCCCACCATAACCCCCCCCCCCCCGCACTGCACTCCCTCAGCCCTGTCACTACTGAGGAAGTCGCCAAAGTCCTCTCAAAAGCCCGCCTCACTACCTGCCCCCTGGACCCTATCCCCTCTCAACTCCTCCGGTCACCCCCCTCTTCCCTCATCCGCTCCCTCACCCACATCTTCAATCTCTCCCTCTCTACTGGCGTATTCCCCTCCCCTCTAAAGCACGCGCATATCACCCCCATCCTCAAAAAGCCCTCCCTGGATCCCACGGACCCCAACAACCTCAGACCCATCTCCCTGCTGCCACTCACCTCCAAGCTCCTTGAACGCATAGTCTACGATCGCCTAAGCGCCCACCTAACTGACAATAACCTCCTTGACCCTCTACAGTCCGGCTTCCGTCCCCTACACTCCACTGAAACTGCCCTCCTCAAAATCACTAACGACCTACTCAACGCCAAAGCCAAGGGCGACTACTCTGTCCTCCTTCTCCTGGACCTCTCTGCGGCCTTCGACACAGTTGACCACCCCCTCCTCCTTAATAAACTACTCTCCCTTGGCATCGGAGATACTGCTCTCTCTTGGTTCTCATCCTACCTATCCCGACGCTCCTTCAGTGTCACCTACAATGGTGCCACCTCCCCCTCCCTCCCCCTCTCTGTTGGGGTCCCCCAAGGCTCTGTCCTTGGACCCCTTCTCTTCTCCATCTACACCTCCTCCCTGGGCAAACTCATACAATCTCACGGCTTCAACTATCACCTCTATGCTGACGACACCCAAATCTACCTCTCCACCCCTCACCTCACCCCCACTATCTCCGCCCGCATCACTCACCTCCTAAATGACATCTCAGACTGGATGTCGCTACATTTCCTCAAGCTCAACCTCTCCAAAACCGAGCTCCTCATCTTTCCCCCTGCCAACACCCCCCCCCCCCATCCTATCCATCATCGCCAACAACTCTACTATCACTCCCGCCCCGCAAGCCAAAGTCCTTGGCGTCATTCTTGACGCGAACCTCTCCCTCCAACCGCATGTCAAATCACTCACAAACACATGCAGGCTCCATCTTCGCAACATTGCCAAGATACGCTCCTTCCTCACCCCAGACACCACCAAACTTCTAGTACACTCCCTCATCATCTCACGCCTTGACTACTGCAACTCCCTCCTCACTGGCCTACCCAAGTGCAGGCTCTCCCCGCTCCAGACCATCCTGAACTCAGCTGCCAGACTCATCCACCTCACCACCCGCTCCACCTCTGCCACCCCCCTCTGCCTCTCCCTCCACTGGCTCCCGATTGCCCAACGCATCAAATTTAAACTCCTAACCCTGACCTACAAAGCCGTTCACAACACTGCCCCTGACTACCTCACCAACCTGATAACCAAGTACCACCCTACCCGTACCCTTCGCTCCTCACAGGACCTCCTTCTATCCTGCTCCCTGGTCTCCTCCTCCCATGCACGACTGCAGGACTTCTCCAGGTCCTCCCCCATCCTCTGGAACTCACTGCCCCAATCCATCAGACTGTCGCCTTCCCTATTCACATTCAGGCACTCCCTCAAAACCCATCTCTTCAGGGAAGCCTACCCCACCCTCACCTAACGGCCATCCTCCCTCATTCCTCCCACCACTTCATCCCCCTCAGCCACTTCCTACTGTACCTTTACCCCCTCCCTCCTAGATTGTAAGCTCGTAAGAGTAGGGCCCTCTTACCCCTCGTACGTTGTTTGTTGTTGTTGTACTGTGCCATGTATTGTCCCCCCTATTGTACAGCGCTGAGCAAACCCTTTGGCGCTATATAAACTCGTAGTAATAATAATAATAATAATAATAATAAATGTTAGTATCCAGTTATATTCTGTGTATCTAAGAAAGATTCCAGGCCTTTTTTAAAGCAATACACTGAGCTGACCAGAACCAAGCTCATTTTCACAGCTCTTACTGTGAAGAAACCTTTCTGTATTTGAAGATGAAATTTCCAGATGTAAAGAGAGCCCCCTTGTCCTCTGTGATGACCTCAGGGTGAAAAGCTCTACACCGAGTTCACTATATGACCCAGTGATGTATTTATGTTGATCATATCCCCCCTTAATCTCGTCTTCTCAAGAGAGAATAAATTCAGTTCCTCTAATCTTTCCTCATCACTCAAACATCAGAATGGGGAAGAAAAGGGATTTAAATTACTTTGAACGTGGAATGGTTGTTGGTGCAAGATGGGTTGGTCTGAGTATTTCCAAAACTACTGATCTACTGGAATTTGCACGCACAACCATCTCTAAGGTTTACAGAGAATTGTCTGAAAAAGATAAAATATCCAGTGAGTGGCAGTTGTGTGGAGGAAAATGCCTTGTTGATGTCAGAGGTCAGAGGAGAATAGGCAGACTGGTTGCTGTGACATTCAGATGGTAGGGTCAGATTTTGCATAGACAACATAAAGCATGGATCCATCCTGCCTTGTATCAATGGTTGAGGCTGGTGGTGGTGGTGTAATGGTGTGGGGGATATTTTTTTGGCACTAGCTAGGTGTACCTGATAAAGTGACAGGTGAATGGCCCCCGATGCAGAGCCTGTGCAATGCATCAGGAGCCAGGTTGAGGAAGAGATGAGGGAAGAGGGTGGAGAAAGAAAAAGGGTCTGTAAAAGATGGGGTGTAGGGATGATAGAGACAGGGCAAACAAAGAGATGGCGGCGGGTATGAAAAACAGAAGGTTGGGAATGAGACGAGAGGAGGGGTAAGAGAAAAGTAAAAGGGGAGAAAAAGAGATGTGGGGGGGGGTAGGAAAGGGATTGATGATGAGTAAAGGAGGAAGAGAAAGAACTAGACGTGTGTTTCATAATGAATAATTTTTTTGGACGAAAATGTGATTTTCTGAGATTCGTATGTATACGAATTTCCAAATGGACATAGTAAGGAATATCAACAAAACAAAAAAAAAAGTTATAATGAAATTAACGAATGCATTTGTTTCATTTGTTTCATTTGGATGACTTTACATGATGTGATAGTAGTTCAGGTCCATTCGAGAAATTAGTTCAGTTTCGAATTTGTTCAATAATCCGAATTCAAGTAAAGCTGTGATTTACATTGCATTTGTAAATCTGGAATATGCAGTCCAGTTTTGGGCACCAATTCACAAAAAGAACATTGGGAAACTGGAGAAAGTACAGAGAAGGGCAACCAAACTGATAGGAGGGCATGGAGGAGCTCAGCTATGAGGAAAGATTAGAGGAACTGAATTGATTCTCTCTTGAGAAGAGGAGATTAAGGGGGGATATGATCGACATGTATAAATACATCAGTGGTTCATCTAGTGAACTCGGTGTAGAGCTATTCAATCTCCAGATTCGGAAAGGTTTCTTCACAGTAAGAGCTGTGAAAATGTGGAATAGACTCCCTCAAGAGTTGGTTCTGGCCAGCTCAGTGGATTGCTTTAAAAAAGGCCTGGATTATTTCTTAGATACACAGAATATAACTGGATGCTAACATTTATAGGTAAAGTTGATCTAGGGAATATCCGATTGCCTCTCGGGATCAGGAAGGAATTTTTTCCCCTGCAGGAGCAAATTGGATCATGCTTTGCTGGGGTATTTGCCTTCCTCTGGATCAACTGTGGGTATAGGATTATAACTTTTTTTTTATGGTTGAACTGGATGGACTTTTGTCTTTTTTCAGCCAGACTATGTAACTATGTAACAATGAGATTACCCCCAAAACAGGAATGGTTTTACAGGTGGAGGCCACTGGCATTTTTTTCCCTACTCATCTTTTCTGACTGTTTTTCACTAGTTTGGCATTTGGCTAGGGTCCGTGTCACTACAGGTAGCATGAGGTGATACCTGGACCCTACAGAGGTTGCTCAAGAAGTCCAACTCCTCCAGGATGGCACATCAATACATGCCATTGCCAGAAGGTTTGCTGTGTCTCCCAGCACAGTCTCAAGAGCATGGAGGAGATTCCAGGAGACAGGCAGTTACTCTAGGAGAGCTGGACAGGGCCGTAGAAGGTCCTTAACCCATCAGCAGGACTGGTATCTGCTCCTTTGTGCAAGGAAGAACAGGATGAGCACTGCCAGAGCCCTACAAAATGACCTCCAGCAGGCCAACATTAGATGGAGCTGTTGATCATAGGTAATATTTATCTACTTTGATCAATAGCTTCATCTAGTGGCCATAATGTGGTATTTTCCTGATTCACACTATTCTTGAATGAATGAAGAACATCTGACCTGGAGAGAAAATAGCCTAATAAAATATGATTTTGCCAGCTTTTGTACTGAATAAATGTACAAGCAGTTTTGCATGACAAATTTTAAATCCCTCACCCTATTCCTATCATCATGGTATGGATATGAAGGAAGGGCAGAAATATGTTTAGAAGATTATGTAGGCGACATTACATACTAAGTGGCAATAGCAGACAGGTAAAACCAGAGGGATCTCAGCCCTAAAACCTCAGTGCAAAGCTGCCAGCACAAGAGTTACGATTACCAAATGCTAGTCATGGGGCAGGGCAATATAAAGAACAAGGAGAGGTATTGAATGTTAGGATTAGGTTTTGAGGAGGATGCTAATTAAAAAAACTAGGTCAAACTATCCAAGGCAAAAACTTTTTTTCCATTTTGGATAGAGGAGGGATTTATGTAAAATTTTGCCAGTTTTTTTTTAATATATACTATACTATTTAAAGATGAGCAAGGGAGTCTCCACCACATACAATCTCCCATATGCAATAGAGCGTAGCCTCCCTAGCTGTCTGATTATGTCCATATTTCCGTGCTCAAAGCGGTACATTTGTTTGCATGGAAATATGTATTTTTTTTTGTAGGCCTGTAATTTTTAGGAATAACTCACTGAAATCTGTCTGAACAAGAGTCTAGTAAACATCCCGGGTATGTTAAAATTTGAAACACGAAATCATAAATTATAATTTAATAAATAATAATATAATAATAAATTTAATTCAATAATATAATCAATCCAAAAACACTAAAATTTGAAATATAGCGCCAAGTTCGCACATAACTGAGCAAAGTCGCAAAATCGTTTTCAGTGTCTGATGATGAATTTCCCCACAAATTATTATCACTCAATTCTGCAAGTGGTTCTAATTTACTATCGCTGTTCTCTAGCTGGTCTAAAACAGCTTTTGACATAAAGGGACGCTTTTTGGATGCCATGGACATCTCAGTTTCCATGCAGAAAGAACAGTAAAAATGCAGGCAGGGCACAGGACAAAGCACTCGTGACAAAATGTATATGAAATGGTTTCATACAGTAATGTTTTGCTATGTGATTTTAGTGAATTTAGTGAATGTCACTTTTAAAATTTTTAAACTTCCCGCCAGTTCCGTCCCCGTACGTCCTGACATCGCAGGGAACGGAACCCAGAAGACAGATGCCAGCATCAACTGGAGGACATTGCAGGGGACACTGCAGGAGGGACATCGCGGGAGCGCAGGACAATGTAAGTGAAGAAGAGATCCCAGAGCAGCACTGCAAGGTATTCCCGAGTGTAGCTCGGGGTTACCGCTTGTGGTGCTGAAACTTTACCCCGAGCTACACTCGGGAATACCTCCAGGGAGGTTAATTATTGGCCATTTTTAAGCTCATTTATTTGGGCTGGATATATACCTGCTTAGAATCATTCTCTATATGTGTGTAGGTTTTCATTTATGGGGTCTTGCCTGTTGCTATGCTTGGTTGACATGGACATCTTTAACCCTTTGCTCGTGGTCTCCTTATATCTCAGGTCATGACCTGATACCAATCTTTTGGGTATTTAGAATTCCCTCCTGGCTGAGATATTGTTATCTTGTTTTTAAGGTTAGTATATAGTTGAGGTTTTCTTTTGTTCTTTCTAACATGGTTATTTTGAGGTTTTCTAGTTGCACGGGTGTTATACCTATCGCTGTGCCTATTATTTTGCCCCCCGTTTGGTGGTGCCCCAGTTTGGCCCCTTCTATTTGGCATGAGTTCACATTGGTAAGCAGCTTATCTGTGGATTTTGAGATATTATTGTGAAATATGTGTTCTATGCATTTCTATGAGATATTGTACTTTGATATGATTCTATTTCAGAGTATTCTTTGACTTTTTCTCCTGAAGAAGCGGATTAACTCTGTGAAACATGTAGAGGAGTCAACATTATCCCCCATTGGGAGTGGAGTTGTAATAATTATGACCTTTGTGAATTATATCATGCTGTTAAATCTATGTGATTTTAGAACAAATTCATGTACATGTTCAGTTAAAACATTTTTCTGTGTATTAATAAAACATACAGTTTTTATGATTATGTTGTGTCTTGAGTGCAGAGATAGTCCATTCATCTTCTAGGGGTTTTCCCTTTAATTTTTCCATAGTCATTTGGGATGATGGCACCCCCAACTTGTATTGGTGTTTAATATTATGAGGCTTGTCATATAATTGGATAGAGGAGAGATTTTTGTAAAACCTTATTTTTTTTTTTTTATCTGTGTCCTATTGAAAAGATTTCCCTTCTCCATCTGTCCTGTAGAAAGAGCAGGAAGTAAGAGAAAATATGTGATAGGAAGAGAGGGGCATGAAGGGAAATTTCTAGGACTGTCATTGCAATAAATGTCCCCAGTGCACTGGTGTGTCCATTATGTGCGCAGTGCATGGGGGCCCAGTGTGCACTCACTGCACACACAGGGGATTCAATGTAAGAAGCTTTCATACAGTTGTGATCAAAATAATAGCAGTCCAACATCACATTACTAGTAGGTGTAGCAGAGTAATAGTAAACCAACAGACCCAACTGTCGCAAACGTGCGCAACACACAGTGAAGGACGCAAACTCCATTTTGTTAAGAGTATCCATTTCTCCCTTATTCTCCTTCCCCCTCCCTTCCTGAGAGGCCCAGCAACATGTGGCCAGTATGTGTGTGAGTTAGGAATGTCACAGGAGGGTCATAGGAGCTGTAAAAAACCCCAAGAGAGTTGGAGTCTCTCTGTCCACAGAACCTGCCAATTGTGACACCTCCTAAGAGATAAGGCAAGCTTTCCCAGGAGTTGAAAGAGATTCCAACCTCATAAACCTAGCTCAGCATAGGTGATAGAATCAGATAACCTCTGTTAAAACCATGTTTTTCCCTATGTCTCATATCTTGGAATATGAGAGACTTACATAAAAACCAGACATATCGTCAGATGGACAATGAGCAGGCGAACAGTTTGATGGGTCACTCGCCTTGTCTCGAACACACAGGAAAGCAGAAAATT
Source organism: Staurois parvus (assembly GCF_062004578.1). Taxonomy (NCBI): domain Eukaryota; kingdom Metazoa; phylum Chordata; class Amphibia; order Anura; family Ranidae; genus Staurois; species Staurois parvus. Next base: position 2,857,288 of record NW_028318682.1, on the reverse strand, counting down.
AGATCTCACGAACTGTACAGTGTACACGTTCATAATTCATATCTAAATAATCCTTACACTTGACTGCATAATAATCTACCCGTGGGTGGAATGTCCCTTGTGCAGATGGACAGTTATGGGCCAAAATATGAGTTATTGACAATTTTTGTTGTAGTTGAGGCATCCGCCCATAACTACACGCCCTAAACGGGTTATTGGGCCTTGACTTAAGAGACACCCCCTGCTGGGGACTACAAAAAGGGCTCAGAGACCTAAGAGTAAAAAGTTGAAGACGTCTCCCATTTTTAACATCAATACCACCTGGGGAGACACGTGCCCTCTTACTCTGAAACTTGGATCTGCTAACCCAGGACTTTGGCAAGTACCTTAACCCTTTCACCTATCTCTGATATCTCATTGCTGTGCTATGGTTTTTTGTATATGTATATATATATATATATATATCTTAGTTACATCTTGTTTCTGTAAATATTTTTATTGCACCCGTTTGACCTTTTAGTAATAAATCTTTCTTTCTGAAAGTGTTGAACTGTTTCTATAGCTCTGTATTGCAATTTACGAATCCCTGCCTCTAAAGAGAATGCTACGGTTTGTTTAACCCTCTGTATAACAGGTCTGTGTTATGACCGTTTTATACAGACGATTATCTCAATCATTATAGTGTTATAGCTGATAACGCCGAGTTTCCTCTTTCTCTGTACAAAAAGGAGGTGGTGGCAGTGTGAAGGGTTAATTGCGTAATTAACCTGACCCATTAACAATCACCCAGGTTGCCGATACATCGATTGTGGTCTGTTAGCTGGAAAACCGTTGTGCAGGGTGCAGCTGGGTGTGGCATTGTTACGCACGTCACATCACGGTTTTAGATTGTCTAGTCCTTCGGTCACGAGTTTGGTGAGAAGGTCTGGGGTCTGACGCCGCGATCGTGACATATTGGTGGCAGCGATCATGGGATCGTGACACCAACAGTCATGACATGCATGCTGCGAATGCTGTGTAATTGAATCATTAATTGAAAGGAGAGCGTTCAAAGTAATAGCAGTGTGGAGTTCGATTAGTGAGGTCATTCAGTCTGTGAATAAAAAAGTGTCTAACAAGTGGCCCTTATTTAAGGACGAAGGCAGCAAATGTTGTACATGCTGGGTATAGTGCATTTCTCTCTGAAAAGCTGAGTAAAATGGGTCGTTCCAGACACTGTTCAGAAGAACTGCGTACTTTGCTTAAAAGTTGATTTAAGGGGGAAACATATAGAGAAGTACAGAAACTGATGACCTGCTCAGCTAAAATGATCTCAAATGCTTTAAAATGACAACCAAAACCAAAAAGATGTGTAAGAAAACAGAAAACTACCTTTCAAATGGATCGAAGAGTAGCCAAAATGGCAACGACTCAGCCAATGATCAGTTTCAGAGTGGTCAAAGAAAATCTAGTTACCTGTGAGTGCTGGAACAATTAGAAGACGCCTATGTGAAGCCAAGCTATTGGCAAGAAGCCCCTGTGTAAAAGTCCCATTGTTGAAAAAACAATGTGCTGAAGAGTTTACAATTTGACAAAGAGCACATTGACTGGCCTAAAGAGAAATGGCGCAACATTTTGTGGACTGATGAAAGTAAGATTGTTCTTTTTGGGTCTAGGGGGCCGCACGCAGTTTGGCAGACAACCCCCAAACACTGAATTCAAGCCACAGTACACTGTGAAGACAGTGAAGCATGGTTGTGCAAGCATCATGATATGGGGATGTTTCTCATACTACGGTGTTGGGCCTATTTATCGCATACCAGGGATCATGGATCAGTTTGAATACATCAGAATACTTGAAGAGGTCATGCTGCCTTATGCTGAAGAGGAAATGCCCTTGAAATGGGTGTTCCAACAAGACAACGACCCCAAACACACCAGTAAACGTGCAACATCTTGGTTCCAGACCAACAAGATTGACGTTATGGAGTGGCCAACCCAATCCCCGAACCTTAATCCAATAGAATACTTGTGGGGTGACATCAAAAATGCTGTTTCTGAGGTAAAACCAAGAAATAGAGAAGAACTGTGGAATGTAGTCCAATCATCCTGGGCTGGAAGTTGGTCGACTCCATGCAATACAGATATGTAGCAGTAATCAAAAACAGTGGTCATACAACGAAACATTAGTTCAATGATACAGAGAAAAGCTAAGTCTTCAAGCATTTTTCAGTTTGTACAGTAAATGTTTGTTTGTAAAGAAAAATGCAGACACTGTGATTTTTTTGAACAGCCTAATATTCCATATTCTTCACTTTCTGTAAAGAAATAACAAATTTGAAACATTTTTCTTCAGGTTTTGATTTGGAATAGACTGCAGTGTTCCCAATGCAAGCATGTATGGAAATAAAAGCTATTAGAAGGAGTTTGAGCTTTACTCACTTTTTTAAACACACTGCTATTATTTTTAACACAACTGCAGATGTAAGGCTGTCCTTTGAGCTACAGCTGCCCCTGTCCTGGTAAAGTGTATACCATTAATTATCACATTACAATGGCACCTGAAGGTGGGTAGGATATACTAGGCAGGAGGAAGAGAACACACAGTGTATCACACTTTGTCGCATAAGGGGCAGTGACAAGGACACCCATGCTGACCCATGTCCACAGGCAAAAGAATCTATAATGGGCATGTGAGCATGAGAACTGAACCACGGACCAATGGAAGAAGGTGACCTGGTCTGATGATTTCCTTTTTCTTTTACATCATGTGTATGGCCTGGTGAGTGTGCATCACTTACGTGGGGAAGAGATGGCACCAGGATGCAGTATGGGAAGAACTCAAGCCGGCAGAGGCAGTGTGATGCTTTGAGCTATTTTTTCTGGGAAACCTTGGTCCTGCCGTTCACGTGGATGTTACTTGACAAGTACCACCTTCCTAAACATTATTGCTGACCAAGTACATCCCTTAATGGAAATAATATACCCTGATGGCAGTGGCCTCTTTCAGCAGGAAACGTACCCTACCACACTGCAAAAATGGTTCAAGAATGGTTTGAAGAACACAACCATAAGTTTGAGGTGTTGATTAGTCTCCAAATCTCAAGCATCTGTGGGATGTGATGAAAAAACAAGTCTGGAGCTCCAGCGTTTTTTTTTTTTTTTTTTTTAACATCCCCTGGGATAGTGACAGCTTATGCCATGAAATTTGGCATAAATTGTACCTGTAATCGTTTGTGTTCCTTTTAAAAAAAAAAAACTGGACCCTCTGATTCTGCAAGGTTCCATCTTGAGTGAGGGCATCTGAAGCCCGCTTGGACATTCAAGAGAATGGTACTGCTGGCTACCCAGTATGCACCTCCCGATCTTGCGCCTGCATTGTGAAGAAGACGCGGCAGCGCATTCCTTGTATTGACGGTTACCATAGCAATGGCGGCACCGGTGGAAGTTCCTGCCCCATTGCTATGACAACCATCAATCATTGCAGCAACCCAAAAGCAAGCCAGCCTGTTTCACACTTTTCTTTAGGTGCAGTACTATCGATGTGTATTAATCAATAGACTTACATTTATATCCACTGGGCACAACCCTACATTTATCTCCTGCTATTTCTACAACTATATATATGTAAAGATTTCCCTATTTAAAAATGGTGCTGGTCTCCTCCTGGCGTCACGTCATTTGAAAATATTGCAATGCTAGAGGAGGGGATGCCCATTGATTTCAGAGATTGACGGCACATATATCCCAGGAACCAATGGGCGGGAGGATATGACGTACCTCGCTGCGGCAAGGTACATAGGAAGCAAAGCACTTCAGGAGAAATTAAGGTATGAAGATGTTAAGGAAAAAAAAGGTGCCAAACATTAATGGCGCAGCAGGAACAAAGACATGGGGACAAACTTTAAATATTGGGCGGAACTCCGCTTTAAAGAACTGCTACTGATGGCTTGGTACCAGATACCACAGCATACCTTTAGAGGTCTAGTGGAGTCCATGCCTCAATGGTCAGGGCTGTTTTGGTGGCAATAAATCTCAATATTAGGTGGGTGGTCATTATATTATGGCTAATTTGTGTATGCCTGGGATCCAGACTAGTGCCAGTGGATGCACAGGCAAGGATACCCTCACTAATGCCCAAAAATGATTCCAAATAATAAAAGGTACTTAGTCAAACCAAGTAACATCATGCAGTCTAAAGGTCTTAGAAATGAGCGTCACAAATGTTTACTAGGCACAAATCAATGGCTGGCGTCGATCACATTTAACCTGCTCTTGATTAAAATCTGTGACTGGGCCTAGGAAATAGATTGCTTCCGGGGTGGCCAGCTCTATCTGCACAGACACTAAATGCTGCTAAGCACCAATTGTGTGCCTATCAAAAGCATAGAAAAGAGTCCTGAGGAAGGGAGCCCAACATATGATTTTGCACACAAGCCTATACATTCAGAAATCTTTCCTGCACCAGTAGAAGATTTTCCCTCACTAACTGTCCTGATGACAACTGTTACATTTTGGATTTCTTATTACTTTCTGTCCTCATGACAACTGCCACCAAGATTGACAGAATGCATGTCAAGTTTTTTTTTTTTTCAATCCACTGTTTGGGAAGCTGTTCATTTTTCATTTGATCTCAACCCATGGAGCCGTGAGACAAAAAATATTAGCATCAAGCAAATGTATTGTATCTGTATTTTTGGGCCATTAATAATCTTTACGATTAGCTGAACAGCAACTTTAAAAAGTGGTTGCCCATATGTTGGCAACGGTTCTCTCTCAAAACCCAACACATCTGCCTTCTCTGCCCACAAGAACTAGGCACTGATACACCAATTAAAGAAACAGGCATGTGCATTGTTTGCTCAATTGACAAGATCTGCAATTATGCGATCCTTGCTCTACAAACTGTTAATTACACCCTCTGACAGGGAAGAAAATATTCAAGTTTCACTTTACATGCATCATTTTCATGTTTGACCATCACATTCCTGTAAAGCGATAAAATAAACCGCAGCAAAAAAAAATAAATAAATAAATAAAAATTGGGCCCCAGGCAGTTTAAGTCATAATGTACTAGTATACACTGCATACTAGCACATTATGACAAACTTAGCTGTAAACGAAGCCCACCAGCTAGCTGTCACCGATGTAGGCGCTTCCATCTACACCCAGTCTTCCTTCCGAGTTCCCTCCTTCAGGGCATGCGCCGGTGATGTCACTTGCTGCTTTTTTTTTTTTTTTTTTTTTTAGTAAATAGCTCCTAAACGGCACACAGTTACTGTACCAATAGGTGAGCCTTATTATAGGCTTACCTATAGGTAAAAATCCACCAAGGTAGTTTACTTCTACTTTAGAGTGGAATTTAAATATGTCCTCTCCCTCCTCCTGCTACCCACCCCTTCTACCCCAAGTAAAAAAGAGGTGTGTTCTAACCTTTTTTTTTAGGCCACTACGGTCCAGTCACATGATATCACAGCTTCACTCCCCTACGTCACTGATTGGCTGGCTGCAGGGGAGAGGAGGGAGCACTGACAATGGCTGGGCTATGGGATCCTATGGATGAAGTCACCTCTCCTGGAATTCCCAGCCATTGTTGAGCACCATCTCAACTCCCGTGCAGTCAGCCACTCACTGACACAGGATCACATGACCAGACTGGAGCAGGATGAAAAAGGCAAGTATACACATCTGATTTTTACAATAGATAAGATAGGTAGCAGGAGGATGAGGGGACATTTATAAGAATAGTTATGGTCAGGGGTGGACTGATAACTCATGGGGCCCCCGGGCAATAGGGGATCATGGGGCCCGTGTCCTCACCCACACTCAAACCACACCCAAAAAAGCCTATAAAAAAGCCTATGAAAGGCACCAGGGGCATCTCATGGGGCCCCCTACTGACCCCTGGTTATGGTTAGGCAGATATTCCCCTTCATACAAACAGTGAAATAAATGCAATACAAAGCCACAAGTAGCTTAAAACACTTAATTTATAAAATCAAAATCTAATTTACATTGCTAATACACAGCAATCTTTTCAAGACAGCATGCTGATTATATGTAGATTCATATGACCCCATCTATGATGGGTTGTCAGCAGGGGAAGAGCACGACAATACATTAATAGTGCTGCTGGCCCCTTTGTCCTAAGAGCTGCAGGCCAAAACCTGCAAGAAGATTTCCCTTCTGCACAATACGAAATTCCCTGAAGGAAATACAAAGCTTTGGGTTGTCAATACTTGATTTGATAATGATATGACAGGATAATACCGGCTATAGGTATATAACATCATATTGCGGCAGATCTAGGTTTCAACATAGATTAAAACAGTTTGATAAAATGTTCTTAAATGAACATTTTGTTACTATGTCTTATGTAAATAACACTAGGGACTCCTCTGAGGCACTTGCCCTGCACTGAGGTCACTATATCCAATTATATTTATACCCTGCGTTTTCAGGGACGTTCCTGCAGTGAAGTGATCTGATGCAGCTAGCAATAAGACAAATATTTTTTCTTTGCTACATTTGGCCTTAATTTATAGGGAGATTAAAAGCTCTAGTACTCTCAGAACACACTGATGGCCAGAGGCAATAGAGATGTGACTCAATTTGTTTACTGCTTGAGGGTTCAAATCACACTGTTGCAGTGTGTTAATGCACATGCATGGCATTAGGGCAGCCTATTCAATTTAAACAGGCTGTCTATGGCACCAGAGTTAATCAAAAACAGTGTATGTGCTACATTACTGTAAACCCTAATTTTTTAATGAGTGTGATAGAGGATTGTTCCTCCCTACAAATTGTTGCAAGCTGCTCCTCTAACCAGCAGGTCCCACACTTAGGCCCTGTTCACACCAGAATGCGGTGCAGGAAACGCACACTCCATGCGAGTTTCCTGCAAATCGTTCAAAGCGCACTGCAATTGTGATCTGCAGCGGATGTCAATGTTAATGACACCCCAACCGCAAGTCACAAATGGAGAGCATTTGCCTGCACCAGTTTGCATGGTAAACGAGTACCAGGTTGTCCAGTTGCAGTGTGTTTTCAAAAGTAGTGCATGCACTACTTTTGGTGTGGTGCAATACAAAACCGCACAACAATGAACCAAGTGTTCCTGTGCGATTCCCAGTGTGAACCGGCCCTTAAGGTGCTACAAAATGCACCTAAATATTAGTAGTTCTGGCCCTGTTCATTAAGCACTATACCAGAAGTAATGACTTGTATTTAACAAGACTGTCAGACACAAAGCCTAAGGGCCTCTGTCAACAAGCTTCTTTTTGCCTCATAGCTGCTTCTCTCCCTATATAGGTCAATGGGAATGCAAAAGTAGCAGAAAGCAGCTTGGAGGAGGTCAAATGCACCTGTCAATGAACTGTGAATGATCTCAGAAACATCTCAAATTCATGGCCAAATACATCTTAAAGCAAGCCTACATTTATCCATGTTCACAAGGCCAAAGCTCAATAAAAGGCTCTTAAGCTGTTGGTTGGCTCCTAGTGTGAAAATCAGGCTCCTGATCACTGCATTTCTCCGTCCCAGCTCTGTATTCATTGTCCTTTTATGAAACTGTTTTATTAATTTGCTGAAACCAACAATCTTTCGCTGTGCATAAATTCCAGATGTGGTTGACGATTCCAAAACAAGAGCTGCTATCATTCACCTTTTAGTTTTTCAACAAGAGTTAAAATGCTTTCCACTTACACAAAGACACAACTGATCAGGGCCATTGCACACAGCTGTATATTAGGTGTATGGCCGTACAGAGTAACATGTGCTTTTGTTGTGGCTCTATGGCAGCGTATTTTTCTCTATACACATGCATTACATATCCAACGTTTGAGCCTATGTGCATGTGAATTCCAGCAATTACATTTACACGTGTGCATAATTTTCAAAACATAACTGAGTGTCTACATTTACACATGCATAGCCACGTACTGCGGTTTTTGTAATGCATGTCTATGGAGAAAAACAGACTACAGCTCCCAGGAACCACAACAACAAGTGCATTTTACTGTGTACAGCTGTGTGCAAGAGCCATTACACCCCCATCACATTACCTGAGTAAAGGGCAGTTTAAAATCTCACCCCTGAAATCACTTGAGCTGAAACTAATGGTTTACTATAGGAGATACTGCCATAGATACTCATTCAGTTTAATGAGTAACATTTAATGGACTGAGGGTTGTTGTGAATGGATGAACAGTCTCCCTTCAAGGGAAAAATGGAAAGTGTGTTCTCTTCTGCAGAACAGATCAGAAACTCAGCTTCAAACCACAAATGTAAAAAAAGAGCCAGCAGACCATTTGTTAAATGCACATGCACAGGCCTGGCATATGTTAGGAAGAACCTGAGGAGCTGTGGGAAAATGAGGAAGATGCATTCTGTGTGATAATGGAGATGTGTTCGAGCACCCCCTGTACCCAGAAGGTACGGAACCTCACAGTGTAAAGCAGTATAAAAAGTGTGACAGTCTTGCAAGCATCCATCTTTACACACATGCACCCAAAAAAATATGTAAAAAGGCATCCAAAACAAGCCGCCAAACAGGTGGATAAGTACAGTCAGTTCACAGTGCTTCTCAGATCTTTGATAAAAAGGGGGAAGAGAAACTAAGTGCTAAATCTTCAATCCGAGTGGTTTATAGCACCGACAGCTGATGGATTCTGGACTAAGAGTCCCTGAAAGGTTCTGTAGTTTTCTGCAGTCTCTGGACCAAAACAGCATTGTTGAGGTGGGCTTCATGGATGGTGATGGTCTCATCCAAGATGTCACACAGAGGGAAAGAGGTGGCCAATTTGAAGGGCAGCTTCTCAGACTTACAAGGCATTCTCTCTAGGAATTGCCGCACATCACTGATCCTGTTGGAGACAAATTAAAAAACTTTACCAAAACAGGCCTTAAATTTGCATAACAAATCCAAACTTAGTTTTTTTACATTACATCTTTAAAGTGAGATTAAAAAGTTTTTTTTTTGTTTTTTTCTTTTACAAAGGATTTTTATTATAGAATAAGCAGAGATAAACAAACATTCGAGAAGCATATACATTGACCAAAACTTATGCGACATACAGGCCATTTGAGAAATATTTCAGAGTATGTACTGGTAGGAGCATAAGCGTAAACTAAATATTTTAGTGCCTTGAAAAAGAAGACAGGGAAGGGGGGGGGGAGAGAGAAAGAAAAAAAAAAAAGAAGGAGAGTGAGGGGGAAATAATGAGCAAATAATTGAAGGTCAATGACAATGCAAACTCTAAGAAGTTTTTGCTATATCAGCGCATAGAAAACAGGAGAGGCATGAAGGGAAGCCTTTCCAGAGGTTAATATATATTCCAATATATTCCAGACATTGGGCTCTCAATGGAGTCAGGGTTGCCTAGGTAGTATTGCAGATGTAGCACTCAAAGCAATGAACACAATCATTACAATTGGCATAAGGACAGAGTGGACAGAAGAATAGAGAGAGGCAATCAATGAGGAGACGAGGACAAACACTAGAAAAAAAAAAAAAAAGAGAAAAAAAGACAGGGACAATCACAAAAGGGCTCCAGGGCAGCCGCAGCAGAATTGATCCTCATATCGACAGAAGGGACTGGTCAAATTTCAAAGGCTGGGCTGTATCCAGCCAGGGACGCCATACCCGCAGGAATTTTGTATGGGTATCCAACAGTATAGCCGTCAATTTTTCATTGACCATTATGAAATTCATCAGGTTTTTGACAGCCTCGAAGCTGAGGAGAGGAGTCTTCCAGGCCTTTGCAATTGTCAATTTAGCAGCCATAAATAAATGTGATGCCAGCTGCCATTCAGGGCAGAGAAGGCCCTCCAATGGTTTAAATAGGAGCGCTTCGTACGGGTTACGCTTAATGTCTGCGTAAAACATAGTGCGGAGAAGGGCATAAACCCTAATCCACAATCTGCTAACCTTAGGGCAAGTCCACCAGATGTGAACCATAGTACCCACTTGTTGTTTTTGTTTTTTTTTAATAACAAACATGTCATACTTACCTGCTCTGTGGAATGGTTTTGCAGAGCAGGCCTTATCCTCTTCTTCTCTGGTCCTCTGCTGTTGCTCCTGGCTTCTCCTCCTTGACTAGTGCCCCAAATAGCAAGCGCGTGCTCGCTCCTGAGCCCTGCTCTATGCGTCCATAAGATACATAGAGCCGTGGCTCATCATTGGCTCACTGGCTGTAATTGATAGCCAATGGCTCCCACTGCTGTTCTCAGCCAATGAGAGGGTCTGTTATCCTGCTGTATACCTGGCTGTGGGGTCTCTATAAAGAAATCGTTTTATATAAAAGAAAGATCGTTTTTATGAAAGAAAGATCATTTTGCTTCAATAAAATGCGGGTTAATATCTGCTAAAATGTGAGTGGTCTGGAAAAAATTCTTTTAAGATTGGAAATCATTACGGTATCACACTATGGTTACTCCTCTCACCGAATCCCCCAGAGAAAATCAGGAAGAAGAAAAAACCAGAGGAGGTGTCCATATCCTAGAGGAGGCAATATTTGGAGGTCATATACAAATTAAAGGGGGTCCAGGAGCCCTTAATATCCCTGAAAGGTGTTTTACTCACCAATATCTGGTGAGTGCGGTTAATGTTGGTTTTGCACTGGTGGATGGTGGAGGTATCACTGGCACGGAAGAATCCAATGAAAATATAAAAAAAAAAAATTTTTCACAGGACTGTTTTTTTGGATTTTGTCACTGGACTTCTTATTTTCTAAATTCTATATATTTTTTATTTCATTAATATTTTAATTAATATTTTTGTGTCACAATGTATTTTAAGTTTGTGATATTTAGTAATTATTATTTATGGGTTGAGTGATGTATTTTATTGTTTTTGTGGGTTTTGCGCTGGTATAAGTTGAAATAAGTTTTTTTGGTTTTGCACTTGTGTACAGCAGCATCTCACGGGGAATAGTGTGTGGAATAAGAGAATCCTGGGCGCTGAGGTTTTTCCTTTCTTTACTAAAATGAGGAGAGAGAGACCCAAGACAGCAGAGACTCCCATGCACGTTGCTGGATCAGGTAAGTATTGGGGGGCCTAGAGGGGGGAGCAGCACACAAAAGGTTTTTTACCTTCATACACAGAATGTATGAAGGTAAAAAACCTTCAGCTTTTACAACCATTTTAAGCCGGCCCTACATGGATCCAAATTTGGCCAGTTCAGCAGGGACTGGATGAATTTCCATCACTGTATGAAGACAGTGGATCTACTGAATGACTTCTGTATAACCAATATGTTGGATAAATGTCATTCGATCAGTGCTGTCAGCTACACCAGGTAGCGCTGAGCAGTGAGTTCTGACTGTGTCAAAATACAATAGTGTGCCCCACTGTCAGAATACAATTGCTCAACTGAGGATTTCCCCATCCACCTCAAAATGTGTGGATGGGGCAATCGGGTCAGATTTCTTTTTGTTCAACTCGCTGGTTGAATGAAAAAAACTGAATCATCTATGGGCTGCTTTAGAGCTGTGTCCATTGCACAGATTTCCCTTTACTTTCTGTGCTGTCATCAAACAGAAAAGCAACTACAGTGGGGAAGGCTATAATCTCTGACACGCTTTTTTACAGCTGCTGCTGCACCCATTGTTAAGTTTCCTTTATTTCCTTAGTGGTCACTGGCGCAGGAAGTTAGGGGAAGTCTCCAACATATGCACCCAGGCATAAAAACCTAACAGAGGTCCCAATACTCAAAAGTTCCTTTTTTAAATAATATACAGTGGTAACAACTAATTTTTCCCTTTGTTCTCATCATGCAGGGCTCCCTCATGGTATCCTCAGAACATTATTTAAACCAGCCTTGCTTTATTGATATTTGCAAATCAATTTCTGGCACTTGATCCATTTAGCGACTGTAATGAAATTTACAATTAAAAAAAAACAAAATTGATGACTACATCCTACACAAACTAGTATCAAACAGTCATCAAACAACAATTCAATTTTAAGATGCCTGCAGAACAAGTTAGTCATATGTACTGGCTACATACAAACAGTCTGGGTTGACATGTTGGGTTGACAAAAAGATTCACTCACTGCAAAGTTAAAGTCTTCTGTTGTCCTTTGCCATAGCAGAGATAAGTGCAGATCTGTGGGCCATTTGCTGGCAGATGGCAAATCCAACATGACAGTAATGGCTGATTAAAAGAAAATTCTGAGCTGCTGAGATTTACCGTGCACTCAACTTGCTGCAAACAGAAGAAATTGTAGCAACAGTTTCATTTGGATCACTTAAAGCTGCTGTAAAGCCTTTTTTTTTCTAAAATAACAAACGTGTTACAGATACCTGCTCTGTGCAATGGTTTTGCACAGAGGCCTCAAACCTCCTCTTCTTAGGTCCCCCACCGGCATTCTTGGCTCCTTCCCTTTGTGTGCACCCCCGTAACTCCCATTTCCATTAGTACACTGTAACTACTACTGTACAAGCATGGTAGATTCAAGGGTGGGGGGTGTGATGTTGCTACTACTGGGCTTCAGTGGGCAACTTTTAAAGACTAAGTGCACTTAACCACTTCAAGACCAGCATGTTTCTAAGATTCCACACAATTTAAAAAGGAGGCAAAAATATGACTACCTGAATTATTTTTACATTTCTTATAAAGGATGTACAAGTCTTTTATTTGGTAACTGGTTTAATTAACACCTTGCCGCCTGGCCTACAGCAGATTGACGGCCGGGTGGGACACTCGCCGTTGGGACTGGGCATCACATGACGTCCTGTCAAAACGAGCAGGAGGTGCGGCGGCATGATTTGTCATCGGCTGTGTCCACGGGACACAGCCTATGACATATCACTACACCGGCCCGTTGCCAGTGTCATGTGACCAATCACAGCAGATCACATGTCAATTGTATACAATGGATGGCTTCCTGTCATGCCATCCATTGTAAACAATGTTAGCTGTGACTGGTCAAGGCAGTCACATGATACAGACAGGGCCAATCACAGCCCATCTGTATCATGTGATCAGCTTTGCCCAATCACAGCTAATCACAACAAAAGGCTGAATGAATCAGTTTCATTCAGTAATAATGACTGCAAATATCAATGAGATACATTGGTATTAGCAAACGTGTTAAAAAAAAAAATTCCTGATCACTTGCCCAGAGTAGTTCAATGTTACTATGGTAACATTGTATTGCTTTGGTCACAGTGTAATGTAAAATAAAATAGTAAAAAAAAAAATGTAATAAAAAATAAAAATAATAGAAATATTTGAAAATAAAATACAAATTCAATTATTATTTTCACCAAAGAAATGTAGAAGGATACATTTTGACCTAAATTTATGAAGAAATGTTATTTGCGAAATTTAATAACAGAAACAAAGAAAAGTGTGGTTTTTTTTCAAGTTTCAGGTGTTATTTGTTTTATTTAGCAAAAATGTAAAAACTCTGTGGTGATTAAATACCACCAAAAGAAAGCTCTATTTATGTGAAAAAAATTCTAAAAATTGCATATGGGTACAGTGTTGCATGACCGCGCAATAGTCATTCAAAGTGTGACAGCACTGAAAGCTGAAAATTGGCCTGGGCAGGAAGGGGGTATAAGTGCCCAGTACTGAAGTGGTTAAAGCACTACCATGTTTTTTATATCTCCAGCCTCTAGATAATCATTATGTCATAGGTGACAAATTGATCACTTGATCATCATGAACCACTTTGATTTTTTCCCTAATCCTTTGTGTGAATTAGAACTGTCAGTGACAGACCAGTCTGACAGCTAGCAGTTGGGCACAATGTCAGCTGCAAGCTGTCAAAGGAAGGAAGCAGATAATACCATGCAGGGGAGAGACGATCTACAAACTTCTAACCAGATTTGGCTGAAGCCTGAAAAAGTTGGATAAGTTTAATTGTGAGATTCTATAATTTACATACAATTTTTGGCTGTATAGGTAATGTGTCCCTAAACTGCCAGGGTAATTCTTACAACAGAAAAAAAAAAGAAAAGTTATTTCACCCATATGCAAAACAGCCTTTGCTTTGTACTCTTGAGCAGCAAGGTTTACCTGTGTGAGGTGTTAAACTTTTGCACAATTCTCTTTCCATCTACCAGCCAGATCTTGATGTTTGTAGAAGGCTCCAGATCATTCATCTCCACAGAAGGAAAGCTCTGCACTGCATCCTCTACACCATTCACTGCTTTGTTAATAACTGTTGGTGTGGCACTGATAAGAGAGAAAAAATATACTTTTTCCAACTGACCTCTAAATATATTTTTAAAAAAGAAAAAACATTAAAACAAAAATTCTAGTCAGGATAAAAATAATCCAAAACATTTATATTATTAGGTTATGTGACTATATTTGTATACTGTGAGTTGTAGCAGTACTTCCCTGTATGTTATATGTAAATCTGTTCCTTGTAGCTGAGGGTTAATTTACCTGTTATTAGCGGAGCAGCCCCTACTTCAATCTGTACACTGACAAGTGTGATATTGATAGTTTAATCTTTTTTAAAGAGCGCCTACAACCTGTAAAGTGCTAGCCCATAATTCTGTGTGGACTAAACCTGTCAAGAGATCAGAGACTACTGATATTTATTTAGACACATCAATATCTATTTACATAATATATAAAAAAAGAATATTTACAAATCACTAGAATCCAGCAAGGCCCTCCTCACTTCCACAGTTTGTCAACATTATTAAGATTCTGCAGTAGAGAGCCGAAAGTAATTTCTTGGTTTTCACAGCCAGTCCCTTGGTGATGCGCTGCTGAATCTTGAGAAAGATCTAGCTACCCAAAATATTGTATACTAGCTGCCATTGTATCATCTATGCAGATGAAAAATCTTATATTTCAGCACTTGCAGCCATCTGGGATGTGTGAAGTTTATTCCAGGGGGCTGCAAGTGCATGCTACGTGTCTCTCTCCCCTAGGCAAAAAACAGACTTAATAAAGATACTACTTAAACATTTAGCAAAAGTTTCACTTTAACCACTTCACACACTGAAGACATACCTGTACATCCCTCAGGTTGAAGTGGCTATAGTGGGATTATGGAAGCGATTCAAGCGGTTCTACAGTCACCCAATCACTTCTACAGGGTGTGGAAGGGGGCCCTCCTCTGCCATCATCTGCCAGCTTTCCTGGGCTCTCCAGTGTGATTGGGGATTCCAGGTCCACTGCTGTGTTGTGTCCCAATGAACTCAGGGGAAGGAGGAAGGTGCATCTGTACTTACTCAGCTTAACATCATCTTTTACTATGGAACTGGTTATTTTTTTACTACAAAACTGGCTATTATATTTGTGTGCATTAAAATGCATTAAAGTGTATTTGTTCTTGAAAATCTGCATACATAGACACAGACAGAATATTGCAAAAAGTAAGCATCCCAATCTTAGTCTGTAGGGTTCAATATTGAGTTGACCCTGCCCTTTGCAGCTATAACAGCTTCAACTCTTCTGGGAAGGCTGTCCACAAGGTTTAGGAGGGTGTCTATGGGAAGGTTTGACCATTCTTCCAGAAGCACATTTGTGAGGTCAGGCACTGATGTTGGATGAGAAGGCCTGGCTCACAGTCTCCGCTCTAATTCATCCCAAAGGTGTTCTATCGGGTTGAGGTCAGGACTCTGTGCAGGGCAGTCAAGTTCCTCCACCCCAAACTCGCTCATCCATGTCCTTATGGACCTTCCTTTGTGCACTGGTGTACAGTCATGTTGGAACAGGAAGGGGCCATCCCCAAACTGTTTCCACAAAGTTGGGAGCATGAAATTATCCAAATTGTCTTGGTATGCTGACGCCTTAAGAGTTCCCTTCACTGGAACTAAGGGGCCAAGCCCAACCCCTGAAAAACAACCCCACACCATAATCCTCCCTCCACCAAACTTTACACTTGGAACAATGCAGTCAGGCAAGTACCCATCTCCTGGCAACTACCAAACCCAGAATCTTGAATCAGAATGCCAGACAAAGAAACGTGATTTGTCACTCCAGAGAACACGTCTCCACTGCTCTAGAATCCAGTGGCAGCGTGCTTTACACCATTGCATCCGACGCTTTGCATTGCACTTGGTGATGTAAGGCTTGGATGCAACCGGTCGGCCATGGAAACTCATTCCATGAAGCTCTCTACATGCTGTTGTTGTGCTAATCTGAAGGCCACATGAAGTTTGGAGGTCTTTAGCGATTGACTCTGCAGACAGTTGGCGACTTCTGCGAACTGTGTGCTTCAGCATGCGCTGACCCCGCCCTGTCATTTTATGTGGCCTACCACTTGGTGGTTGTGTTACTGTTGTTCCCAGTTGCTTCCACTTTGTTATAATACCACTAACAGTTGACTGTGGAATATTTAGTACCAAGGAGATTTCACGGTGGCAACCTATCACAGTACCACGCTTGAATTCACTGAGCTCCTGAGAGTGACCCATTCTTTCACAAATGTTTGTAGAAGCAGTCTGCATGCCTAGGTGCTTTATTTTATACACCTGTGGCCATGGAGGGGATTGGAACACCTAAATCCAATGATTTGGAAGGGTGTCCCAATACTTTTGGCAATATAGTGTATAATAGATAGTAAATGCAAATTTTTTTACCTGCAAAAATGAGAATTAATTTTTGTAAAAGTGAACTTATCCTTTAACATATATGTAAGAAATGTCAGAATTGGCTTGGGCTTGAAGTGGTTAAATAAACCCTCTCATTACAAAAAAATATTTAATTTAGCACAACTAAATGATAGCAAGCAATCTAAAAGTAGTGCCTTAGCTTTCTGAGGACCTTCCCAGATGTTCCAAATACTGAAAAACAAGCTAATGGACCTCCATTCCAAGCACTGCAAAACTGAATCCAGGTGCCTCTAAAGTTGAGAAATTCCCCATGCCAAATTTACAGTGCCTTGATAAAGTATTCAAACCCCTTGCAATTTTCCACATTTCGTCATGTTATAACCAAAAACGTAAATGTATTTTATGTGATAGACCAACACAAAGTGGTACATAGTTGTGAAGTGGAAGGAAAATGATAAATGGTTTTACAAATAAATATCTGAAAAGTGTGGCGTGCATTTATATTCAGCCCCTTTTACTCTGATACCCCTAACTAAAATATAGTGGAACCAATTGCCTTCAGAAGTCACCTAATTAGTAAATAGAGTCCACCTGTGTGTAATTTAATCTCAGTATACATACGGCTGTTCTGTGAAGCCCTCAGAGGTTTGCTGGAAAACATTAGTGAACAAACAGCATCAGGAAGGCCAAGGAACACACCAGACAGACAGGTCAGGGTTAAAATTGTGGAGAAGATTAAAGCAGGGTTAGATTAGAAAAAATATCCCAAGCTTGAATATCTCATGGAGCACTATTAAATCCATCATCCGAAAATGGAAAGAGTATGGCACAACTGCAAACCTACCAAGACATGGCTGTCCACCTAAACTGACAGGCCAGGAAAGAAGAGCATTAATCAGAGAAGCAACCAAGAAACCCATAGTAACTCTGGAGGAGCTGCAGAGATCCACAGTTCAAGTGAAAGAATCTGTCCACAGGACAACTATTAGTCACGCACTTCACAAATCTGGCCTTTATGGAAGAGTGGCAAGAAGAAAGCCATTGATGAAAGAAAGCCATAAGAAGTTCCATTTGCAGTTTGCGAGAAGCCATGTGGGGGACACAGAAAATGTGGAAGAAAGTGCTCTGGTCAGATGAGACTAAAATTGAACTTTTTAGCCTAAAAGCAAAACATTGTCTAGTGGAAAACTAACACTGCACATTACCTTGAACACACCATCTGCACTGTGAAACATGGTGATGGCAGCATCATGTTGTGGGGATGCTTTTCTTCAGCAGGGACAGGGAAGCTGGTCAGAGCTGATGGAACGATAGATGGAGCCAAATACAGGGCAATCTTAGAAGAGAACCTATTAGAGTCTGCAAAAGACTTGAGACGGGCGGAGGTTCACCTTCCAGCAGGACAATGACCTTAAACATCCAGCCAGAGCTACAATGGAATGGTTTAGATCAAAGAATATTCATGTGTTAGAATGGCCCAGTCAAAACCCAGACCTAAATCCAATTGAGAATCTGTGGCAAGACTTGAAAATTTCTGTTCACAGACACCCTCCATCCAATCTGACAGAGCTTGAGCTATTTTGCAAGGAAGAATGGGCAAAGCTTTCACTCTCTAGATGTGCAAAGCTGGTAGAGACATCCCCAAAAACACTTGCAGCTCTAATTGCAGTGAAAGGTGGCTCTACTCAGGGGGGCTGAATAAAAATTCACGCCACACTTTCCACATATTTATTTGTAAAAAATTTTGAAAACCATTTATCACTTTCCTTCCACTTCACAATTATGTGCCACTTTGTGTTGGTCTATCACATAAAATCACAATAAATAAAATACATTTACGTTTTTGGTTGTAACATGACAAAATGTGGAAAATTTCTAGGTGTACGAGTACTTTTTCAAAGCACTGTAAAGGGAATGTTTTTTGTTTGATTTTCTTTTTTTTTAAACAGTTTATAAACTGCTGTTTTTATTTTTGTATACAATCTTTATTTTGCAAATAAATATTTACTACACAATGTAAGCAAGACACTTTTTTTTCTTACAAAGCATGCTGGGTTTCTAACCCAGCAACTACCTTCATTTTTCTATCAGACTTGATTAAAGTAGATCTCCAGGCAAAGGTGTGGAAAATGTTTCTAACATTTGACAGTTGCCACCAGAACAAAAGCAAAGTAGAAACAATCCAACTGGGGTCAAAGGTGGAATTTCCCTCACTATAGGAAGAGTTCCCATTTACATCTTGTCATGTTTTAGGAAATGAAGCAACATCTCCTGTGAAAACTACAGTATCTGTCTCAATGTGGTAATGTATTTCTTTTGCTACTCTCCTTTATCCCACTAAATGTTTTTAGAGGTTTTCTCCTTTCAGTCTTGAGACAATGGTCACCAGGGCACAGAGAAAAGATGAATCTCCCCAGTAGGAACACAGACAGGGGTTCTGACCCTCATTCTATCCAAAACCTAAAAATACATCCCATCCAAACAAATCTTGTATTCTCAGAGTAATTTAAACCTACATGACTGTACAGCTATATGGTCTAAGAAATATCTGTCAATAAGGAAAAACTATAAAAGCACCACACCACCAAAGCCAGTCCCAGCATTGATCACTGTGCATATATGTTGAGCAGACAAGCTGCTTCAATCTGAACATACTCTCTGACTCCATAACCAGCCAATGAGAAACAAAAAGTAAGAACACAAAAGAAGATCCTCTTAAGATCACTGTCTGCAATAGTCTCTACAAGAATCTTACCTTCCCAGTCTATAACCCTTTCCAGAGAATGGATCCACGTGCTTCTTCATTAATGAATGTTCTTCACTCTTCCTGTCTTCCACATTAACAGCCACCTCTTCTTTCTCAAATGTC
The DNA here is from genome assembly GCF_062004578.1 of Staurois parvus. Taxonomy (NCBI): domain Eukaryota; kingdom Metazoa; phylum Chordata; class Amphibia; order Anura; family Ranidae; genus Staurois; species Staurois parvus. Next base: position 2,837,932 of record NW_028318682.1, on the reverse strand, counting down.
CTTTGTAGCTCTGGCGGGAGCTCCCTAAATGATGAAATGATTAAGGCTTCACAATACTAAATACATATCACTTTTTTATTATTACTTATGGACTGCTATAGGTCATGTATAAGGCAAGCTAGATAATACGCAAGCCATTCTCACCCAGAGTTTTTTCAGAGGTTGCTAGGGGTTCCTTGAACAAATGAGCAGTTTCTGACTCTCAGATGAGTAACCACTGACACCAATGGTCTTTTAGCCCTCTGTAGAGAGGGACATTTTCCATCTAAACAAACAATGATAGGGAATTCTTCCCCACTAACCACTCGTGTAATGGGGCCCTTCTTGCTACTGACCACCAATATAATCAGCATTTTTCCCAATGACCATCACTGTAGGAGGGCCTTGCTCCCAAGTGACCACCCTGGACTGTGGAGGGTGGCCAACAATGAAAAACAAAGGTCGTCATACTGTCCATTCTTCCACTATAGAGGGGCATTTTTCCACTGAGTACCAATGTGAGGGAACACTACAGTTTTCACTGTTTGCATTTCTTCTCTAGCCATTATTTTTTCAATTCCATTTTTATTACTGAAAATAATTTATTCGTACAGAGCAGGCCTGGATGTCAAATAAATTCAAAGTATGCCATATTCCTGATTCTTTTACTTATACTTATATCCCAACTTGCTGTTTACACTAATGTACCCTAAGCTGTATGTAAAGTAATTATTAGCAGGAGTCCCATAGACCTAATAGTTATTTCAATGGTTACTCTGTATTAATAGGGTTGAGAAAGGCTGCAATAGGCTATACAGTTTTCACAAGCTACTAGGGTGATTTGAAAAACAAATTGATGGATACACAAAGGCATAATGACTTCACAGAGAGATTTACCCATTCCCTTTTTGTCTTTGTCTTTTGGTGCAAGACAAGAATATAATTTTATACAGGACTATAGGGTGTTGTATTTCTTTAGCATACTTGTAAATGAGCAGATCATAGATTACACTTCAGCTAAATGATTTTCTAATTATCAAATAACTGTCACAGATGCCTGAGCTAAATTGCTGAATGTCAAAAGAGGAATATCCATACTATACCTTCCTATCTAGTAATTTACGAAGCAGAAATTACCACTGCAAATCTGATCTCAAACTTTCAGCTGTAGTGTGGCAATCCACTAAGGTTCCGTTCACACTGGCATTAAAAGCAGAAGTTTGAAGCATGTTTTTAACGCTCTGCAAACTTCTAGTAAAGGAGTCTGCAATTGAGAATATCGAGAGCACACAGTGCTGTTCAAATTATCAAAACATGCAGCATTTGCATTTTGTTACTGCACTTCAAAAGGAGTTTGGAAGTTGAAGCATCTCAACTCCTTCTCTTCAAGTCTATGGTAATGCGTCAGCACGTTTGCAGCACATTAGGCCTCGTTCACAACAGCTAAAAAAATAAAATAAAAATAATAATAGGCACCTGGGGTGCATATTTCCCTCTCTAAATTTTTTATTTAATGTAATACAAATATTGTGGGAGCTCAAAAGGTAGAGTTTTCAAAGCACGCAGCCAGTCGCTTCTTTATTTTTCAGGGCCCTTTTGCCCAATTTTATTTAAAAGAAAAGTTCCACAAAAGTTCTTCCCACGCAGGGGTATCCACCATCACACACATGAAACCATATTCAGCCTCCTGGCTTGTACACATACTTATGCCACTCTGGCCTTCCACATCAGGCTCACAGCCATCTCCTTCCTAAATTTGGCTTTCAGCACACAGCTACTCTGGCTTCCACCTCTCCTTGGTGAAACCCTCCTGACTCCAAGGCAGAGACCTCCTGTTTGCCAGGGTGGAGCCCTCCTGACTCCTGTCTGCCAGGGTGGAGCCCTTCCAAATCTCTTGGAAATCTCCAGGCTACAGGTCCCAAAACAGGCTTTACAAACCAAAGAGGAAACTGATAAACCAGTTTCCTCTGCATTATGAGAACTGCCTGGAGCCCCTCAATCTGCATGGTTGAGAATCCTGGGTCACCACCGTGATTTCCACCGTGGCAGGATACCGTACTGCCACAATATTTATATAGCGCCAACAATTTACACAGCGCTTTATATATTGTACATTCACATCAGTCCCTTCCCTCAAGGAGCTTACAATCATAATTGGACTAAGGTGCTTTTATCAGTTTACTGGAGTTCTATAAGGAAAAAATAAATCAGCATGTGGTCTGTCCAGTCAAGTAGCCAATGTCCACTAAGGAGCCAAGTAAGAATGAAAATAACAGAAAACCTACAAACAAGACATCAGACACCTCTTACCCTTTCCTGACAGAGTCCATGAACTGACGATTTGCAGCATCTGTATAGTCCCTGAGTTCACCGTCATTGATTGTAAACCCATTTTTCCACATCCGGATAACAACTTCTGCCTGCAAGGAAAAGCAAAACCAACATGTTACATTACAAGAAACCATTGCTGTGGTGTTTATAAAACATTCGAATATCTACAGAAAGTATGACAATGCATACCAAAAAACAACTAACAGTATACTAAAAATACAACCATATGTTCCATCTCCCCTAAAGCAAACCTATAGGCAAAAACCAGAATACATAGCTAAAATTCATATACTATATTGCAAAAAGTATTGGGACACCCCCCCAAATCATTAGATTCAGGTGTTCCAATCACCTCCATTGCCAGTGGTGTATTTAGGTTTTGTGCTGCCCTAGACAACACAAAAATCGAATACCCCTCCTCCCTGGCGTAGAGAGCCTGACACCAACCAACACCAGAGCCTGACAGTGACCCAACAACACCTCTGCCCCATCACCCCCCCACTGGAGAAAGCCATTCACTAACACCCAACTCCTCCCCGCCAGTGACAGAGAGAAAGACACTCACCTTTACAGCTCTGGACATCCCCGGGAATGACAGTCGGGCTCTGCAAACATCATCAAGCAACCCGCAGCCTCTCTCAGATCCCACCTGGTCCTCATATTGCATATGTCCCTTCTTCCAAGGGGCAGTGCTGCCCCCTAAAAAATGTCGCCCTAGGCAAATGTCTTGTTTGCCTTGTGGTAAATACGCCCTGTCCATGGCCACAGGTGTATAAACTCAAGCACCTAGGCATGCAGGCTGCTTCTACAATCATTTGTGAAAGAATGGGTCAATCTCAGGAGCTCAGTGAATTCAAGCGTGGTACCATGATAGGTTGCCACCTGTGCAATAAGTCCATCCGTGAAATTTCCTTGCTATTAAATATTCCACGGTCAACTGTTAGTGGTATAACAAAGTGGAAGCAACTGGGAACAGCAACTCAGCCACCAAGTGGTAGGCCACGTAAAATGACAGCGAGGTCAGCACATGCTGAAGTGCACAGAAGTAGCCAACTGTCTGCAGACTCAATAGCTAAAGACCTCCAAACTTCATGTGGCCTTCAGATTAGCACAACAGCACATAGAGAGCTTCATGGAATGGGTTTCTATGGCCGACCAGCTGCATCCAAGCTTTACATCACTAGTGCAATGCAAAGCATGCCACCACTGGACTCTAAAGCATTGGAGACGTGTTCTCTGAAGTGATGAATTACATTTCTCTGTCTGGCAATCTGATGGACGTGTCTGGGTTTGGCAGTTTCCAGGAGAACAGTACTTGCCTGACTGCATTGTGCCAAGTGTAAAGATTGGTGGAGGGGGGATTATGGTGTCGGCTTGTTTTTCAGGGGTTGTGCTTGGCCACTTAGTACCAGTGAAGGGAACTCTTAAGGTGTCAACATACCAAGACATTTTGGACAATTTCATGCTCCCAACTTTGTGGGAACAGTTTGGGGATGGCCCCTTCCTGTTCCAACATGACTGCACACCAGTGCACAAAGCAAAGTCCATAAAGACATGGAAGAGCGAGTTTGGGGTGGAGGAACTTGACTAGCCTGCACCTCAACCCGATAGAACACCTTTGGGATGAATTAAAGCGGAGACTGCGAGCCAGGCCTTCTCGTCCGACCTCAGTGCCTGACCTCACAAATGCTGTTGTTGTGGACAGCCTTCCCAGAAGAGTTGAAGCTGTTATTGCTGCAAAGGGCGGGTCAACTCAATAATGAACCCTACGGACTAAAACAGGAATGCCATTAAAGTTCATGTGCGTGGAAAGGCAGGCGTCCCAATACTTTTGGCAATATAGTGTTTGTGGTAGCTGTTGTACTTGTCAAAAGGATGTGTATTTTTCTGTCATTCTGAGAAATTAAAGAATGCCTCTACTTAGAAAAATTTGCAGGTTACTGTTGCTCACTTCAAGAAGTTGCAGGAAGAGAAAGCAGTACTCAACCCAAAAGTAAACATTTATTATATTGCAGCTTATCAATTCTTAGATATGATGGCTGCATTAGTTTCCTTTTTTAGGCTTTCTTTCTTCTATTTTCATCTGATGATTTAGTCAGCAAGTCTGTTGCATTTCAGAAGCTCAAACTCCAGCAGAGTTTATCGGTTTACATGGATGAGACCATCCTTTTACCACTGGCAGAGGTAATTAAAATGATCATCTTTTATTTTTTTCTTCAAATTCTTTATTTAACAAGGACGCAGCTTCTATTACATCCAAACAGTAAAGAATGAATGAGTGCAGTTGTTGGTACGAAATACAACCATAGACTTCCGATGGACATGACTTCAAACCAGAAAAGTACACTATAGACCAGATGAAGAAACAAAGTCACAATCATAGCCAGGAATAATTCTATTCCATGAAAAAGCATGATCAAGGTTTAATACAGCATAAAGGTCTAGAAGCCAAAGATAAACCTCATACAGTAAAAATGATAGGATGGTTACAATGTGGGCAAATAAACTGCCTGTCCATGGTAGAGGAGGAACCACTGTCAGTTTTCATACGATGGGTAAATGGGAAATGAAAGAAAAGGCAGAGAAGATACGGGAGGGGGAATGGGGTTGGGGGAGAATGGCATGTCAGAGGGGAAAGCACCACCTGCACCATCAGCCTGCGGAACTCAGGTCAAAGAGGGCTTTACCCTCTTCTGAGTAGACAAATATGTTCCACAAAGTTCAGGTTTTTGAGTATGTTTCTCGTCTATGTTGTACAGAAAACACCAGATCTTCCATCTGGTTTAGCTCTTCAACTTTATTGAGGAAAAGTCTAATTGACAGTCACCGTGAATTTTTCCAGGTAAGAGGGATGCATGATTTGGCGATGTTGGGGAGGTGGCATAATATAGATTTTTTTTGTAGGTTTTGGCAGGTATGGTAGAAACATGAAGGAGGAAAATTACGTAATCAGTACATTTTTAGGAGATCCTTCAGACCTCTGCCCAATAGTTGAGTTTGGGGCAGGACCAGAAAATATGCAGTAGTATCCCCTGCTCCCCCTGGCACCTCCAACATCGATCTGTGCTATTTGGGAAATATTTGCATAAGAGAGATGGAGTACGATACCAAAGAATGAGAATTCTGAAATTGGTTTCCTGAACTCTTGTGCAGAACGAGCATTTTAAGGCAAACTGAATAATGTTATGCTGTTGATCCACCATAAATGTCCTATCTAGGTCTAAATCCCACTTTTCTAGGAAGGGCAATTGGTAGGTAGTCATCTAGGGATGCAACCAGAAAGGCATACATCTTTGAGAGTGTATGAGGTAAAACTTCTTGGTCAGAGCAATATACCTCCAAAGGAGTCATGCTGTGGCAAAAGTTGGAGGGTAACTCGGAAAATGGTGTAGCTGCAAGGCGCTCCACAAATCTAGGTGGAAAGAGCCCTCAGGGTCTGCCAGGACCTGCTGAGTGGGCCAAGCGTCCTCCACTAGAAAGTAAGGCAACTGATAATTGAGGAGGGTCTGGAGATAATGTGGTTGTAGAGAAAAGCCATGAACATGTGCGACTGTGTGAGATCAGCTTTTTAAATTCATGGTAATCATGTCATGTTTATCTCAAAAGGAAAAAAATGTTTGCTGTAACCGATTATAAAGTGTGAGCTGGAGTTTGGCATCAATTTGTTATTGTATTCAAATCTGCTAATAACACCCCCCAGACTAACGATGCTACTGTATGCTGTGTCCTGTGCTCATTCCTCCAGAGTGGTGTCTCACTAATACAGAAGGTGTGTTACTGGCCAGGTCAGCAGGTGAAAACAGAGTGGAAAAAGGCCAAAGAAAACAAAATAGATGCAGCCAGCAAATCTGATTGGAAGGCTGCAATAAAATACACAGCATCACCTATATTAGCTCTAGGCAGCCAAATAACATCCTTTCGCTTTACAGGTTCAAGCTCATTAAGCTTTATCTCATATCCTATACTCTATCCCAGGGGGACACGGAAACTCAACTGGCATCCAAGAATCATGCAGGCTGCAAAGCCCAAATAAAGGAGAATTTCTATTCTGCCATTCTGACTCATGAGGCTCCCTTAATGACTTTCATCTTCCACTAAAAATGCATTTCTATGAAATATTGTATAAAAAGGACTTTGCACTACAGGGATTGTTCAAGCTGCAAGCACACTCTGTGCATACAGTATGGTGATCAAAAATGTGTACAATAGTGCTGCCCTGTAAATTTAAATCAAACAACAATATACAGTTTAATCAGACTCAAAAACAAATGTATATGGTTTGATTTAAATTTATAGCGCAGCAGTTTTGTACACAGCATTTCTATGCAAACCCCAGCGCAGTTATGAGGACCACCAGATGCATGCATCCAAAGGCCTGGAAATAATTCAGGAAAACCACACTAATAACTGAAAATACAACACAAACTTGATGCCCCGCATCTGACACAGAGGAGCACTTTTCATTCTTACACAAATTACCTCATCTTCTGGAGAAGCATTAAGGACGCCAGCGTCTTTCACTTCTTCAAATAAGCTGTTCACAAACGAGTCACACCTTTTCCGCTCACCTCCCCTGCTCCTGGAAGCTCTGAAATAAAAATACCATTCTAAATGTCATCTACTTCAGCTCTCGTACCTGTATAACCATACTTATGATGCTAAAGCAGGGGTAGGCTACATTAAAGACATGGAGATCTACCTAAACATGGGAGAAGTCTAAGATCAACGGGCAGTGTTGCCTCCTCACACCTGGTTTAAATCTCTATTTCTCGTGCTACCACGTCGAAATTGCGTCCATTGCAAGGCAATCACTGGTTTAAATCAGGTGGTGAGAAGGAAACATATGGTCTGATGAATGGACTTTCACACAGTTTCCAAACAAAAGATGTGTTTACATGTGGCAAACACCTTCCCAAACTTAGGACTAGGACTGTCTTGTGCCAACAGTAAAACATGGTGGCGGCACAGTCATGGTCTGGGCAGCCATATCTTGGTATTCTGCAGGTCCCTTCATCACCTTGAAAGGTGAGTCACTGCCAGCAACAATGTACAAATTTTGGCCAACCATGTGCACACCATGGTACACACTTTGTTTCCTGAATACCAAGGTGATAATGCTCCGATTCACACAGCTAGTGTTGTCAAATTCATGGTTTGACAAGCATGCAGATGAAGTCTTGCACCTTCCCTGGGTGCCGCATTCCTTGGACCTCAATATCATAGAGCCACTATGGTCTCTTTTGGAGACCAAGGGTCAAGCTCATTTTCCGCTTCGGGCATCTCTGCGAGAACTGGAACTATTTTTGCATGAAGAGTGGTATCAGATTCCATCATCCACCATCCCAGACTTATATTTGTCAATTCCTAGGAGAGTTCAGGCCGTCTTAGATGCCTAAGGCAATCCAACACCATATTAGGTTAAGAATTTCATTCTTTTACCTGATGTTTTTACAACTTTGTCCAACCCCTTTACCTCACATCCTATACTGGAGACAAGTGTTCACCAGGATATAAATAACTCTGATGAAGATACGGTCCACACATAAGAAAAAAAAAAAACAGAGAAAACGTATGTGTGGTTGGGGGGGGGGGGGGGGTAGACTAAAGTCCCAGGCAGCTGCACCTTTCCCATCAGGCGGTGAGACCATTTTCAAATTTTTTGCTGAGTTTCCAACATTTTCAGATAGTATATTCCCTGCTGGGCACTGATTCCTCCAGCTGGCAGCTGCATTATCACAGGATCCAGCAGCAGACAAGCTATGGATACATTCGGAGTGGTGACTAGCAGGAGTGCTGCTATCACTGCAAAAGAGCAAAGAATGGACTGACCGCCCAACTAAGGGGTAAGTATTCATCCTCTTCTATTACAAGGTACATCTGCCTGAAGATTTTAGTGAATTAAAAAGGATCAATTAAAAAAGCAACAATTAAAATATAACTAAATGCAAAACTTTTTTTTTTTTTTAGTTCTGGATAGTGGAGAGGGAATAGAACCCCTGTCGGATTTGATTTCTGTCTGTGCTCCTATTAGGGAGATTCACCCCTCTATTTGTCCTGTTTGCCATTGTCATTGAAAGTGAAACTAAAAGAAAATCCCAGACTTTGGATTGTTTCCAGAAAAGTAATAGAAGGGACATTTTCCAATGGGGACACTATCTCTGGTGACCTGGAGGAATTCCCTTCATTTGCAGGGATTTCCTCTCACTTCTGTTTGGCTATGGGACCGGAAGTGAAGGGAAATCTCTGCAATGGGACACAGATGGGAAAATTAAAAATCTGACAGGGGTTATAACCCTCCCTTACTCTATACAAAATGTAAAAAAAAGTTATGCCTATAGTTCTACTTCATGTTCTGACAAGGAAACTTTAATATACCAGAAATGTAAAACTTACTGAATAGGTTAAAGACATACAAAATATAAACACAACATTTACAGTACCTGTCTTGAGGTTTCATTTTGTCAGTGTTGTTGGCTTCCCTCATCTTTGTACCACTTTATCCTGATTTATGGAAGACAAAAATAAATATGTACCTTAGTATATTTGCAGTCAAAGGAATTTACACCTGGCATCCAAATACACAAAGGGTCTGAAACAAAACATTAAAATGATTATAAAAGCGAAAGTTTTTCATGTTTTTTTTTTACCTTTATGCATTCTATGAAGGTGTTTGCTGGAGGTATTTTAGAAATGTACAAAACAACAAATAGAAGAACTTTACACTTGTCAGGAAGTGAAAATTATACAATGTATCAGTATGACAATGTTCTCTTCTGAGCTCAGGAATTAAAATAAATTGATACAATGTATCAGTGTGAAAATGTTGTTTTCTGAGCTCAGGAATGAAAATAAATTGATACAATGTATCAGTGTGAAAATGTTGTCTTCTGAGCTCAGGAATGAAAATAAATTGATACAATGTATCAGTGTGAAAATGCTGTCTTCTGAGCTCAGGAATGAAAATGATACAATGTATCAGTGTGAAAATGTTCTCTTCTGAGCTCAGGAATGAAAATAAATTGTTACATTTCAAGTGAGGGAGATCATTTAGTGAATGAAAGTGCAGAATGTTTTCATAGTTTCACTATATTGCGGTGTGCCTTCGGGTGCAGCTTTATCCTTTCAGAAAAGCACCAAAAATAACGCAAAATTTAAGCACTAAATATGGAACGCATTCATTTTTTTTGTAGATTGACGACTTTTGAGATAAATATCGAATTAGTTATTTTAAGTCAAATAATTAATGCGGTATTTATCTCTTAGCAAATTGATCCCAGTGTATCTCTTCACTCAAAAGAGAAAAGCATGTGGGCTGGCTACACATTGATCACTGCGATAGCCAATTAGATAGCCAATCAGAGACTAAAACATCAATCAGGTGATCAGGAACCAGGAGTCCTAGGTCCTGATTGTTAGTACGAGACCAAGAGCCTGGTTTCTGTGCTGGAAGCATTCTATGTGGCAAGCTCTCAGCACAAAAAGAGGCCCCTTGGATAAAGACCCACTTCCATGAGGCCGCATATCTGTGTACTGTCGGTGGGAAGGGGTTAAAAAAAAAATGCCTGCTCCACAAAGAGAAAAAACACAGAAGCCTTTTTAGGCAGCTGACAATTTATCATCAGTGTGAAAATATGCCATTTGTCCCCATTAATAGCAGCCAGATTAACCACTTGCCTACCGGGCACTTTTACCCCCTTGGTGTCAGGCCAATTTTCAGCTTTCAGTGCTGTTGCATTTTGAATGACAATTGCACGGTTCTGCAAAATTGTACCCATATGAATTTTTTTTTTCACACAAATAGAGCTTTCTTTTGGTGGTATTTAATCGCCGCTGGGTGTTTTATTTTTTGCACGTTAAACAGAAAAAGAGCAAAAAATTTGGGTTTTCTTTGTTTCTATTATAAAATTTTGCAAACAGGTAATTTTTCTCCTTCACTGATGTGTGTTGATGAGGCTGCACTGATAGGCAGCACTGATGAGGTGGCACGGATAGGCACTGATAGGCTGCACTGATGAGGCGTCATCGATGAGGTGGCACCGGTGGGCATTGGTGAAGAGGCACTGTTGATGCTGCACTGATATGCAGCAATGATGGGCACTGATAGGTGGCACTGCTGGGAATTGGTGGTTGGCACTGCTGGGCGGCACTGCTCATCAGTGCCCATGTCCTCTGTGTCATTTGCCGGTTATCGGTAGTACTTTCCTTACGCTGTGACAGTGTGACAACTGTATTTACATTGTGATCTGTTGTGTCAATGGACACAGCCGATAACATGGTAAAAGGCCACTGTGATTGGCCTTTTACCTCATCATGTGATTAGCTGTGTCCGTAGGACACCGATCACGGAGCGCTGGGTGTGCGGGACGGCACGTTCTGGGAGATCATATGACACCCTTCCAGAACTGGACAACTGTGCTGTAGCCGTCATTCAACTATAGCACAGTTGGCAAGTGGTTAAAGGGCACGTGTTAAGACAATACCACTTGCCCTCCGGAAGATTTACCCCCCCGACCAGGCCATTTTTTGTGATACGCTGCTGCATTACTTTAATTGACAATTGCGCAGTCATACAACACTGTACCAAAATGAAATTTATGTCCATTTCTCCCACAAACAGAGCTTTCTTTTGGTGGTATGTGATCACCTCTGTGGCTTTTAATTTTTAAACAAAACAAGACTGAAAATTTTTAACAAAAACCCAAAGTTTTTTATTTTCTACTATAAACCATATCCAATAAAAAAAATTTAACAATCAAATATCTTCATAAATTTAGGCCAAAATATATTCTGCTACATATTTTTGTTAAACAAAATCCCATATTGATTAGTTTGCGCAAAAGTTATAGCGTCTACAAACTATAGGACAAATACTGGATTTAAAATTTTTTTTCTATACTAGTAATGGCGGCGATTGTTGACTTATAGCAGGACTGCAATATTGCGGCGGAAATTTTTACACTGACACTTTATGGGAACCAGTGACACTAATACCGTGATCAGTGCTAAAAATATACACTGATCACTGCATTAATGACACTGGGTTGGAAGGGGTTAACATCTAGGGTAATCAAAGGGTTAACTGTGTGCCTAGCTATGTGCTTGGTGTACATTAGATGGCACTGGTACAAGAGAAAGCGATGGATCATGTTCCCAGCTCTGCAAGGACACACAATGGATCACTTTCTCCTGTCACAGCACAGCTGTACTTATGTAAATATAGGCACAGCTGTGTTCTTCCTCCCTACCTGACGATCTGCGGGTACCAGCGAAGATCCATTCACCTGAACTCGAAGATCAGCTTCTGCTGTGACATTTCACTGGAGCAATCTGCCTGTGGCACGTACTCGCCCCTGTGAGGTGGGAGGAGAGCCACCCTGTAGCAGTAAAACTGCTATAGGGCGGAGGGAAATTGGTTAAGGTTCAGACTTTGGGGTCATCATCCTCATCCTTATTTCAATAAGCGGCGAGTAAGAAACACATTTGCAGAACAGAAGTCCCAGTGACAAAGGCTGCACGCTTATTCTAGATTTGTTATTTTGTAGACAGAGCAGAAAGAATAAAGATGACCTTTCTGAAACACTATTTTTTTAAGAGCCACCTCACATCCGCATGTATTTCTGTATGAGTGTTTTTGATGTGTTTTGGTGCATTTTTGATGCATTTATTTCCCCTTTTATTCATTATCTCACTTCAGGACATGTGTGTTTCGGAGTGTTTTTGATGCATTGCAGTTTATTTTTATGTGTTTTGCCATACTCCATACAGAAACAAATGTAGCATGTTCTACTTTAATTGCACTGGTGTGAACTAGGGCCATTGGAACACATGGAAAACACTGTTCATACATTTTTGATGCAGATTAAAAAAAATGGACTTCATCTAGTGTGAACCAGCCCTCAGAAATGTCTCCAGCCAGAAAAAAATAAAGAATAAAAAAGCAGCTCTGGCTGCAATACTTTCCTTCAATGGTGACCATCACAGTACCTCTTCTTTGCCACAAGATGTTCTCAGTGCTCCAGGCTGAATGGCACCTACCTTCATTCAAACTGGAAGACTGAAAACTAGGGATGAGCTCAGGTGTGTTTGCAGCCTAGTCTGAACCTACTGGAGCTATCACATCAGGAAGCTGTCACTTCACACTATCAATCATAATGTTTGAGGCATGTCCTTCTTGCAGCTGCATGTATACATGCCCCTTGTATATGTGCAACTGTGGGGCAGGGATGCCTCAGCAACATGCACAGCGACAGCTTCCTGACAGGATAGCTCAGGTGTCTTTGGACTAGGATCTGAACAAGCCCAAGTTCATCCTTACTAATAACATAGCCTGATTGGCTTAAACACACCTCCTTTGATAGAGTATGTTACAGCCGAACTAAACCCTCCTACCTATCAGCCAATGAAGTTGCCATCTTGGCCTCTGTTTGATTTGCAACTGTGATGATGCTGCATGTGTGATCAGTTGACACCAGCCATTAGACGGCTTGACAGTTCGGTTTATAGCAATGGGACAGTTAGCAATCCCGGCATGCTGTGAATGTAATTGTTTTTCTAAAGTATGGGTAAGTTCCACTTTAAGACAGTTCTTTATAATCTTCTCTAATATACATACATGTGTTAATTACATATCCTATAAGATGTTTTTTTTTTTGTTTTTTTTTTAGAAAGCCTATTTCAATTTGCCAGTAACACTGCACAAAACACATTAGCCTTTAATGTAATATCTAACTGAATTTTCAGCTTAAATCAGCTGAATACATTCTAGGTGCATTTATACAAAAGGCATCCAATATCCTGCAGTTCATTTTCTTTCTAAAGCAGCTTCAGTCTGAGAAGAAAAGCCTGTCCCTTGCCAGCAACCTGGAAACCTTGCTCTAGTGTTCTTTGAGCACCATGCAGTAGGAGCTTGACAAAGTCAGAAACATGGGACCATAGAAGCTTCTCCTCTTGTTTATTATGTAGGTAACCACCAACACCAATGATTCAGATGGCACTTCCCACTTACCTCCAATGGGACGGAGCATTCTTCCCACTGACCCCCAATGGGACGGAGCATTCTTCCCACTGACCCCCAATGGGACGGAGCATTCTTCCCACTGACCCCCAATGGGATGGAGCATTCTTCCCACTGACCCCCCAATGGGACGGAGCATTCTTCCCACTGACCCCCCAATGGGACGGAGCATTCTTTCCACTGACCGCCCATGTAAGAAACATTCTTCCCACTGACCGCCCATGTAAGGAAAATTCTTCCCATTGACCTCCCATGTAAGGAACATTATTTCCACTGACCACCCATGTAAGAAGCTTTCTTTCCACTGACCACCCATGTAAGGAACATTCTTCCCATTGAGCACCCATGTAAGGAGCATTCTTCCCATTGAGCACCCATGTAAGGAGCATTATTCCCATTGAGCACTCATGTAAGGAGCATTCTTTCCACTGACCACCAGTGTAAGGAACATTCTTCCCATTGATAATGTAAAAACTGAAAAATTATTCAAATTCCATGTGCATGATATTGAAATTAATCAAATCAAATATATAGAAAACCTCCATACTTAGTAATATATATGTGAAAAGCGTATATGTGCAAACTTACAAAATGCTTAATAATATATATGTGCAAGACGTATATGTGCCAAATTGCAAAATACAAAAAACAACTCTATAAAAAATAAAAAAATAATAAATAAATAAATAATAAATGATAAACAAATTAATATAAAGGATTTTTTAAAAAATAAGAGATAATAAATATCAATAAAAAAGAAACCTCTATTTAATCTTACTATGCAGATGATATGATATGCTCACCTCACTTATACAACCTAAGATGGTGATTAAAACTATATACTAATTGTCCTTAGCTTAGATGAAATATAAACGTCCCAATTTGTATATAGAGATATATGGAAAATATATTGCTGTTGAAGTAAACTGTAGTGTTACTTTCCTTCCACTAGATGGCCTTCCAATTTCTTCTGGGTTATGAGGGCTGGATAGATGGATATGGATATCTCCCCTCGTCCTGTGGGGTTCTATCTCCTATCTCCTCTTCTTCCCTTTTGCTCCTCCAATTTTAGGCCATGAAAAAGAAAGATTCCCACATAGTGTTTTATCCTTTTCATAAGGTTTTAATTTGTCTCCGGTCAAATGCGAACTCACATTTCACAAAACAATACAGAGCGTTTTTCCAATGTGTGCCTTTGCACAATGACAGTACTCGCCGTTCTGCTGAAAGTGGCGTCGTGACGTCAGAGCCCCTCCCCTACGCTCCCCTCCCCTACGCGTTACGCCACAGGGTCACGTGGCTTCCTCAGGGGGATTCAATCAGGGAAGGATTCATGTAAGGAGCATTCTTCCCATTGACCACCCATGTAAGGAGCATTCTTCCCATTGACCACCCATGTAAGGAGCATTTTTTCCTCTGATCATCCAAGTAAGGAGCCTTCTTCTCACTGACCACTAATGTAACAGGACCTTCTTTTTACTGACCAGCAAGGCAAGGGGGCTCTACTCCCACTGATGACCAGTGTCAGGTAGCTAAAATTCCATGAGCTGTAGATCAGTGGTTCTTAACCTGGGTTCGATCGAACCCCAGGGGTTCGGTGAGTCAGTCTCGCGGGTTCGGCGGAGGTGAAGACCCACACCCGACTCATATGATTCGTGATGACATGCCCCGCTTGTCCATCATTGGCTGCAGGTGGTCACGCAACATCGCTTAGCCCAGTGGTCGGCAAGCCGCGGCTCGCGAGCCACATGCGGCTCTTTACACGCTTTAATGCGGCTCTTGTGTGCTGGGCGCCCGCTCCCCTCCCTCCTCTCGGGTGGCAGGGACTCTGCAGCGTGATCCAAAAAAAAAAAAAACAGCCAGGGCAGCGCGCTCAAATGCAATGATTGGCCAGTCTCGCTGCCACTCACATCCTGATAGCCAGTGATTGGCTGTCAGGATGTGTGTAGGCGGGGCAGCGTGACGAACGTGAGAGGAGCTAGGCTCCTCTCACAGTCCGCCCTGAAGACCGGAATGGCGCGGGAATATGGCGAGAGGAACGCGCGGAGCAAATGTAAGTGAACTGACACAGGGGGGACTTGGCTTACTACTTGCTACTTACTTACTACTACTATATGAGGGATGAATTAATATGGGGGATGAATTACTATATGGGGGATGAATTACTATGGGGGATGAATTACTATATGGGGGATGAATTACTATATGGGGGATGAATTACTATGAGGGATGAATTACTATAGGGGATGAATTACTATATGGGGGATGAATTACTATATGGGGGATGAATTTTCATACCGTTTGTTACAACATATCTTTGTGAGCAATCCTTTTCGAGGATGCTGGACATAAAGACGAAGAAAAGGAACAGACTTTGTTGCGAAAATGACATGAGAGTGGCACTTGCCAAGGTAATGCCGCGCATTTCTGAACTGGCCTCTGAAAGACAACAGCAGAAGTCACACTGATTTGCGGTAAATATTCATTATTTTGTTTTTGTGTGAAAATCATGTTTTAATGGTTTTGTTCTTTGTTCTTAATGGTTTTGTTCATTTTGTGCACCTATGTATAAATATATACCTATGTTTTGAATTTTAAAAATCATATTTTATTTTTCCAATTAAGAAGGGTTCGGTGAATGTGCATATGAAACTGGTGGGGTTCAGTACCTCCAAAAAGGTTAAGAACCACTGCTGTATTTGTTTTAGCAGGGGATCCCTGAGACCTGAAAATTATTCCAAGGTTTCCTCCACAGTGAAATGGTTGAGAAAGGTTCGTTGAAAGCCACTAAATATAATTATCCTGAAAGAGTTACAAAGCTTCCAGATGGCAAAGTTAATCATATGACAATTCAGTGTAGGTGACAGACTGGAATAAAATGCTGAGCGAGGACATGAGTCACCCAGATTACACCAGGATCCAGTGACAGCACATCTATATATACACATACAGTGGAACACACATAGGCTGTATCCTGCTACAAGACTCCGCAACAATTATTGTGTACCAGCTAATCACTGTGTTCACAAAATGATCTCACTTCTAACGTCCCATAACATCAATGTATGTGCATTTTCAACATAGTGGAGGAATACTGATCATCCCCTACCAGCAGTCGCTGTGTCTGAGGAAAGGCTGCCTGTCAGTTTCATGCTGCAATCTAGCAGTGTGGAAGAAAACATGTTCCTAAAATTCCTGAAATGTATAACTGCTACCAAATAAGGATAGATGTTCCCTTTACCATGGACCGATTCCAATGTACATTCCAATAACAACAACAAAATAGAGAAAACCCATTTAACAGCAGATGGAAAAACAAAAAACCAGTGCACAGACAATTAAAGTTGAACTCCAACTTTCCTGCAGTCTTGCACAGTTGTACAGGTTCCTCTCCTCTACTGAAATCCCTTACTCTGTGTATTAGAAGTTGCAGCTGGAGCCTGCCTCTTTATCTGGCAGGAGGACATCCAGTGACATCTAGCTCTTTCCTCCCCAGTTTTACTGTCCCCGCCCCACATACAGTGGATGTAAAAAGTCTACACACCCCTTTTTAAATGTCAGGTTTCTGTGATATAAAAAAATGAGACAGATAAATAATTTTCGGACTTTTTCCACATTTAATGTAACCTATAAACTGTACAACTCAGTTGAACAACAAACTGAAATCTCTTAGGTGGAAGTCACGGAGATCGCTGGGTGTGCGCCCCCGGGGGCACACGGGAGGGCGCGTTCTGGGAGGATGTCATATGACGCCCTCCCAGGACTGGACAAACGCACTGTAGCCGTCATTCAACTATAGCACGGTTGGCAAGTGGTTGAAGAATATGTAAACCCAACATTTCACATTCCTGATATGTGCCTGCTATACCATGTACTTGTATGAAAAAGTATCCTGTTCTCTCTGTATTATTATTATACAGGATTTATATAGCGCCAACAGTTTGCTCAGCGCTTTACAATATAACGGGAGACAATACAGTTCAATACAAGAGGGTTAGGAGGGCCCTGCTCCTTGGAGCTTACAATCTAATGCTTCCTTTGTGTGAAATCCCTGATATTCCTGCCAGTCCCCCTGCTTTTCTTTTAAAAACTAGGCATGGGAGCACAGCATGGTCAGCTCTCTAGCTGTGCTGTGAGCTAATCCAATGATCAGGCTTGAGCTGACATGCCCCAATGGGTTGTTTTACAAGGTGAGGGTTTACATATACTTTGATAATTGTCAATGTAGGCCAGGCCCACAATCTGGGAAAACAGGAGATCAACCAACATTGCATTGTGAGGAATGCCATGCTACTGGCTCTGAGCACCATCCTGCTATGTCCACCTTTGACACCATGTCCCAAGCCTACAGCCTAGAATTCAAAGGATTGAGCATATGCAAGAGCTATGGGAATCCCAGGGAAGTCCACCTGTATTGGGTGCAGGACGGGGGAAGCAGTACACCAGTAGAGGGTCATACCCAAGCAAGACCTGACACCTCTGTCTTTCTGTGGGTCAGCGGATCTGGTGAGTGATTATCTTCACATCTAAAAAGGGTGGAGTGCAGTCTGGCTTTTTTTGCTGGCTGATAGCTAAAAAGAGTGGGAAATTTGAGTGGAGAGTGAAAAAGTTTTACTTTTGACTGCTGGTGCTTGTAGTTGTTTTATTTTCTTCTTTGGGTCTTGCTAAAAGCTTTTACATTTTTAAATCACTTTTTCTGCCACTTTTTAAATAGCATTTTTTTTTCTTCCTCTCCTGTCCTTCCTTTAGTCTGCTAATTAAGGGGAGGGATTAATTGGTCACAGGTCCTATATAAAACTTGCTGCAGAGCTCACTCTGAGCTTGCCTGTATTTTACTTGCTGGACCTGTGATAAGTGGAATTTAAGAAACTGGTGTGGAAAACAGGAGATAACAGGAGTCTACTAACCTGTAAGTGACAACTGATATTTCCTGTTAATATTGTAACTGGGATCATGTGTGCTAGCAGGGTGGAAGGCTTTGTGCAGTGCACAGTGTGCCGCATGTATGCAACAATGGAGCAACAGCTCCAGGATGGATGCTGCTGCAACAGAGCGGGTTGCCCTTCTGGAAGCTCGTGTTAGAGATCTGGAGGAGCAAGTTGCAACCCTGGGCAGAACTGACAACCTTGAAAGGGGTCTTCTGCTCTCTGAGAGGGTAGCTAATGGGATTGACGTGGAGGGGTTACCCAGGATTATCAGGCAGGAAGATGGGTTACTGTAACGAGAGGGACTCACAGAAAAGGAAGGCCAGCTGTGGGTTTGTACACTCAAACCGATTTGCCAAGTTGGGGAAGATGTGGGGGTGGCATGCTCAGGGGTGGCAGCCCTGGATGTCACAGCTATCCCTAACAGCCGGGAGGGCGGACCATATGGGAGGGGTAGTGCATGAAAGCCTAGACAGTTGGTGGTAGTAGGAGATTCTATAATCAGAAGAACTGATAGAATAATTTGTTGCCGGGATTGCCTCAACCGAATGGCTCCCTGATGCCAGGGTTCTACATGTGGTATATCCAGAGAGTAGTGGTTAATGATTCATACTCTGAATGGTCTGGGGTTGTCAGTG
The DNA here is from genome assembly GCF_062004578.1 of Staurois parvus. Lineage (NCBI taxonomy): Eukaryota > Metazoa > Chordata > Amphibia > Anura > Ranidae > Staurois > Staurois parvus. Next base: position 2,819,045 of record NW_028318682.1, on the reverse strand, counting down.
GTGTACCCCAAGGTTCAGTGTTGGGACCCTTACTTTTTAATATATTTATAAATTATATAGGGTCTGGGATTAAAAATCCCATTTCAGTCTTTGCAGATGACACCAAGCTGTGCAGTGGAATAACGTCCTTACAGGATGTCTACAACTTACATGCCGACCTCAATGCACTGTTTAATTGGGCAACTGTGTGGAAATTAGGTTTAATGTTGATAAATGTAAGGTTCTGCACTTGGGGTCTAAGAATATGCATGCATCATACATACTAGGGGGGTACAACTGGGGGAATCAATGGTGAAGGATCTGGGGGTTCTGGTAGATCACAAGCTTAATAATAGCATGTAATGCCAAGCTGCGGTTTCTAAAGCGAGCAAAATCCTCTCTTGTATTAACCACTTGCCTACCAGGCACTTATACCCCCTTCCTTACCAGGCCAATTTTCAGCTTTCAGCGCTGCCGCACTTTGATTGACAATTGCGCGGTCATGCAACATTGTACCCATATGAAATTTTGATCATTTTTTTCTCACAAATAGAGCTTTCTTTTGGTGGTATTTAATCGCCACTGGGCGCTTTACTTTTTGCGCTATAAATTAAAAAATGTGCAAAAAATTTGGAAAAAAAAAAAAAGTTTATTTGTTTCTTTTATAAAATTTTTCAAACAGGTATTTTTTCTCCTTCACTGATTTGTGTTGATGAGGCGGCACTGATGGGCACTGATAGGCGGCACTGATGGGCACTGATAGGCAGCACTAAAGGGCACTGATAGGCAGTACTAATGAGGTGGCACGGATAGGCGGCACTGATAGACAGCACTAATTAGGGGTCACGGATAGGCGGCACTGATATGCAGCACTGATAGGCGGCACTGATAGGTGACACTGATGATGGGTACTGATAGACGGCACTGACTGGCATCACTTCTGGGCACTGACTGGCACAACCCCTGGGCACTGACTGGCAGCACTGCTGGGCTGCACTGGTGGGTGGCACTGGTGGGCAGCACTGGTGGGTGGGCACAGGTGGGTGGCACTGGTGGGCACAGGTGGGTGGCACTGGTGGGTGGGCACAGGTGGGTGGCACTGCTGGGCACATGTAGGTGGCACTTCTGGGCACAGGTAGGTGGCACTGCAGAGTGGCACAGGTGGGGGCACTGCAGAGTGGCACAGGTGGGGGCACTGCTGGGCACAGGTGGGGGCACTGCTGGGAACGGGTGGGCGGGGCTAGTGGGCGCACTGCTGGGCGGAACTTGCGGGTGTCACTGCTGGGCACCGATCATCAGGGCACTGATCATCAGTGCCCTGATGATCGGTGCCGATCCCCGCTCTGACAACTGCCGGTTCTCGGCAGTACTTTCCTCACGATCTGACAGCGTGAGGAAAGTGCAGCCGAGAACCGGCACTTGCATTTCCCTGTGATCAGCGTGTCATTGGACACCGCTGATCACGTGGTAAAAGGCGGGTGGGATCGGCCTTTCACCACATCACGTGATCAGCTGTGTCCGTAGGACACAGATCACGGAGATCGCCGGGTGCGCGCCCCCTGGGGCGCGCAGGAGAGCGCGTTCTGGGAGGACGTCATATGACGTCCACTCAGAACTGGCCGGCCGCGGTGAAGCCGTCATTCGGCTATGCGCGGTCGGCAAGAAGTTAAAAGAGGTATAGACTCCAGAGAGAGAGATATCATATTACCCCGGTACAAATCATTAGTAATACCTCATATAGAATATGCAATTCAGTTTTGGGCACCAATTCACAAAAAGAACATTGGGGAACTGGAGAAAGTACAGAGAAGGGCAACCAAACTGATAAGAGGCATGGAGGAGATCAGCTATGAGGAAAGATTAGAGGAACTGAATTTATTCTCTCTTGAGAAGAGGAGATTAAGGGGGGATATGATCAACATGTATAAATACATCAGTGGTTCATATAGTGAACTCGGTGTAGAGCTATTCACCGTGATGTCATCACAGAGGCCAAGGGGGCACTCTTTACATATGAAAATGTGGAATAGACTCCCTCAAGAGTTAGTTCTGGCCAGCTCAGTGGATTAGTTTAAAAAAAGTCCTGGATTCTTTCTTAGATACAGGGAATATAACTGGATATTAACATTTATAGGTAAAGTTGATCCAGGGAATATCCGATTGCCTCTCGGGGGATCAGGAAGGAATTTATTTCCCTGCAGGAGCAAATTGGATCATGCTTTGCTGGGTTTCTTGCCTTCCTCTTGATCAACTGTGGGTATAGGATTATAACTTTTTTTTTTTTGTAATGGTTGAACTGGATGGACTTTTGTCTTTTTCAGCCAGACTAACTATGTAACATACAACACGCTTTCATTGATGATCAATTAAACATTTGGATATGTAACACAGCAATGCATACCTTGCTTGATATTAAAATGATTGGACTATCTATTGTTTCTTTGTGCTGGCTGCTGTCATTTTAGTGAAAAGGGCAGGTGTTAAATAGATAAAATAAGATAATATGGCGTGTTGAAGCACTTGAAACTGCACAGGTGTGAAGAAGAGGTTAGTGAAGATGGCGGCTCAGGACAGAAGAGGCTCTCAGAAAGTTAGGGCTCATGTACACTGCAGCTGCTAAACTCACGTTCTGGAGCTGTTCAGAGTTTTTTACAACAGCAGCCCCTGAACTCACCTTAATGTTTTCCTATGTGTCCATGTGCACATCTTTGTTTACACGCATTTAAGTTTACAGTTGTTTTTTTGAACGCAGAAAACTTGCGTTCAGCAGTCGATTTTATCAGCATTTCAAACACAAAACTCTTGTAAATGCTGCAAATCGCGTTTGCAAATTTTTTTTTAACTCTTCCAGTTCCCAATGCTGGCCAGAGCCTTTTTTCATCATGAATAATGCATGCAAAGCGTTTTCAAGGTACTCAAATGGACGAAACACTGAATGCAGGATGTTCCTACCAAGCTTGTCACACATTGGAATGACTAGTTCACACCTCAGACCTCTCCCACACTTGGAAACAAAAGATATGTTAGTGACCATTTACACCCCAAATTCCTCATGAAAACCCCCTTCCAGGTGGCCTTAATGACTCCCTCCACATTTCCCTTGGAAACAAAAGAAATGTTAATGAGCAACTCACCTTAGCTAATCTCAACACATACTGCTCTCTCTGCTTCTACTCTCTGTATCTCCCTGAAACAGTCTAAAATAGTTAATAATTTACCACTTTTCAGTGCATTCTGGGCATTTGGGAGGTTCTCCTGTGCTTATCTTAAAAAAAAACGCTTCTAAACACAAATGCGCATAAACGCGTTATGCAAACGCAGCTAAGCAGACTTTTTTAACTTGCGTTTTCCAGCAGTTTGCATCGTTCAGAAGTGTCCTGTGTACATGGGGAACTTAGCCAGAATGCAAGGAAACGTTTACCCGTGTAAACTGTGTGTTTTACAACTATTAACATTTTTAATTTATAGGATTGGGGTTAAGTGTCTCTTTAACAAGAGAGCTCTCAGACAAAGACCTTTTAGCTGTGTTAGGCAACCTGTTAGAACTGTAGAGCACATCCCACAACTATGTCATACTTCCTAGCACTGATTCATCAATTTACCATAAGGAAAGTCATGCCTTGTCATCGCAGACCTATTGAAGGATTCCTGTAATTCATCACACCAATCAAACCATTTAATGACATGTCTGCAAAGTAAGCAATGCCATAGAAACAAAACAAAAACCAAATAACATTTAAAGCTAAAGCATAATGCATTCATATAATAACTTTCTTTGGTCACCATCCTTCTGGTAAACATGCAATACAAGATGCATAATCTATTTTTAAAATTTAGCTTGGTTACATGTATTATGGATATGTCACAGCTGGAGTGATGCTGAAGTTTCTCAAATTCAGAACTTTGCCACATACAGTAAGTGCTGCCCTATTCTGGGTGCTTCTGGTATACTGAAGACAAAGAGAGATGCTCACTCAACACATCCACCATTCAGAAAATGTCTTGTATTGTCTTCACTAAAAACCAGGCATTCTCTGATTGGATAAGGGCAGAGCAGTCTCTACGTCAAGCCAATCAGAGAATGCCTTGTATTTTTAGTAAAAAAAAAAAAAATCCAGCCAGTAAGGCTGTTATTGTTCATCTTCCTTTAACACATCAAGCTGTCCAGCAAAAGTGAGCTGAGACAAACCAGTTAAAGTGACATAAAACATTGTGAACAGGCAGGGTGTTTATTGCTCAGGCTGGGTTCACACTGCTGTAGGGTGGGTAAAAATTTAATAAAAAAAAAAAAAGAGAATTTTGATTTTTATCAAATTTATTTTAATAAAATGCTTTTGGAGTAAAAATCTATCTAAAGATGGTTTTCTATTTAAGATCCATTAATCATTTAGTTTATTCAGTATGAAATGGAGCTTAGTTATGTAGCATGAGGCTGTATATTCTGTAATATTGAAATTTTTGGTAAACTCATTCAATGAATTCAAGCTGAGATCACATGCACTGCATTGATGCATTCACACTATTTCATAGTAGCCATGAATGACTCTTTAATGAATCATTATCCCCCTGATGAAGTCACGTGACCCTGTGACGCAACGCGTAGGGGAGGGGCTCTGACGTCACGACGTGGTAGCGGTGAGGCTCGGCAATTCCGACTGCAGACAGAGGCAGGCAGGGAGGGAGAGCAGAGATAGAGGATTGCTCACCCAATATTTGTATACGATATATATGCCGCCCTGTACCACCAAGGAAATGTATATAGCTGTGTAATACCGCTACAGGCAGAAATAAACTTCCATCATTTAAAAGGATAAGGCACCATCGTTTGTTTTATTTTCTCTACATCTGACCCCCAAATTCCATATGGGTGAGAGGAGGAAATGAGAAGGAGATGACCCCTGGTGGGGAATAAGGAGATAAAGCTGGTCTCATAATCGGTGTATGAGCAGTGGAAAAAGGAGAAAGAGGAGAGTACAGGAGTACCTACATCCACACCTTGGCACATCTACAACACAGGGCTTTAATCCATCGATCCTGGAAGGATCAAAAAGCGTATTTGCCTGAATTCATTCAGGCAAACATAAAGGTGAGCGCATAGGGAGACCATAAGGCACCTGGCGAGAGGAAACAAGGAATCACCCTCACTTTGGCACTTTTTTACAAAGACTTTTATTTATTTATTTATTACACCTATGCATGTGCACATGGGAGTGTATAGTTGCACAATTATTGTTGGATTGATTGTATATAATTAGAATGGCACTAATTATATGTATATTTATATTTTAAATATTCACTCATTATTCACATTATATTAAGGTTTTATATTTTTCATCACACACATTTAGGTTGTGTATGTGTGTATTGGTAATTCACTGGTAATAATTTTATCGTATTGATTAATTTATGGATTATCACTTATTATTATCATTATGATTTACACTTGATTCATATATCTATTGATTGAGTCTAATGAGTACAGATTGGATATAGAGATATTATGCACAATAATAGGAGCGCGGCACTTTAAATACCATTTATATTGATCTGACACTACCTAGTGAGTTTGTGTAAGTGCCAGCGCACCATACACTAAAGATTAGTAAATTATTATTTAAAACACCTACTGAATGCTATATTCATAATAGCTCACAAGGATTCACACTATATATAAAAAGCCCAATTTGTCTTTAGAAAAAAAAAAAAAAGGTAGAATTCACCTGGATGTACAAAGTAGTTGTGGTGATATGTACAGTTTTACTAACACATGTCAAAGTTGCTAAATTTTACTTAGGAATTAAGATTTGTTTTATCCTAAGGCGTGAAGGGGTTAATACCGCTTTAACCAGTTTCCGCCGCCCATATGCATAAATGTGGCTGCAGGGTTTGGATGTTGAGTGTACGCATATGTGTCCCTAGGGAACACTTTCTGTGCTAAAAGTGCACTCCCAGCACAGCAAGTAAAGTGTCACAGAAAGCTTCTGATGCACACTTGTGATTGGAAGCGTCCAATCATGTGACCGCTGTGATATCCCATTGTAACTGAAATTCCTGCCTCCAGGCATTTAGATTCTCTTAAAGTGGTCGTAAACTCAACTATAGAAAAAAAATAAATTCCCCCTGTAAGTTAGAAGCATAACGTGGTAGTATGCATTGTATACTCACATTATGAGAAACTTGCCTGAAAATGAAGCCCTGCAACAGCCAGCTGTCACCGCTGACAAGGACTCTCTGAGCGCGCGCAGGACAGACGAGAGTGATCACCTTTGCATGCGAGCACATTGGGACCGAGGCAATTTATTTTCATTTTTTTAATTCATTTATATATATTTTTAATTTTTACACTGTTGCTTTAAATATATATATATTTTTTTTACTACTTTTATTGCTGTCATAAAGAATGTAAACATCTCCTGTGACAGCAATAGGAATGTGATGGGTATCTGGGGTCTATACGGCCACAAATCCCTCTTCTGCCCTTTAAAAGCATTCAAAAACACCAAGATCAGTGTTTTTGGATTTTCTGAAAATGGGCTGATGATATCCGGGTGGGCTGATGATATCCGGGTACGCCGGAAGTGATGTCAGGTCGGGATCGGCTCTCCACTATGGTAACCTGGAAGCTGACATCACATCCGGGTTACCATAGTGGAGAACCTATCAAAGCCGATCCTGACTTTATTCGGGTATCTGCCCAGTCAGCAGACATGCTGGCTGGTTGCTCAGGTCTCCCAGTGGGCGGGAGAGCCTGAGCGAGCAGCAGGTAGCGTAGGAAGTCCCCTCCCGCTGCTTATACAAGCAGCTAAATAGCCACTCTGATTGCTTGTACAATAATGAGCTGACCGCTGGCTCTAAAATAAAATGGTACCACCGAAGTCAAGTGACGTACGGGTATGTTGTATGGTGGCAAGTGGATATATACAGATTTGAGTTTTTTCACCAATGAAATGTATTTTGGCGTAAATTTATGAAGAAAGATATTTTTGTTTTGGAAAATGTTATAACCAAAATGAAAAACGTGTTTTTTTTTTATGTTTTTTTTTAATTTTCTGTTATTTGTTTATTTAGCACAAAATGATAAACCCAGAGGTGATTAAATACCCCCAAAAAATGCTCTACTTCTGTGAACACAATGTTAAAAAAAAATGTTAAGGGGCACAGTGTTGTATGACTGTGTAACTGAGCAGCACAGTGGCTAAATGGTTAGCACTTCTGCCTGGCAGTACTAGGGTTGTTGGTTTGAATCCCAACCATGGCACCACCTGCCTGGAGTTTGCATGTTCTCCCTGTGCGGGTTTCCTCCGGGTACTCCGGTTTCCTCCCACACTCCAAAGACATGCTGGTAGGTGAATTGGCTCCTGTCTAAATTGGCCCTAATATGTGTATGTATGAATGTAAGTTAGGGACCTTAGATTGTACACTCCTTGAGGGTTAGGGACTGATGTGAATGTACAATATATATGTAAAGCGCTGTGTAAATTGATGGCACTTTATAAGCACCTGAAATAAATAATTGTCAGCATTGTCACACACTGAATGGCAATTGGCCTGGGCAGGAAGGGGGTGAAAATATCCAGTACTGAAGTGGTTAAAGGGACACTAAACCACATCACCAATCTTGTCTTCAAACCTCACCCAATCCATCCTCTCACGATCTCCTGTTCCCTTGTCACCAGGACTTCACCAGAGCCTCTCCCATCCTCTGGAACGCTCTACCCCAATCTGTTTGGCTATTTCCTATTCTGGCTGCCTTTAGGTCATCCCTGAAAACTCATCTCTGCAGGGAAGCCTATCACACCTCCGAATAGACATCACTTCCATCAGCTCATCCCCCACAGGTATACCCCTTTTGTACCACTTACCCCACCCCATTTGGGACCTTTTGTACTATTTGCATTTGTGCAGAATGAGCAGTGCATGTCAGCTGATGTACACAGCTCTATACACACAATCACAGTCCATCTCAGGAGTGAGCAGGAGAGGGTGACTATGTACCAACGTACAGGGGCCCATGGAGAACGAACGTAGCCACCCAGACAGGAAGCCAGATCACAGGAGCACAGAAAAGGAATTTGTTGATCTGGGGGAAGGTGAGAGCCATAGAAGGAACTGTGAATGATGAATACTGCAATAGATCACAAACTGCCTGTGTTTTCTAAGATCACACCGCCTTCCTTCCATAGACACCAATACACACAGCAGCCACTGAGGAAGAAGAACGTACACAACACACAGGCCAATGACAGACAGGGCCAGGCCAGGCTAGAAGAAACAAGATCAGGGCACGTATGACGTCACTCTGCTGCCATATGACTCCTCCCTACAACTCCGGGAACCCCTCCGGTGCCGCTCAGTCCCGTACACAGGACGATATAAAGCCGCCACTCACCATCGTCACCGCCACCGCTGCTCCCGACACAACCCCATTCTTAGGTCGTCACACTCCCCCTATTGCCGGAAGTGACTGCAAAAACACTGCCGACGTAACTTCGGGTATGTGACCCGGAGTTCACGCCTGTGTTCTCGAGAGCTTTTGTGGTAGACGCTTGGGTCACCATCTTTGTTGAGGGAAACTGTTTCACTAACTGCAGTAAGTTTAGCATTGGAAAACTAGAAGGAAATGAGGTTTGGCTCATCTGTGGTTGATTTGATGGGTTATTAAAGAGTCGTTTTAATGATACATGGACCATAGGTGGCCACTGATTCCTCCCACTGACTACCATGCTAGGGCATTCTTTTTTCCACTGACAACCAACATCACGGCGTTCTTCCTCCCCCTGACCACCAACGTCGGGGCGTTCTTCCTCCCCCTGACCACCAACGTCGGGGCGTTCTTCCTCCCCCTGACCACCAACGTCGGCGGCGTTCTACCTCCCCCTGACCACCAATGTCGGGTGTTCTTCCTCCCTCTGACCACCGACATCAGGGCGTTCTTCCTCCCCCTGACCACCAACGTCGGGGTGGTCTTCCTCCCTCTGACCACCGTCGGGGCATTCTTCCTCCCTCTGACCACCAACGTCAGGGCGTTCTTCCTCCCTCTGACCACCAACGTCAGGGCGTTCTTCCTCCCACTTACACCAAGTATTTTTCCTCCCTCTTACCACAATCCCAGGGCATTCTTCCTTCCCACTGAGCACTGATGCCGGGATAGTCTTCCCACTGATCACTGATGCTGGGATATTCTTCCCCCCCACTGACACCAGGTATTCTTCCTTCCACTGATCACTATCCCAGCATATTCTTCCTCCCACTGACCACTGGTGCCAGGATATTCTTCCTCTCATTGATGACTGATGCCAGGGTATTCTTCCTCCCACTGATCATTGATGCTGGGATATTCTTCCATCCATTGTCCACTGATGCTGAGGTATTCTTCCAACCACTGATGCTGGGGTATTCTTCCAATTGCTGATTCCGGGGTATTCTTCCTCCCACTGATCACTGATGCCAGGATATTCTTCCTCCTACTGATGCCAGGATTTTCTTTCAACCATTGACCACTGTTGCAGGAGTATTCTTCCTTCCACTGATCACTGATGCTGGGGTGTTCTTCCCACTAACGATTGATACCAGTTATTCTTCCTCCTTTTGATCACTGGGTACTCTTGTTCTCACTGGGTACTCTTGTTCCCACTGACCACAATCCCAGGGTATTCTTCCTCCCACTGACCACAATCCCAGGGTATTCTTCCTCCCACTGACCACCATGCTGGGGTATTCTCCCCCCCCCCACTGATGCTGAGGTATTCTCCCCCCCCCCCACTGACCACAATTCTAGGGCATTTTTCTTCCTACTGACTACAGATGCTGGGGTCTTTTTCCTTCTACTTACCACCAATTCCAGGATATTTTTTTGACCACAGATGCCAGGGTACTTTTCCCTTCCACTGACTACTGATGCTGGGGTGTTTTTTATTTTTTTTCCTTCACTTATTACTGATATTGGGGTTTTCCAACCACAGACTAACAACGCTAAGGTGTTTTTATTCCCCCCTCCCCCCAGGTGGCTACTAGTTCGGGAGTGTTTTTTTCTTCCAGTGCTGAAGTTTTTTTTCCTCCTACTGTCCACTGATGCAGGGGTGGTTTTCCTCCTAATGACTATTGATGCTTGACTGTGTGTTTTTTGTTTTTTTTACCACTTATTACCAACGTATTCCCCCCCCCCCCCAAGGGATTACAGGTACTGGAGTGTTTTTCTTTCATCTAACCACCAATGTTGTGGCATTCTTCCTCCTTGTTTCCACCAATACTGGCTGGGGTGTTTTTCCTCCCAATGACTGTTGATGCCGGGATATTTTTCCTCCCACAGACTACCAAAGCTAGGACAATTTTTTTACCACTGACTGTATTACTAACCAACAACAGTACTTTTTCTTTCCTTTCACTACTGCCAGATCTTTTTTACTTCCGTCCATTTTGAGGTATTTTTTTTTTCCTCCAACTGACTACCAACACCAAGGTTTTCACCTCCATCAGCATTTGGGAATTTCTCTTTTTTTCTTCCCATTGACCACTGACGTTGTGGTATAATGGTACATATCCCTGACTACTGTACTGTATACTCTCCATTGTATGTTACATACTCCTGACTCCTGCACTGCATATACTATGTTGTACCTTAACCTCCCTGGCGGTACGATTATTTCAGATTTTTGGTGCTGAAAGCGGTACCATTTTTTTGCATGGAAATATGTATTTTTTTTATTGTAGGCTGTAATTTTTAGGAAAAACTCACTGAAATCTGTCCGAACAAGAGTCTAGTAAACATCCCGGGTATGATAAAATTTGAAACACAAAATCATAAATTATAATTTAATAAATAATCATAAAAATAATATAAAAATAATAAAAAATTTAATTCAATAATATAATCAAACCAAAAACACTGAAATGTGAAATAGAGCGCCAAGTTCGCACATTGCTGAGCTCAGTCGCAAAATCGTTTTCAGTTTCTGATGACGAATTTCCCCCACGAATCATTATCACTCAATTCTGTAAGTGGTTCTGATTTACTATCGCTGTTCTCTAGCTGATCTAAACCGCTTTTGACCTAAAGGGACACTTTTTGGACGCCATGGACATTTCTCAGTTTCCAGGCAGAAAGAACAGACAAAATGCAGGCAGGGCGCAGGACAAAGCACTAGGGACAATATGTATGTGAAATAGGTTGAAACAGCAATGTTTTACTGTGTAAAATGAAAAAAAAAAAAATGACATTTTTTAAAATTTTTAAATTTCCCGCCGCCGGCGGCGGCGGCGCCCGTACGTCCCGACGTCACAGGGACAGGACACAGAAGCCGGATGCCGGCATCGGCCGGAGGAGATGGCCGGGGACGCTGCAGGGGACACATCGTGGGAGCGCAGGGTAAGGTAAGTGAAGAACACATGCCGGAGCAGCGCCGCATGGTATTCCCGAGTGTAGCTCGGGGTTACCGCTTTTGGTACTGAAATGTTACCCCGAGCTACACTCGGGAATACCGCCAAGGAGGTTAAAGGATAAGTTCGCTTTTTTAAAAAAAATAAATAAATACACATTTTTGCAGAAAACAATGTGCATTTATTATTTTTTCCTGCAGGAGCCTGGAAAGCATTGCACCCGTAATCAGTGGATCAAGGGTACAATGTGAGGCTTCTGCAGATAAGCTCTGCAGCCCTCTCTCACACAGAGAGGAGGATCAGGGGACAGGTGTCAGGAGCTGGAACATGTTACATGTTCCACATTAAATACGGGTTTCAAAAGGTGATCTTAGTAATGACACCCCCCCCCCTTCCCTACTACATAAACCATTTCATATACTTGACCCATTTTCCTCATGCATCATGTATTAAATTACATTGTATTGACCTAATTACACTGAAAGATTTACTGTGCATTACATACTACTGACAAAGTTGTTTATCGGCTCTCCACAGTTGCTGATTAGTAAGCAGTTTATACCTTTTTTTAAATGAAGTTTCTCTTAAGCAGAACCAAACTTTTATACAGTCTCTATAAAATAGCAAGAGAAAATTGTGGATGCATTCAGACCTGTAAAACTTTCTTCTTTTTGGTCCCCATCTTGCAGAATTCTGATCAGAGAGAAGGAATGTCATTTTCCCTATACAAGAAATAATATGCAGAAATTACTCTAATTTTTGGTGTAATAGGGCGGTTCTACCAGCACACTATTGCTGCTTCTTTCTTTTGAAGCTGTATTCACATGTGGTTAGATAGTTGGTGGTTTCTGAATGTCATGTTTGATGCTCCCACCTTAGTGTCCCAAGTGGCAAGAATCAATCACAGCACTTCATGGAGGAGGAACTTTACTTGGAGCTCATTGTAATGTGGAAACTTAAATAATTCGGAGTGCTTCTTGCCTGCCAAATGGTCCAATCTGTAGTTGCCACTTTTGGGGCCAATTAGATAGTTGGTGGTTTCCGAATGTCATGTTTGATGCTCCCACCTTAGTGTCCCAAGTGGCAAGAATCAATCACAGCACTTCATGGAGGAGGAATTTTACTTGGAGCTCATTGTAATGTAGAAACTTAAATAATTCGGAGTGCTTCTTGCCTCCCAAATGATCCAATCTGTAGTTACCACTTGTGGGGCCAATCACGTATCAAACATGAGTCAGAAACTGTCATTTATCATCTATCTAACCCAGCATAACCGCATTGTTTTCTAAAACCTGTGAACAGCTATCAAGCCAGTGCTTCAGAAGTATCTTTATTTAGCACAGCCTCATCCATAGCTCCCAACTGTCCCTGATTTCAAGAAACTGTCCCTCATTTAGAACAAAGTCCCTCTGTCCCTCCTTCTTCCTCATTTGTCCCTCTATTTGGCCTGATCTATATACAGTATGTTGTATATAAAATGCACTCTATCTATCAAAAAGTGTTTTACAGTGTTAAACCTTCCATCCAATTTCTAAATTGCCACATTTTTAAATTTCAAAAGTCATTATAAAGGAATAGTAGTGGTAAAAGAAGCACTAGTGGGTTAAGCAATCATAATTCTCCTTTAATGGAGGCGTGGCCGGGGTTGTGTCCTATACCTACATACTTTTGCTAATAGGTGTCCCTCGTTCTCATCGAGTTGGTAGGTATGGCCTCATCACAGAGGTGCTATGGAGGGGGGGCACTCAGGTACACAAGGGATTGCTCATCAGCTGCATCTGCTATGTGGGGTATGGTCAAACACACCTCAGGTTGTGCTTCAAGATTGCAGCCACACTACAGGACATGGGCAGACACTGTGGACACTATATAAACCATGGCCAAAGAGTGCCGGTGCATTTGGAAAGTGCAGCCACACTGTGCCCTGTGTGCAGGGACTTTGCTCAGAAACCACACACACACTGCAGGGTGTGCTCAGAGACTGCAAACACATTCAAGAGTATGCCCAGAGGTTGCATACTCACTACAGGCTGTGTTCAGAAACTGCAAACCCATTGATGAGGGTGTTCAGAGACTGCAACCATACTATAGGGCAGAGTTGGATAAAAAACAAGCGGCGCAAGGCACTGTCCAAGGGTGCAGACTTACTGCAGGGTGATTTCAGAGACTGCAAACACAATGCAAAGAAAAGTCATAGATTGCAGACACAAAAAAATATCTATCAGTCAATTTATTTTTACAGTAAAACAATGACTAATAATTGACTAAAAATTCCAAATGGCCACATGTTAAATTCAAAGGCAATACTTTGGTGCAGAGGTTGGACTGAAAACATTGGGATAATTATCCTTTTCAAGCGCCCAATTAAAATCGTGTTTTATTCAGGTTAGGTGTTACCCAAACCAAAATGTATTTTTTTTTTATAGAGTAGGGAAGGGTGACCCCACAAGAATTGCATTGCTGTCTTTATCTCCACTGTGGGGATTCACCCTCCCTATACGTTCTAATAACCACTGTTACTAGAATTGAAAGTTTAAGAAAAATGTAAATTGTTGACACCGGGAATAAAGAGGACATTTTCCAATGTGGGCACTCGATGCTTAACATCATTACAGTGAGAACAAAAATATTCTTTTTTTTTTCTTGTCATTTGAGAGCCACAGGATTTTTGAACTTGGATATCTACAAGCCGTCCATCTGAGAGGTGGGCAGCACAGCAACACAGGCTAACGGAGCCAACGAGAAAAAGGGAATGCATACAGCAAAGGCTAGAACCCTATCCTTAACCATTTGCCCTCCTGAGGATTTACCCCCTCCCCTTCCTGACCAGGCCATTTTTTGCGTTATAGCGCTGTGTTACTTTAACTGACAATTGCGCTGTCATGCAACGCTGCACCCAAATGACATGTCCTTTTTTTCCCCCACAAATTAAGCTTTCTTTCGGTGGTATTTGATCGCCTGTGCGTTTTTGTTTTTTTTGTTTTGTTTTTTTTTTGCACTATAGAAAAAAAAATAAAATGACAATTTTGAGAAAAAAAACAATATTTTTGACTTTGCTATTAAACGTGTCAAGTAAAAAAATTTAAATCAAATGTTGTCATAAATTTAGGCCAAAATGTATTCTGCAACATGTCTTTGCTAAAAAAAAAAAATCCCAATAGGTGTAAATTAATTGGTTTACATGAAAGTTATAGCATTTACAAATGTCGGTATAGTTACTGATTTTTTTTTACTTTTACTAATATTGGGGGCGATCAGTGACTTATAACAGGACTGCGGGACTGGCAGACATTTTGACACTGGGGGGAACTGACTTGGTGTCACTGACATCCCCAGTGACACCAATACAGTGATCAGTGCTATCAAAAATGCACTGACACCGTACAAATGGCACTGGGCAGGAAGGGGTTAACGTGAGTGGCGATCAAGGGGTTAACTGTGTGCAGGGAGTGTTTTACTGGTGCCCCATTCTGGCACTTGGCACAAGGATGGTAGGACAATGGTTCTAAAGACAAAGTTGTCCAGTTTGTTGTTGAACCTGAATGCTAGGAGACTCAAATTCAGGATCCCTATCTGAGACACGGCTCCTGGAAAACCTCTAGGTTTGGAGACCACTCTCCCAAGTCTGGGCACTGCCAGCTGAGAAAGTCTGCTTTCTAATTTTCCATGTCAAAGATGTACATAGCAGAGAGAGCTGGAGCATGTTGTTCCATCAAAAAAAAAAAGATGAGCTCAACTTCCCTTGCTGCACCAGGACAACCTGTTCTTTATGGAAAGATGACATAAGCCAGGCTGTGGAGTTGTCCAACTTGATCTGGATTGAGTGACCTTCCAACAGATTGGTCCAGTGCTGCGGGGACAAACTGGAACTTCAAGATGTTGATTGGGAGAATATGAAAACCTATTTGAATTGATTGCATGCTATACCTTGTACTGAAAATACACTGGGCTTGTTCAGTGTGAGTGATCATTCATTGTCTTTGTATTCGATTTCTTGGAGACATCTTGGTCTTTTTAGTGCAATCTTATGCTCCAATTCAGGTAGTGATCTCCTCAAAACAATGTACTGTATATCGATGTCATTCATTGCTATGGTATCACTACACCACCTCAGAGGTATGAAACTCTGCATTAACCTCTGTGGCAGTTGAGCTGCCAGTAATGTCAGAAGGTATAAATGTAGAGTAGATGCAATATCTACTTGTCCTCTTTTGGCATGGCCATGCTCCTTTACATTCTCCATATTAATTTCCAATGTAGGCATGGCATTCTCTTTTATGAAATGTTTGCGACTCACATAACAGTAGCAGTGTAAAATGTCTTGCAGATGCACTGTATAAGCCTATCTTATTAATCATTATCTGTTTACAGATCTTGTCATTTTTCTCACAGTCTTGCGTTATTACCAAAAGCTAGTCCTGTATGCCCTCTAAAGATTTTGGAAATACGTGTAAAGTGACCTTTAATTTTGTCCTTTCCCCATCTGTTCTTGCTCCCAGGAACAAAGCACCCAGGCATGTCTCTAAAACAAAAATGAAAAGGTCATGAAGATATTATTCCAGTTCTAAAATATCTAAGTGACAGTTGGGAAAAATAATCTGAAACCAATTTTGAATTTGACATGACAGTTCTTCAGTCACCTGCAAAGATGTGAATAGAACAAAGAGCAATCATTGATATTACAACTACATGATCGAGGCAAACATCACTCTCTAATTAATAAAAGTCATGCTCTTCCAGTTATGTAATGAATATTATTATAAAGTTTTTATATATCGCCAACAGTTTACATAGCACTTTACAACATAAGGGCAGACAATACAGTTAATCTACAGTTCAATATAGTAGGAATCAGAGGGCCTTGCTTGTTAGAGTTTACAATCTAAGAGGGAGGGTCAAGTGACACGAAAGGTAATAATCTTTTAAACATAATCTATGCACATAAAGGTGTACACTTTCTATCTTGTATTGTAAACTTCTATAAAATATTTTGAACAATAAAAAAAGTTATTAATGTTTTCTGCTAAATTTTAACAATGTTTTTTAAAATGACTGAAGGAGCCAGGGGTACTGGCTGACAATGAAAGAAATGAAAACCGGTTAGGATGTAAATGCAAGTACATTTTTCAGAGGCATCAGGGGTCTCTTGGATCCTTAATGCCTACTCTGCATTTTCCCTGCCCAGGCTGAGTACAGACTGTACTCAATCTGCTGTCTTTCGGATCTGGATCTGAGAGCCCTGAACCCCAAAGTACTCAGAGCTAAGCGCTTCCAGATTCATTACTCCTAGCAGAGAATAGGAAACAGATGTTTCTCATTTCTGCTGTGCTCTTTATTCTGGCACACACACACGAGGCAGCCAAGTCTCTGCACTTATAGAGGTGATCAGGGGACTTTACAGCCCAAATCACTTCTATTATGGCCCAAAATCAACTCTGCAAAATTTAAACCAGTGCAGTTGCATCTTTTTTACATCCCGATACTGGTGCTGCACTTTAATACTTCCAATGACAAATCCTTTCTTGTATTAAAGCGGACCTCCACCCAAAAGGGGAAGTTCCGCTTTAAGGCTTTGTCCCCCGCTCCCCGTTAAGGATTGGCAGCTTTGGGGAGCGGGGGTACACGAATTTGACAAGTACCCGCTCCCACTTCTGCTGCGATCGTCTGGGCGATCGGAAGCAGAAGTTGTCCTCCCTCGCCGTAGTCTACTGGGACATGTGACAGGTCCCAGAAGAATACAGAAGCATTCACAAAGCGCACATGCGCAGTGGGCACCTAACTGTGAAGCCGCAAGCTGTCACAGCTGGGTGCCCACACTGAAGATGTCAGCGCTGAGCAGACAGGATGGTTGGTCCACCCGGCCGGTGTGAAGACGCCACGGGATCGGGGGACAGGTGAGTGTCCCTTTTTTTTAAAAGTCAGCAGCTACAATTTTTGTAGCTCCTTACTTTTTTTTTTCTTTTAGTTCCGACTGGACCTCCGCTTTAAGCCCCCGGTCACATCAAAGCCAATTTTAAAATCAAGCGACTTACAGTAAAGTCACACAATTTCATAATCAGGTGACCTGTCAATTTCAGTTGTGATTTGCAAGACATCTGACACAGATGTCTATGCAAATCGCAACAAAAGTAGTGCATGTACTACTTCAGAAATCAATGCAGCTTTGACCAAGTCGGAACAGCACCAATATGACCGTTCTAATAGCGGACAATAGGGTGTGACTTGGCATACAATTTGCAAGTTGCAGGGCATTCAAATCGCATGCCAAGTCGCACCCGATGTGACCGGGGTATAAGAGAGATGTAGACGAGAGAGAGGGATCATTTTGTCCCAGTAGAAATAATTAGTAAGAACTTATATGGAATATGCACTTCAGTTTTTAGGGCACTAAATCTTAAAAAAAGATATCGGGGAACTGTAGACAGTGCAGAGAAGGGCAACCAAACTGATATGGGGCATGGAGGAGCTCAGCTAAGAGGAAAAATTAGAGGAACTGAATTTATTCTCTCTTGAGAAGAGGAGATAAAAGTGTTACTAAACCCACAACAGTAAAATCAGTCTGTATATGCAGTAAAGCATGCTTGTTATACGCACTGTGGAACCTAAGGGGTTAATCCTCTAAATTGTGTAAACAGGATTTTTGATCCTGTCTTCTCTGATCCTCCCCTTCTTGCACAGTCCCCAATACCTCTGCTGAAAGTACAGAGTTCTAGGAGTCACTCTGCACATGATCAGTTTGGTGTGTATTGCTAGAGGTTGTTTTTTCTTTCTTTGGGAGCGTGCATGTGATCAGCACAGGGCCAATCAACACTGTCCAGACAGAGGGTCAGGGGTTATGCAGCCTCATAGGACAATAAGAGGAGAATGAAAACTCCTCATACAAGCTTTACCAGTGCTCAGCTGGACACTGATAAAAATCACAAGACTACTATATATTGCTGATGAGAAAAGGTATTTAGCAGTTTATATTTACTAAAATAATTGCATTTCCATACTCTGTGGAAGACCAGATATAGTGAATGCAGGGTCCTGGGTTTAGTAACACTTTAAGGGGGGATATGATCAACATGCATAAATACATAGGTGGCCCATATAGTGAACTCGGTGTAGAGCATTCATTGTAAGGTCATCACAGAGGACAAGGGGGCACTCTTTACATCTGGATGAAAATAAATTTAACCTCCAAATGCCGAAAGACTTCTTCACAGTAAGGGCTGTAAACATTTGGAATAGACTCCCTCAAGAGTTGGTTCTGGCCAGCTCAGTGGATTGCTTTAAAAAAGGCCTGGATTCTTTCTTAGATACACAGAATACAACTGGATACTAACATTTATAGGTAAAGTTGGTCCAGGGAATATCCGACTGCCTCTCGGGGGATCAGGAAGGAATTTTTTCCCCTACTGGAACAAATTGGATCATTCTTTGCTGGGTTTTTTTGTCTTCCTCTGGAACAACTGTGGGTATAAGATTATCACTTTTTTATTGTTATGGTTGAACTGGATGGACTTTTGTCTTTTTTTCAGCCAGACTAACTATGTAACTGTCTATGTAACTGTGGGTATAGGATTGTGTGTATGGGATTATATATATATTTTTCCTTTTTTATTGGTAGAATGGTCCTTTTTATTTATTTATTTTTTTAACCAGACTAACAATGTAACATAAACTCTCACATACATACATATATAACCTTTTGAAAAAACACAGCTCTTGTACCTGGCTGACCAGCGTTTGGCACCTGCACCACCGAGTAAGTTGTCTGTGTACACAGTACTGCATGGAAGAGAGGTGGGGCAGGTCAGGACTCGGGAAACCGCTTTCCCTGTGCACAGCTCTGCCTATTACTGCCTGCTCCAGCTGTGCAGTTTAGTGTTTAAAGTGGAGGTCCAGTGGGAATTAAAAAAAAATTTAAAGTCAGCAGCTGCAAAAACTATAGTTGCTGACTTTTAAAAAGTAGACACTCTCTTGTCCCTCGATCCCGCAGTGTACTCACACGGGCCGGGTTGATAGACTGTCCTGTCTCCTTGGCGCCGGCATCTTCAATGTGGGCACCTGGCTGTGACAGCTTGTGGCTTCACAGCCGGGTGCCCACTGTGCATGCGCGAGTAGCGCTGCACTTTGTGAATGGTCCCGTGCTCTTCTGGGACCTTTCACATGTCCCAGAAGTCTACAGGGAGGGAGAAGGGCAGGACAACTTCTGCTTCTGATCGCCTAGGCCAGGGTTGTCAAACTGGTGGCCCTCCAGCTGTTGCAAAACTACAAGTCCCATCATGCCTCAGCCTTTGGGAGTCATGCTTTTAACTGTCAATCTTGCAGTGCCTCATGGGACTTGTAGTTTGGCAACAGCTGGAGGGCCGCCAGTTTGTCACCTATGGCCTAGGTGATTGCAGTGGAAGTGGGTACCTGTCAAGTTCAGGTACCCACTCCCCAAAGGTGCCGATCCTTAACGGGAATTGTGGGACAAAGCCTTAAAGTGGAACTTCCCCTTTTGCGCCGCTTTAAAGACAGTTAGCTGTTGAGGTTGTACTAGAATACTAGAAAATATAGCATCTGACTGCTACTGTGCTTTCCTCCTCCCTGCTGACAGGAGTAGTGAGTGGTGCTGCATTACCTGCACATTACCATACCAGTGCTGTTCCTTCAGAGCTGTTTGCCGTGGCCGAAGCTCCTACGCGCATGCATGGGAGTGACGTCATTGTGGGCTTGGCCATTCAAACAGGTGCAGCCCGTGACCCGGAAAGGAAGACCAAGCGAAGATGGAAGCCTTTTGCAGCGGTGACAGCTTGCTGCTGGAGGGCTTCATTCTAAGGTAAGTCCTTCATAATGTGCTAGTATGCAATGCCTGCTAGCACATTATGCTATTACAGCAGGAACCCTTTTTTTTTTTTTAAAGAGTTTACTACCACTTTAATGAAAATTATTAAACAGGAAAAAATTGCCAACACCTAAAGAATTAAATTGTCTAAGTCTGGTTTATATCTAGACAGCAAAGGTTTCTCTAGCACATCGCCTACATCATACATATTTATATTGCTAACTGTCGATTTGAAGGAAACCTGTCATATGGGAAAATGCAGATTACTATTGCTGAGCTTCTTTTGAAAAAGCTAGATGTCTAGCAGTCATGCTGATGTTTAGGTTTCTATGCTTTCTGAGTCACAGAACTGGAACATGTAAATTAAATAGGTTTCTGACCTTTCACTGGCACAAAGTTGCTTGCTCAGGTTAACCTAAATGTACTGTTTGTTTTGGTACAGAACCTGTAATCTGTAGGGCAGGGCTATCAGCTGCTCCTGGTATGCAGAGTACCATTCTATCCTGCCTCGTTGCTAGGACGTTGCTATGGCATTCCCAGCAGATACTATTAACCTCTACCATCACAGGAGTGAGCTCTTTCTCTGATTCAAGCTCCCTCACATGCACTCTCCCCTGATGCAGTTGCTCTGAATGCAACGTTTAAGAGCTCACTCCTGTGATGGTGGATGTTGTGATGATCGCAGTGTCAGACCCCAGCCCTTCTCACCAAACTTGTGACCGAAGGACTAGCCAATCTAATATCGCGCTGTCACGTGCATAACAATGCCACGCCCAGCTGCACCCTGCACAATGATTTTCCAGCTAATGGACCATAATCGAGGAAAATCAACTGCTTGACAGATCACCCAGGTGGGCGGAGCCTGACGATGGCGGCGGCGGAGAGCTCGTGCTAGGAGCTCTAGCAACGAGCCTTCCCTGACCGACCCCCCCTATTTTCGGCCTCAATTCCCCCCAGCGGTGTGAAGCCCTAGATGGCGGAAACATACCTCGGCCGGGTGGGCTTACTTTGATGGGCAGCGGTGCGCGGTTGGAGGAGTCGGAGAGCAGTGGAGAGAGACTGGGACGCTGAGCCTGGTTGCCGGGAGACGAGGAGGCGCGGCCGGGACACGTGACCAGCCGCGGTGCATCCCTGGGAAGCAGGGACGCCAGCCGGCCGAAGGCTGACAGGAGGAAGGAGAGTCGGATGAAAGTGGAAGCCGGCTGCCTCCTCGATGCGACTGGGAGACGCTCACTGCTGCCTATACCCCCCCTGGCTGGCTGTCCGTGCCTGGGCCTGGTGGACCCAGGAATCCCAGGAAACCCACCCTGCCGCCCTGGGACGGATCCTAAGGAGGAAAGGAGTGAGAGAGGAAAGGGGAGAAAGGAGAGAAAGAAAGAAGAAAGAAAAGGGAAAGAAAAATAATACAGCATCGGAAACCCTGAGGAATCCCCCCCCCCCCCAGGACTGAGCAGCAGTGATGGCCCTCCGCATAAGCATGGAACCACCGTCCTGAGAAGGGCAGGGTGAGTGAGAGCTACTGGGGGCTTATTGTGTTGGGGACCCCTGAGTGACATAGGAGACCAGGTGGTGAAAGAGGGGAGAAGAGGATTCCCAGGGGTTGGAAGAGAAGAAGAGAGGAGGCCCAGGTGTCCTAGGAAAATAAAACATAAAGAATCGCAAGTGTGCCTAGTCCAGCAATTATAAAGGAGAAGTATAATCCCATCTTGAGGATACAGAAAGAAAAAATTAATAAAAGAAATTTACAGAGGATATGAAGAATAAAGGTCCCAAGGCAGCAGGGCCCAAAGGGTCTCAAACAGGAACAATAAAGAAATTCACATCATATGGAAATAGTACGTCAGAAAGGGCCCAGGGCGCAAGCACAAAAGGGGAAATGGACACTAGTTCAGGTAATAGTCCGAGATTATCATTGGGCATGAATAGCAGCTGCAGCCAACAAATAGAGGATGGCCCGGGAAAAAGAGAATCAGATGGGGATCTACAAGCACCAAATAAGAAGGAGATGATAGAAATGTTTCAGAATTTGGAAAAAATTATAAAACATGAAATGACAGCTATTCGAAATGACCTAGGGCACCTGCTATTAAGAATAGAAGAAACAGAGGAGAAAGTTAAAATCCAGGCCCAAAACATGGACAATTTAAGGAAAAAAATAAATCAATTGGAAAACACCCAGAAAAAATTGACCTATAGGATGGAAGTCCAAGAAAATAAAGAAAAAAGGTGTAACCTTAGGGTACGAGGAATTCCAGAGTCTGCAAAAGGCGAAACACTATATGAACTAGTGAAAAAAATCTTGAACTCCATAAGAGATAGACCTGAAACAGACTGGATCAAATTAGATGGAGTGTTTAGAATAGGAATGCTTAAACAGGCTACTGAGAAGGAAAGACCGAGGGATATAATTGTCCAGTTCCAAAAATTCGGGGTCAAAGATGAGATTTGGAAGAAGACCAAGGGAAGAGCATTAATTAAGTATGGAGATTTGACTATTCAAATTTATACAGACTTAACAGTAAAGACCCTATGGAGAAGGAGATCCCTGAGACCCCTGTTGGAGCAAATAAGGAAACAGAATGTGCAGTATAAATGGGGTATCTCAGCATCTCTAGTTGGCTGGAAAAATGGGGTCACAGCCTATTTGAGATTTCCGGAGGAACTAAGAGACTTTTGTGAGAGACTGGATTTGCAAAGAATGGAGATAGCGGGGTGGGAAGAAGAAGAAGAAGATAAAGGAGATATAGATGTTTCAAGAAAAGAGGACTGGCAGCGGGTCAGGGGGAAGGGGAGGAAGACTTTGGGGTTGGGGAGGGAAAGGAGGGAGAATTAAGTAGAAATTGTGTTTT
The DNA here is from genome assembly GCF_062004578.1 of Staurois parvus. Taxonomy (NCBI): domain Eukaryota; kingdom Metazoa; phylum Chordata; class Amphibia; order Anura; family Ranidae; genus Staurois; species Staurois parvus. The sequence goes on along the minus strand of NW_028318682.1, from coordinate 2,796,026 downwards.
TTTTTTTTTCTCCCACTTCCATCTCTCGCCCCTGGTCTCTCCCCTCCGGATGTCGAGGTCCTTTAGAACGCTCTGGTGAAGGGAGGGAAGTAGAGATTCTTCTTGAGCTTGGAGGATAGAGAGAGGAGATTTTGGGGGGGTCGGAGGAGAGGCAAGCCGTCCATGGGCGGAGCTTACGCCCTAAGTTTTAAATCAAAGGTGGAAACAGATCCACAAATGATTTGTAGGCAGTTTATAGGCCTAAAAACGGGTAGGGGAAAAAAAAGAGAGGGGGGGAGGGATGGGGGGTGGGAGATGGGTGTCGGGTGGGAGGATGAGGGGGGAGGGGAGGTGGGGCTAAAATACTGCACGATAGAAGGGCCTAATAGGAAGAGGTACATTAGAAGAGAGATAGACAGATTAAAGAAGGATGGAAGAAATACAGGTTATAACATATAATGTGAACGGGTTGAACTGTCCTGGGAAAAGATTTAAGTTGTTTAAAGAGTTACACCATAGGGCAACGTCAGTGGTATTTTTACAGGAAACACATTTTGAGATAAAGTCAAATGTGAAATTAAAATCTAAATATTATCCAACATGGTACTACGCTGACTCCCCAATTAAAAGAGCAAAAGGAGTGGCAATAGGGTTGGCAAAGAACATGAGATTTGAACTGGAGGATAGAAGAACTGATCCGGAGGGGAGATTCCTGTTTTTGAAAGGTAAATTACAGGGAATCGAGTGTACATTAGCCAATATATATTGCCCCAACAAAAAGCCGGAGAACTATTTGAAGGGCCTGTTGAAAAAACTGATGGACTTTAAAAAAGGGCGTTTGATAGTAGCAGGAGACTTAAATCTCTGTATGGATCCCCAAAAGGATGCAACCTCCCCTGTGCGGAGAGAGGGGGGTGGGTCTCTGAGAGCTTTGAAGAAAGCGATTCACGAGTACCAACTGGTGGACACTTGGAGAATAATGCATATGAGAGACAGAGACTACACCTTCTTCTCTAAGGCACATGAGATATATTCGAGGTTGGATTATATTTTAATAGATCATCAACTCATAGAGTTATTGGTTAAAATAGAAATAGAGATGAGTACATTCTCGGACCATGCCCCTGTCACAATGAAAATGGGATGGGGAAGACGGTGGACGGGAGGTTTAGGATGGAGGTTAAATTGAGGCCCTTCTTATGGATGAGGACATAGCGCAGAAGATTGGGGAAGAGATCAAGTTATATTTTAAGGAGAATGAGACAGAGGAAGTATCGACAGCTACAGTATGGGAAAGCCACAAGGCATATATAAGAGGTATCCTGATTGCGATGGGAGCAAGGAAGAAAAGAGAAAGAAGAGAGAGGGTTAGCGGGCTCCTAAAAGACATCCTGGATCTAGAGCAGATACAAAAGAAGAAAATAACAAGAGAAATAGGACAGAAATTAATGGATAAAAAAGATGAATTAGAGAGATTGATGGACGAAGAGAGGAGAAGGGTATATAATAAAGTACTAAATGAAAGATATAGATGGGGCGACAGACCAGGAAAATACTTAATGAGAGCTCTGAATAAAAAGAAAAATAGAAATTATATAGAAAGGATAAAAAACCCTAAAGGAGAGTTGGTTTATTCAACCAAAGAGATTATTAAAGTGTTCACGGAATACTATAGAAAACTGTATAATATCAGTCCCCATGGCTCTTCAAAGGAAAATGTAAAGGATATTAACGAAAAAAGGATGATATATTTAAAAAATGCAGGATTACCAAAGTTAAGTGAAATACAATTGAACGCCTTGGACGCGGAAATTTCCCAGGATGAAATAAAAGTAGCATTAAAAAGTACAGGGGGTGGAAAAAGTCCAGGACCGGATGGGTATACAGTTAAGTACTATAAAAAATATAGTGAAATATTGTTACCTAAGCTGAAGAAGTATATGAACGACCTGGGAGGCGGGATGGAGGGGAGAGGAGAATCTCTTCAGGCCCATGTTGTACTCATTCAGAAGGAGGGAAAAGACCCTTCCCAGTGTTCTAGCTATAGACCAATTTCATTATTGAACCCGATACTAAGTTTTACGCAAAGGTTCTAGCAAACAGGCTGAAAGATCTAATGCCTGAATGGATTCACGGAGATCAGGTGGGCTTTGTCCCAGGGAGAGAGGGTAGAGACAACGGGTTGAGAACACTGATGCTCACTCAGAAAAGTAGAAAAGGGAAGGCCCCGACGGTACTATTGTCGATTGATGCCGAAAAGGCGTTCGATAGAGTGGACTGGGGCTTCATGATGGACAACTTAGAAGTGTTGGGGATTGGAGAGAGAATGCGTGAGTGGATAGGTAAATTATATAGGGAGCCCACCGCAATTATCACGGTAAATGGGGAGAGGTCGGAATCCATTGGAATGTCCAATGGAACAAGACAGGGCTGCCCACTGTCCCCCTTGCTGTTTGTTCTGTCATTGGAACCCCTGTTGTCTACCATAAGGAATAGTGGAGCGGTAAAGGGAATCCAGATAGAAAATACAGAGCATAAAGTAGCGGCCTTTGCGGACGACTTATTGTTTTATGTAGACAACCCTCGAATAACATTACCGAATATAATTAAGATCTTGAAGGAATATGGCGATCTATCAAATTTAAAAATTAATCCAACAAAAACAGAGATCTTGAACATCAACGTACCAAACAGTGAAAAGGAAAAGCTACAAAAAGAGTTCCCCTTTACATGGAGAGAAAAAGATTTAAAATATCTAGGAATAAAACTTGCTATCTCATATAAACAACTGCATAGATTAAACTATATTTCTTTGATAAATGAGATTAAGGAAGAATTAAAAATATTAGAAGGTGGAAACCCATCATGGATAGGATGTATAAACCTAGTTAAAATGGTAATCATACCTAAAATACTGTATAGATTCCAAATGGTCCCAATTAAACTGCCAGAGGTGTTTTTTAAGATAATGAAAAAAATGTTAATAAGATATATCTGGAGGAATAAAAAATCAAGAATATCATATGAAATATTGAGTAGAACTAAAGAGAAAGGGGGAATGGGACTACCTGATGTCAAGAGATACTATAAAGCAGTAATTTTAGCAAGAATTTATGATTGGACATTCAACCACAAGGGGAAGAGTTGGGTAAAAATTGAAAACGAATTGAGTGGGATTAGTTTGAGTAAGATGATATGGGTTCCAGCACATCTTAGAAGAGTTAAAGAAAGCACAAGTATTTACACTTTAAATGTTTTAAGGGTATGGGATAATTTACACAAAAGTAGGAAATGGGAATTCAATTCTATATTAATGCCTCTTGTAAATTCTGATTATTTCCCCCCAGGAAAGGATGAGATATCTGGTAGATGGTTTAAAAGGGAAGATATCCAACTGAGAGATGTACTGGATGAGGGGGAATTGAGACCATTTAAAGAATTAAAAGAGAACGGAGAAAGTTTTATTGGAATAGACGAGTGGAAATATCATCAGTTAAAATGCTTTATTGGAAAACTACCAAAACCCCTGAGATTAAAAAAGGATTGGAATATGTTTGAAAGGTTGTTGGAAACACGTAGAGATGGGAAACACGGAATTGCCAAAGTTTATAGAATACTCACAGAATTAGACACAGACACAAAGTTAATTTTTATAACGAAATGGGAAAGAGATATGGAGGTGGTGTTAGACGAGGACCAACAGAACAAGATATATAGATTGATACACGAGAATGTTAGTATGAGAGATGTGGAGATTAACTATAAATGTTTGACACGATGGCATATCACACCGAGTATCGAGCACAAGATGAGGGGGGAGAATTCTAAAATGTGTTGGAGAGGTTGTGGGGAGGAGGGCACGGTGTTTCACATTTGGTGGCAATGTCCGAAAATTCAGGCTTTCTGGAAGATAATAGTTAACTCAATAGAAATAATAACTGGAAATGACATAGGGTTAGACCCAACGATATGTCTCCTACATAGTGTTGGGATCACAGTAAATAAATATAAAGAATCAGGCGTTTGGTACTATTTAAATGCTGCAAAGGGGTTGATACCCAAGTTCTGGCAAAAATCAGAGGTGCCGAAGGAGGAAGACTGGATCAACAGAGTAAATCAGATAAGTAGAATGGAAAAATCTTACTATATGCAGGAAGATAGGATGGAAATATACTATACAAGATGGGAAAAATGGGAAAAATCAGGACTGAAAGAGAAGTATAGAAAACTATAAATTAAGAAACTATTGGGCCTCGAGAGAGTATAGAACGTGCAAAGGGGAGGGAAGGGGAAGGGGGGTGGGAAAGGGTTGGGAGGGGAGGGAAAGAAAAGATTTATTAGAAGGGGCAAGGTAGAAATGTATGGAATATTTATATGTATTGTTATCTCTTCTTATGGAATTTTTTTGTAAAAAATGAAAAACTAATAAATAATTAAATTAAAAAAAAAAATAAAAAAATAATGGACCATAATCGATGTACCTGCAGCCTGAGCGCGATTGTTACTGGGTCAGGTTAATTATGCAATTAACCCTTCACACTGCCACCACCTCCTTTTTGTACAGAGAAAGAGGAAACTCGGCAATATCAGCAATAACACTATGATGTTTGAATAATCGTCGGTATACCACTGTCACCGTAGGCAGCGATATACCGAAGTTTAAAACACACACACAGTAGCGCTCTTCAGAGGCAGGGTTTTTTTTAGTTTGCATTAAAAAGCTTTAGAAACAGTTCAACACTTTCAGAAAGTAAGATTTATTACTAAAAGGTCAAAAGGGTGCAATAAAAATATTTACAGAAAAAGATGTAGCCAATATATATAAATATACAGAAAACAATAGCACAGCAAAGACATAACAGGAGTTTAGAGGGTTAAAGTACTTCCCAAATGTCCTGGTTTAAGCAGATCAGGTTTCATGAGCCAAAAGGATGCCTTATCTCCCAACCTTAGTTCCGATGTTAAAAAGGGAGAAACTTCAACTTCTACACAACTCAGCTTAGCTTAGCTTTTTCTACCAACTCCAAAGGGTGTCTCCCTGGAGCAGTAAACCAATCGCCTCATTTGGGGAGGGAGTTGTAGGTGGAGACCCAAGCTATGACCAAAAACTCTCATAGCTTATATTATGGTTCATAACTTATTCTCGGTGCATTTAGCAGCCTTGCCACTAGTAGATTAATATGCAGACGCATCTACTGAACGGTTAGATATGAAATATCCGCTTGAATGGTTCAGTAGGTATCATTATCTGCTCTCCTGTATATGTCAGATAGGGGGTGTAATATACCAGGAGACTGGTCTTAAAGTGAGTCGTCTGAATATGGACTCCATGTTTATGTAATTTTGTCCTATTTGAAGATATAAAATTATATGGAAAAGTTAGTTTTTAAATGTAAGTCTGTTTTTACGACCCCCTGGAATGTCTTTTGAAGCTCGGTGAGGGCTCGGTTTATGGCTTGATCAGCCCTTCGCTAGCAAGAGTTTCCTAGACAGAGGGGCACCAGCTAGTGAGGTTTATAGCCATGACGCCCTCCCAATGAGTTTGCTGCCTGTGATCTCTGTCATCGAACAGACCACATGTCACTCAACAGAGAGGGATGAGGAAAACTGATTTCGGAGTGAGAGATACAATATGGAGGGGTTTGGAGCCAAATGGATGATCGCGTCCATCTCTGTGTGCATGATTGCTATAGATGTAAGCACTACTAGCTGGGTGTGTCTTAGCAACATCCTAGCAACAAGGCAGGATGGGGAAATGCGATCTCTGGGAGTTTTTCAGTCAGGCATCATTGTGTATGCAAGTGCCTGATGCTTGTTGTGCGTTGGTGTGCTCAGGCAGGACTCCGCCTTGTGCGTTACATGCTATATGAGACTTCTTCAGAAAATATAAATTGCGCTTAGGCCTCATATGACATATGGACGTATTAGGGCTGCTACTGCTGACTTCTTTTTAAAGTTTCGGGTTCCACAGCTATTGCCTTTATAGATAGGGGAGTCAATGACCCAGAACCAGCCCTAGTATTTCCAGGGTTCTGACATTTCACTGGCTGTATACTTGTTCTAGGCCAGCGACTCTTAAAGTAGGATAAAATGCAAAGCTATGATAAGCTGCTTCACAAACAATCCACCAGTGACATCCCTTGTCTTTTCACCAAGACAGGTCCGCTTCTAATTCTTCCATAAAGAGGCATAGACCCACACAAAGATGGCACCCGGCGCTTCACCCCCTCACTCACGTGACTCGCAGAGACCAAGCCATTAAAACCAGGCCGGAGAGCGCCACCTGGCGCCCGGATGAAAGCTAGCGCAAGCCAGCTGGGAAGTGAGAAAGAGAATAGGGAAATGGCGGCCGGCGGCGGCTGTGCCTGATCCGGAGGGGAGCCGGCTCTGATTCCAGCGGACTGAGTGTGGGGAGCCGTGTATGCTGGGCGGCCCGGGGGCCGGGGGAGAGGAGGATAGGAGCCGGGGACAGGGCCGGACGGAACCATGGTGAAGACCCGGCGGAGCGTCCAGAAGGGCCCCGATGGGAAGTTTATCTCCTCCCGGACCCGTTCGGGCCAGAGCCGGCGGCTGGCGGCCAGAGCTCAGCTGGGCAAGGTGAGGGGGAGATCGTCTCGGAGAGCCGGGAGAGGCCGGGGAGGAGGAGGGGAGAAGGCCTTTGTGTCTGCCGGGCCTCCCACCCACAGGGGACGGGGCTCCTGAGGGGGAACACCGGCTATGGGGCTCCCTAAGGGGGTTACCCAGCTTCAGAATCCGGGTCCTGACCTGGCTGACGTCATATCTACCGTCTCTACGTCACACTCCAGTCACTGACCCATGTTATGAGGTACAGGGGGCCCCAGCTGTGGCCCCTGACTCCTCCACAGGGCCCCACATAATGTTCATTATGTAGAAACTTCACACCTAATAGAGGATCCTGGGACTAAAGACATGCAACATGAGACTGTCAGAGATCGCTGACACAACCGCTCCTTTCTAAACGACCATTCCTGCTACTGACCGCCTGGGGTCTGTAGAGGGGCCACATGTGGCCCTTAGGCTGCAGGTTGAGCACCAGGGATATAAAGTTTAGAGAAAGATCCCCCTGTAAGACTGGGTGCACAGTACTGTATGCCGGGAATGCGCTCAAAACAATCGCATGTGTAAAATGTGCCGCACTTTAGCAGGCGCGTAAGGGGGGGGAGGGGTGCTGTTAATTCCTAATAACACCCCCTCCATACATGTCAGCTGCAGCGCAATTTTGTGTGCACTGAATCGGCAACATGCAATTTTGTACGGCGCAATTTCTAAAAAAAATCCAGGGACTTTATCCTGCATTTTTTTTGCGACCAGGTCAGCCCATTAAAATGAATGGGGGGCTCTGTCTGCGAATGTTGCAACACGTGCAAAGATGCGCTCAGAGGTGTGAAGGGCCCCTGCCTTGTATATGGTTGGCAGACCTGTACACCGCGTCCCGTCTAACCGTCTGTACAGAGGGCACTGCCCGCCTCATACTGATGACCAATCAGGCTGGATTCACTGCTCTGCAGCTGCAGGATTGCGTGGAAATCACATGCATTCACCCTGCAAAAATGTGTGGGGTGGTAAAAATTCTTAATAGCACCCTCCTTCATTGGAAACAGCGGTGCGTTTTTTTTTTTTTTTTTTTGTGCGCAGATACTATTATTATTATTATTATACAGGATTTATATATTATTATTATTATACAGGATTTATATATTATTATTATTATACAGGATTTATATATTATTATTATTATTCAGGATTTATATATTAATATTATTATTCAGGATTTATATATTAATATTATTATTCAGGATTTATATATTAATATTATTATTCAGGATTTATATATTATTATTATTATTCAGGATTTATATATTATTATTATTATTATTATACAGGATTTATATATTATTATAAAGGATTTATATATTATTATTATACAGGATTTATATATTATTATTATTATTATACAGGATTTATATATTATTATTATTATTATTATTATTATTCAGGATTTATATATTATAAAGGATTTATATATTATTATTCAGGATTTATATATTATTATTATACAGGATTTATATATTATACAGGATTTATATAGCGCCAACAGTTTGCTCAGCGTTTTACAATATAACGGGAGACAATACAGCAACAATACAGTTCAATACAAGAGGGATAGGAGGGCCCTGATCCTTGGAGCTTACAATCTAGGCGATACAGCACTATGCGGTTTCTGTGCAGCTGCGGCTTTAGGAAAGGCTTCTCCTGCTTTCCCCGCAGATGCAGCGAACATGGCCACTGGGAATGCACACAAGTGGGAACCTAGGTCACGTCTATGCATGTACGGTTGATTTTTTCATGCTTTTTTTTCTTGTAGGAGGAGGAGACTGATTGTTAACATAAAACCTTTTCAAAGACTCATGTGCATGTGTTTTTGATGCAGTTCTCTTGTAGTCAATGGAGCCAAAAACGTCAAAAAAATTCACTGCATCTTTTCCAAAAACACACTACAGGAAACTGTATAGATACAGGGCTGGGACAAGGGGTGGGCAGTAGGGTCAGCTGCCTTGGGCACAGAGGAGCAAGGGGGCTGATAATGGGCACTGGACAGGAAACCCAATCTATTGCATGCGTTAACAGTGGCGGGTGCACATTTTATTTATTTCAGGCACTTATATAGCGCTGTCAATTTACGCAGCACTTTACATATATATATATATATATATATATATATATGTGTGTGTATATATATATAGTACATTCACATCAGTCCCTAACCCTCAAGGGGCGTACAATCTAAGGTTCCTAACTCACGTTCATATACAAGGGCCAATTTTAGACAGGATCCAATTAACCTACCAGCATGTCTTTGGAGTGTGGGAGGAAGCTGGAATACCCGGAGGAAACCCACGCAGGCACAGGGAGAACATGCAAACTCCAGGCAGGAGGTGCCGTGGTTGGGATTCGAACCAACAACCCTACTACTGCCAGGCGGAAGTGCTAACCATTTAGCCACTGTGCTGCCCACATCTTTGCCCTGGGTGCTAGATGAACGTGTCCCGCTACTGCATAGATGTGAATGGGAACCATAGGAAATATTAAATAGATGGTGCTGTGCTTCTGCAGATCTGCAAACACATTAAAAAAAAGTACAGATGTGAACCTAGCCTAAGCCCTGGTTCACATTTGTGCTGGCTGCGATTTTGCACGGGAGCCCATTTATTTAATTGGACTCCTGTGCTAAGCAGGGATGAAGTCCCTGCACTACTTTGAAATCGCAGCCCGCATGGGAACTGAGGTTTCCAGTACGGTTGCAATTTCCAGTGCAGGTGGCGTGCCTATAGAATTAAGGGCACCTGCTCACGGGTTCTGCGTTCCTTTGTATGGGTGGTGTGGCTGCAGGTATTTTTGTGGGTCACTCAGTGGCACCATCCGCACAGAAGTGAGCCAGGGGTGAGGCAGTGTTTATGTATAGAGATAAACAGACTTTTGTAATGAACACCTACTTTGATGTCTCATAAAAATAGAAATGAAAATCCTCCTGCATGTGTAATGTCCTCACACTGCCTTTGTCTAGAATGTTGTGTGTAATAGTTGTTTGCAGCCAGAGCTGCCTTCCCAGATCAATATGTAGCTGAATTCCGAAGCCAGGGGTTGCAGCATACATAACGTTTGCATGTCTGAAATAAAAGTAATGCAGGCCATCCATGGGTCGAATTCTGAACAAATTTTCTTCAGAAGATCTGAACTTTTGTGTGTTTTGTAATCCGATGGTGCCACCATTGATTTCAAAATTCGACCAACCAAGCCTTCAATTTCAGCTTGCTACAGAACAAAATTTTCATGCCTAGGAATCTTCTTTTCTTTCCAGGTCACAACTCATGCTCAGTTCTTTTTTGATTACATTTCTCACACGTGGATTGAAAATTGGTTCATTTTTCAAAAAATTTCCAACATACCTGATCTCTCAAATTTTATGGCCGCACAATAAATGAACGATGCTGCGGCCCATTAACGGTGCGAAATTCTGAAGAAAATTCATTCGGAGTTCGATCCATGTATGGCCTGCTTTAGTTTGGCTACAAATTCAGGCAGCAAAACCATACTGTAGCTTTGTAGCCAGATTGTAACTTTTTTTTTCCTGTCTGATGGAGATTTAAATAAACTTTATGCTGCACAGTGGCTTAATGGTTAGCACTTCTGCCTGGCAGTACTCAGGTAGTTGGTTCGAATCCCAACCACAGCACCACCTGCCTGGAGTTTGCATGTTCTTCCTGTGCCTGCGTGGGTTTCCTCCCACACTCCAAAGACATGCTGGCAGGTTAATTAGCTCCTGTCTAAATTGGCTGTAGCATATACATGTATGAATGTGAGTTAGGGACCTTAGATTGTACACTCCTTGAGGGTTGGGGACTGATGTGAATGTACAATATACATGTAAATTGATGTACCTGAAATAAATAAATGATGCTGCAACCCCTGGTTTTGCAATGATTTTCTCTATATATCTTAATTTTTTATTACAGGGAAACCACCTCTGTAGTGTTTTTATATGTGACTGGTTCATGTGTCATGTCCTCACACTGTCATTATATAAAATTGAAGGGGGGAATGTAATAAAAAGTGTCTAAGAAATGAGTGCTTCTATTGCAGCACAGCCAAGTCGAAATGAACTTCCATATCCTTTACAGCCCAGGCAGTTGCCATGGTGCTGCACATGTTATCAGTTATGACATCAGATATTTGTGGCTTGACAGTTTGGTTGAGAGCACAAGCAACTGACAATTATTCACGCAATGCCTTGCCATGGGAAACCTTTCCACTATAAAATGTAATTTTCTGAACTGTGGGAAATAAAAGCTGTTGTGATGGACAATGGCACGAGTTGCACAGAATTTGTTTGACGCTTTTTAGTGCCTCTGATGTCTGATACTATTTATAGTATGGTGAGCTTCAATTGTTATTTATGGACAGAGATGTCCACATTCTGCCTGATACCTCATAAGAATAGAAATAATACTAGTTATTATGGATGATGTGCTGTACCGAAGTATGAAGTAGTGTGTGTAGTCAGAATACACCGTACCTCTGAATGGTTTGTATTTTATGTCTGCCTTGTCACTGTATAACGATCACAGATATTGGTCATTATGTGTGCTGTTTGCCCAGCCTGTCTTCTCTTCTGGTCTGTCTTGTCTCCTCTCATGTCTGTATATGTCTATTAATGCCCTGTCTGTCTTTTCAGTGTCGTCTTAGTAATACAGTACATTGGATGTTAATCAGAATGTTGTCATACTTGTCCATGGTCTGTGTCTTGCATGTACTGTGTGTATAATGGTGATCACAAGCTGAGTCTGCCTGGATTGACCTCAGGTGACTGCTACTCTCTAACACCCAGCAGTATGGTGCTGATAATCTGCATTATGCAAGAAGGGATATAGTATGTTATATATTTTGTTTATTAACCATACCTGCCCCATAATGGGGGTGATTCAGTAAGGCATTTGGGACACATTTCTGGTGCTGTGTATGTAGTTGGAAGCCTTGCTTCAAGTTTATGAACACCCTGCAACATTTTCATTGTTTTGTACCAGCACGTGACAAATTCAGAAGTTCTAATTGGTGACACCTTTGCTGGACAGCACTATTGTGGCAATTTCATAAAGAAATACTGCCAAATCGGTAATGGGTAAAGTGGAGGCAATCAAGACTTCTTCCAATTGAATTGCTTCTGTAATTATTGTGTTGCATCTTTGAGGCTTTTCTACAGCAGTGTGTTCCTCTGGAGCTAATATTTTATGCTTCCATTACTCTTCCAACTCCTCCACATAGGGTCTCTGTCTGTCTTCTACTTCAGAGTCATGCTGATGATAGCTCTGTCAGACATACAACAGATACATACAGTCACTGGCCACTTTATTAGGTACACCTTGCTAGTGCCAAGAAAATATCCTCCACACCACCACCACCAGCCTGAACCGTTGATACAAGGCAGGATGGATCCATGCTTTCATGTTGTTTACTCCAAATTCTGACCCTACCATCTGAATGTCGCAGCAACCAGTCTGCCTATTCTTCTCTGACATCAACAAGGCATTCTCATCCACACAACTGCTGCTCACTGGATATTTTCTCTTTTTCGGACCGTTCTCTAAACCCTAGAAATAGTTGTGTATGAAAATCCCAGTAGATCGGTTTTTGAAATACCCAGACCAGCCCATCTGACACCAACAACCATGTCACGTTCATAGTCACTTAAATCCTCTTTCTTCTCCATTCTGGTGCTCTGTTTGAACTTCAAGTCATCTTCACCACATCTAGACACCTAAATGCATTGAGTTGGTGACATGTGATTGGCTGATTAAATTTGTGTTACCAAGAAATTGAACAGGTGTACCTAATAAAGTGGTCAGTGAGTATATATACACCTTACACAGTTGATTGTACAATCTCCTTTAAATTTACTGAAACTATGAAAACAGACCATTCAACAACCCATTGCATTTTATGTAAGCAGGCAAACACTTGTACTACATAGCTGACGGTTTAATGTAAAGTCAGCCTAACCCTAGCAAGTACTTACGTTTATTGCTGTTCACCGTGCTGCTGTGAGACCGATTTCTAGAGTATCTATAATACTCTTTATGATTTGCAGGATATGTCCTAGCTAATGCCTGACATTAAAAGATAAGTTCACCTTTCTCAACATGTTACACCCATATTTAGGGTATAATATGTTACAATCTGACTGGTCCCCTGAACTCCCTAGATGCACACTGTGACAGCTAGCGGGGGATCTTCTCTCCCCTTGCTAGCTGTCAAAATTTTATAAAAGTGGCTCCAGCTGCTTGCATCATTCATTGACAGCATTCTGTGAATGAGAAACTACAAGTCCCAACAGCCTTAGCGATTGTTGGCTTGTTGTTTTCTATGAACTATCACGGCGCTCCACAGTGCCGTGGTAGTTCATTGAGCCTTCTTGTCAAGAAGTATCTGCTTGCCTGTACGGGATGTATGAGCAAGCAGGTATATGTACAGTTCAGGGGGAGACCTGCATGCCCCCAGTGATTTGTTGATCGCTGGTGCAATGTTTTAGAGGCTCCATAAACAAAAAATAATAAATAAACATTTTTTTACTTGCAAAAAAAAAGTGCCTTTTTAATATTTTGTTAAAAGGTGAACTTATCCTTTAATGCTAACTATACAATTTTGTGTACCTTATTGTGTACCTTGTATGATAACTTGATGTAGAAATATTCATGCCGTGTGTATGAACATACAGTGTTTCTAACATGCCTGAGAAAATGGCGATACATCATGTGAGATGTTCATAAGTTGTCTATACATCCCCTTACTTAAATCATGTAAATACTGACCAGTGCCGTGCATTTTGCTCATTAGACATCTGTTGGACATGTGAGGATATGGCGTATATTTGACCTCGGGGCTCTCTGCAGCTCTTTATTGTATTTTGGCAATCCTGGAATTATTTTGTATAGTGTAATCTGAGATAATTTTAATATGAAAATTATTGTACAGATCATTTCACTGTTTAAAATCCTTGGTGTTTGATAGTGTTTGTATATGGATTGTTACATTAGTGTGTATGTATGTTACATTGTGCTAGTCTGTGTAATCAATACATGTATTGTTCCAATTCTAGGTGTATATGTTGTTACATTAGTGTGTATGTATGTTACATTGTGCTAGTCTGTGTAATCAATACATGTATTGTTCCAATTCTAGGTGTCTATGTTCCAACATTATAGTGTTAGACGTTGCATTGCTTAGATCATGGGACACTTGTTTGGTTCTTTGTATTGCAGGCACAGGGGGACTGGGTATACAGTGTCATAGTCTGGCTGTTGTGTGGGTGTAATGTGGGCTCAGCAGATGTTAGTGTGCAGTGTGGGTTGTTCTCTGAATTTGTACAAAAGAACAAAAGTTCTTGGTTTGTTACTGTCTGAGTGTCACAGCCGCCTGGGCGCCCTCACTGGTGACAGCAGGTATAGCAGTGGTCTGTTCAGCCCTTACCAGAGCCTTGCTCAGCCTTTCTGATATGTCTCTTTTTATTAACTATGCTTTGCATGTAAGGCACTCTGTACAATCTAGGCTTCCTAGGCACACCTTGAAAGCTGACATGAGATATTTCTCAACTTCTGTACATATTCAGATCCTCCCTGCAATTAGACATACAGCCATGCTTTGTCTCATGCCTGACACCCAAATTCTGTTATACTGAAACTGTGAGACGCACGGGAGCAGCTTTTATTGACATGCTTTAAAGGTACAGTCTGTGGGCTGTCATGCCGATCTTTGTTTACTGCCTAGCAAGTCACCAACCTGAAACAAACATGTAGCAAAAGAAGACTTCTTGTCCTGCATGCTTATTCCAGATTACACACTTTGCAGTCAGTAAACCCAGCTTCAGGGTGACAGCCACAGAGCTTACATTAAAGCGGAATGTCACCCTCTCAATTGGCATTGACTATTGTAAATCCTTATGCTGTTAGCATTAGTAATTAGATAGGTATATTGTATTCAACTTTTTTTTTTAATTTCTTCAGTTACTTCCTAGATTCCAGGTATAGGCAAATGTCATGTATCCCAGGAGTCTTCAGGCGGGGAGAAGGGGTTCTCTTAGCTAAAATCACCCTCATGCCTGAGTTATGGGCAGATGGATTTCAGGAAGATGCTACATGAATCACCTGCCCTTACTCAAAATGACCACAGCCAGAAATGCTAGGGGGTGTTTTTCAAAGTGATGCATGGAGACATGAATGGGTGGGTGGTTAAGTTCGCTTTGAATATTAAAAATGAATTAAATGGCAATTTTGGTTTATGGTGCTCAGATGCAGCATAGTTCCACTTTAAAAAAAATTAAAAAATTAAAAATGTAAGTCTGTAAAAGCAGCTTTCATTTTTCTATCCTCACATATTCACCTTAGAAAGTGCTTTATGCTGGTAATTTTTGCAAGTGATGGAAATGTGAGACTTTCATGTGTATGTAAAATGTATATATGTGTGTATTTTTATACATTTCTCCTTTTCATATAAAGTGGAGGGGTTCAGCTTTTTAAACTATTTTAAACTGTTATATTGCACTTTTCATTATTATGAAGTTATTATTTAGACTTGACCTCTTCTTGTACGTATGAAATAAATTCTCATTGTTGGTGGTACTTTTCTGCTTCAGTGAACACATTGGAAGAAGATTCAAATTGTTATGTTGTCTAAAGTGTCAGCTATACATGCAAAGTGAGGAGGAGAGACGTTCTTGTGTCCTGCTAGGTGCTTGTTGTAGTGATGTAGGTTCTGTCGCAGTATGCAGGTCATTTTTATGTGCGGGAACACTATTTCACCCCATACAGTCACATATATGTAGTAGCTGCCACTAAGTGAGGCAGTGACATTGCAATCATCACTTTGTTCAATCAGAGAACACTTGCAATGCAAGGTGTTACCTGAATGGCGCCCATGTTGTCCTCCTGGCATGGGACACATAATACAGTGAGGATCACTGTACAGTAGTAGCAGTGGCTATTACAGTGGTTCTCCATTTCCACAGGATTTGGCCTTTTATGGATTATGTAAACTTAGCTGGACCAATGTAACTATGCAAGAAAAGAAATACCTGGACCTTTACATTCTGTTATTGCTAATAAAATCCCTACGAAGTAGACATCCCACGTCTGAGTCACCCACCTCTATCTTTTGGCTGTAATGGGTGAGAGAGTTTTTGGTATCACAGAAATTGTGATTGTCGTTGATGGAAATTTCCAGCTGATGCCTTTCTCCTCTAAGACTTTTACTTGATGCATGTGAATAGGGAAATTAGTGTGTATGCCTATATAGATGGTGATAGATCTCCTGCTGATTGTTTACTGTTGTATGCGGCTAGCTTTATATTGGGCAAAATTTTGTTCATTAGATGGAATTTTTTTTTTTTTTTAATGTGAAGGTAATTTGTGCTCATGGTAACCAGTTTCATATAAAAGAGGGTGGCACACTTTTAATGGTTTGTAAATGTCCCTCTCAGTTTACTCATTCTGTCCATCTATTGGTTTGAAGATCAACTATGGACTTTTGAAGTTGGTCTGTCATAGTAAGAGAGAAGGCAGAGTATGTCCTGAGTTGGGTTGAAAAAAACAGAACATTGAGTCTAAGTCACTTATATTTACTTAAGAATATACACTGCTCAAAAAAAAAATAAAGAAACACTTTTTAATCAGAGTATAGCATCAAGTCAGTTAAACTCCTGAAATATTGATCTGGTCAGGGAAGTAGCAGAGGGGGTTGTTAATCAGTTTCAGCTGCTTTGGTGTTAATGAAATTAACAACAGGTGCACTAGATGGTCATTAATGAGACAACCTCCAAAACGAATGGTTTTATAGGTGATGGCCACTGACTTTTTTTTTTCTCTACTCATCTTTTCTGACTGTTTTTCACTAGTTTTGCATTTGGCTAGTGTCAGTGTCACTACTGGTAGCATGAGGTGATACCTGGACCCTACAGAGGTTGCACAGGCAGTCCAAGTCCTCCAGGATGGTACATCAATACGTGCCATTGCCAGAAGGTTTCTTGTGTCTCTCAGCATAGTCTCAAGAGCATGGAAGAGATTCCAGGAGACAGGCAGTTACACTAGAAGAGCTGGACAGGGCAGTAGAAGGTCCTTAACCCAACAGCAGGACTGGTATCTGCTCCTTTGTGCAAGGAGGAACAGGATGAGTACTGCCAGAGCCCTACAAAATGACCTCCAGCAGGCCACTGGTGTGAATGTCTCTGATCAAACAATCAGAAACGGACTTCATGAGGGTGGCCTGAGGGCCCGACGTCCTCTAGTGGGCCCTGTGTTCACTGCCTGGCACCATAGAACTCGATTGGCATTTGCCATTGAATACCAGAATCGGCAGGTCTGCCACTGGCGCCCTGTGCTTTTCACAGATGAGAGCAGGTTCACCCTGAGCACATGTGACAGATGTAAAAGGGTCTGGAGAAGCCGTGGAGAACCTTATGCTGCCTGTAACATTATTCAGCATGACCATTTTGGTGGTGGGTCAGTGATAGTCTGGGGAGGAATATCCATGGAGGGACGCACAGACCTCTACAGGCTAGACAATGTAATCTTGACTGCCATTAGGTATTGGGATGAAATCCTTGGACCCATTGTCAGACCCTATGCTGGTGCAGTGGGTCCTGGGTTCCTCCTGGTGCACGACAATGCCCAGCCTCATGTGGCGAGAGTATGCAGGCAGTTCCTGGAGGATGAAGGAATTGATACCACTGAATGGCCCCCATGCTCGCCTGACCTAAATCCAATAGAACATCTCTGGGATATCATGTTTCAGTCAATCAGATGCTGCCAGCTTGCACCTCAGACTGTCCAGGAGCTCAGTGATGTGCTGCTCCAGGTCTGGGAGGAAATACCCCAGGACACCATCCTCATTAGGAGCATGCCCCGACGTTGTCAGGCATTTATACAAGCATGTGGGGGCCATCTATACAGACCACTGAGGACCATTTTGAGTTGCTGCAATGAAATTTCAGCAAAATGGACTAGCCTGCTGCATCATTTTTGTCACTTTGATTTTTGGGGTCTTTGAATTCAGTCCTCTGTAGTTTGATCATTTTCATTTCCATCAAACAATGGGGCATCCTTACGTTCCTAATCCATTACCCAGTCCATTGCAGTATAGATATCCAGCATGATGTTTTTCCCCATTGAGATCTGCTGTGTTTTCAAAGTGTTCCTTTCATTTTTTTGAGCAGTGTATGTTGTACAAACCATAAAAGAAAAATTGCAAGTTGTAAAAGGATTGGCCAGGTCACCTTTTTATGTCTGGTTTTCATATTCAAAGAGAGCTCCCACATCCATTCATGTGTCCATGCTTTATTTTGCTGAGAAATCAATTTAAAAAACACCCCTAGTATTTCTGCGAGAGGCCATCTTGAATAAGGGCAGATGATTCATGTAGCATTTAGTACTGAAATCCACCTGCCCTTAGCTCAGGCATTGGCTGATCTGAGAACCCTCCCTCCTCTCCTGAAGACTGCTGGGATGTATGACCTCATTTGCATAGGCATGGAAACCAGGAAGTAACTGAAGAAATGTATAAAAACGTATAAAACAAGTAAATATTATATACTCTCCTATCCATTTACTGATGCTAGCAGCATATAGATTAAAAATAGTTCATGCTGATTGAGAGAGTGAAGTTCTGCTTCAAAGGATAAGTTCACCTTTTTTTTAACATACTTCACCTGTAGCTGGGGTGTAACCTGTTACTGATGCAGCAGCATCCCCAACCCCCCATTCCCTGTTGTGACAGCGAGCCAGGGATCTTCTTCCCGTATCCGATGTCGCACAAAAATGGCGGCCGTAAGGGCTCCTTCTGCATCATTCATTCAGAGTTCTGTGAATGGGAGAACTACAACTACTGTCAGCCACTGCAACTAACAGCTTGCAGTTCTCTATGAACTACCAGGGTGCAGACGAGCACTCTAGGTAGCTTATCAATTCTCTGTCATTGAGTAAGGCTGGCCATACATTATACAATTATCTGCAGATTTTTGGTTTAGATTTACCAAAAACCATATAATAGGAGGACAAACCTAAACAACACTTTCAGTTGTATCCAATTAGGCAGGCCCTTGCACTACATAGTTGAAGGTAAATCTAAAGGAAATTGGGCAGAAAATCTGCAGATAATTGTATAATGTATGGCCAGCCTAACTGTCTGCCTGTTCGAGGTATGAGCACACAGATACACTGACAGTCCTCAGGTGCCTTGCATTGCACCCACGATCTGCTGATTGCAAGTGCAGTGCTTTAGAAACACTCAATAACAAGCATTAATAAATGCACATTTTTTACCTGCAAAAAGATGTGCATTTATTTTTTTTAAAAGGCAAATTTAAATGCACAGTCCTGACACTCTCTCTACCTGTAAACCGCAGGATTACATGTGTTCCTTTTTCTATAAGGTCATTTTGTGGGAATGTTACATGCTCAACATAGGTCAATCTATATCCACGGACTCTCCTCTTGACAATTTTCTATAGGTCGTCTTATCATAAGGATATCCGAGGTTAACAGAAGTGGCTCTACCCAGAACCCCCCACTATTTTTGTTTATAGACAAACGTTTTCTGTATGGAATGGGTGGAGGCCTCCTTACATAAGGAGTCGGGGTCCAAAAATCCTTTGAGACGTGGGAATATTTAATTCAAACCTTGCCTACAGATGTACAATGTTTTCAATAAACCCAATGGTTTCAAACCAGACTGTTCACCACTGATCCTCCAATTGATATCCTACCCTCCACTTAACCAATCCCTGGCCGCACTATAGCCATGGACGCCCTCTCAGAACTTCACCTCCTGCGTGTCCCCTGGGGCACATGCTGTGCACAATCTGTGATCTCTGTGTCCTTCGGACACAGCTGATCACGTTTCCAAGTAGGGGGCCAATTAGTGCAGCCTCTTACATGTGACCAGCGATGTCCAATCACAGCTGATCACATGTAAACAGGAAATGCCGGCTATCGCCATTTTTCAGGGGGACATCTACACTGATCATCAGTGCCCTGATGATCAGTGTAGCCCCATCAGTGTGACCATTAGTACCCGTCTGTGTTGGCTTTCAGTGAAGCCTCAACAGTGCTTCCTCATCAGTGCAGTCTCACCAGTGCACATCCGTTCAAGAAAAAAATCACTTTATTTACAAACTTTTTTTAATTACTCATATGACGTCCTCCCAGAACACGCCCTCGTAGGCACCCTCAGTGGTGTGCACCCAGCAATCTCCGTGATCGCGGTGTCCTAAGGACACAGCTGATCACGTGTTGAGGTAAAAGGCCAATGACACATCAGATCACGGAGTAAATACAGTTGCCGTTTACACTGTCACAGCGTGAGGAAAGTACTGCCGATAAGTGCCCAGCAGTGCCACCTACCAGTGCCCATCAATGTCTCCCATCAGTGCTGCCCTGCAGTAGTAAGAAGAAAAAGAGAGGAAGGCGCCTCTAAATGCAGTATTGACAATTTATTCACTTTAGTCTGAAGAAGGAGCCTATTGAGTATGCTCCGAAATGCATTACCGCCCCCTTCACCTGCTACATCTGACTCTGCTCTCCAAGCTTCATTTTTGATGCACAGGCACATCCTGGACTCTACTTCCTGATCCTATAGGCATAGTTTGCTGCTGGACGGCTGGATGTCCCACCTGGATCTAATTACCACCCGATGAGTCTTTTTAACCGTTTATCTTGTAAGTGCAAATTTTCCATTGTTTACTGAATAAAATTGTCAATACTGCACTTAGAGGCGCCTTCCTCTCCATTTCTTGATACTGCATTAGAGCCTTGCTTCCACTCTAAGAAGAGCTGCCTCAGTGTTACTGCTCCCATCCATCCATCCCTGATATCCATCTGGCACCTTTATCTTACAGCTACAGAGGTTGGGCTCCAACAAGCACGCCCTATATAATACACATTTTCTGCCCAGCAGTAGTGCCCATCATTACTGCCTATCAGTGCCTCCTCATCAATGCCCACCAGTGCCACCTCATCAGTGCAGCCTAATCAATGCACATCAGTGAAGTAAAAAATTACCTGTTTGCAAAATTTTATAATAGAAACTTGTTATTTTTGTTTATAGTGCAAAAAATTATAACACCCAGTGGTGATTTAAATACCACCTAAAAAAAAAAAAAGAAAAATATAGTTTGGGTACAGCGTTGCATGACCACACATTTGTCATTAAAAGTGTGACAGCTGAAAATTGGCCTGGCCAGGAAGAGGGGGTAAAAGTGCCTGGTAGACAAGTGGTTAACATTAAAATACATTAGGCTGTAACAGCTGAGGCCCCCCCTTTTCCATCATCTGCTAGTTGTTAGACCCACCGCCATCCTTTTTTGTTTCTTAATGTCCATCCTTCAACCCAGCACTGCTACCTGGTGCTCAAACTATACTGACAAACTGTTTGCTGTCAATTTTTGCATTGTTCTACTGGCCAAATGTTGTGCTATTTTCATTGTTAACTGCATTCTTGTCTCAAAATAAAAGAATATCAGCAGTGAATCGATTTAATGACTGGACCATCCAATACTGAAGTGTGGAATGTGTTGCAGTCTATATATTGTTTTCAGATGTACATATCTGAAGTCAGCTCATATTACATGCTCCTAGCGCAGGCACAGCATCAAGGTTCATCTGGGGGCAGCGCGGAATGTAATGCTCCGTCCTCGAATGTAAACAAAGAACCAGCTGCTTAGCAGTGTTTGGAGCTCCCTTCCTAGGATGTGATTGTTATTGAGATTTCAGATCATGCAGTAGGCAGATGTACCCTGCTCTCCCAGTGACTGTAGCAGGAGGAACAGCCTTGTCCAATCAGATTAGGAGCCGAAACGATCTGCACACTTTGGAGTCCTTTCACATGGCTTGTACATCCTATCTGTTTTATGGCTGGCTTCTCTGGGAGAGGGTTCTGGATGACATGGGTTTATCCTTTCTCTTTTCTGTAAAGCTAAACACCACCAGCGGTGTATGAGCCCATTTATTTATGTTCTGCAAATAGAAATCAGCTGGAAGCAATTAGTCCTATAAATTTTATATTTTAAATTTCTTTTAGATGTATAATTTGTAATTATAAAGGAATATTATTATTTATTTCAGGTACTTATATAGCACCGTGAAATTTACGCAGCGCTTTACATATATATTGTGCATTCACATCAGTCCCTAACCCTCAAGGGGTGTACAATCTAAGGTCCCTAACTCACATTCATACATACACATACTAGGGCCAATTTAGACAGCAGCCAATTAACCTACTAGCATGTCTTTGGAGTGTCGGAGGAAACCCACGCAGGCACAGGGAGAACATGCAGACTCCAGGCAGGTTGTGCCGTGGTTGGGATTCGAACCAACGACCCTAGTACTGCCAGGCAGAAGAGTGATGTCTAGAGGGATGCAGACCCTGCTACTTTCCTCATTAAAGCCCTGCAAATGCAGCAGCTGATTTATAATTATAGTCACCCTCATTCATATTCACTTAGGGCCGGTTCACACTATAGAAATGCAGTCCAGATGCGCTCCGGATGCGTTTTTGCATGCACATTTTTGATGCTCTTCGGTGCATTTTTGACATGTTGCAGTGTGTTTTTTTTATGCATTACAGTTAATTTTTTTACCCTCTCTTTTTCTTCAATTTAAATAGGGATCTGTGCGTTCTGGTGCATTTTACCGCATTCCAGTACAGTTCTGTATAGAAAAAATGCAGCCTGTTCTATTTTTTTCCTGAATATAGGGATAGCCATATTTGCTCATTACAAGAGGAGGCTCCGTGTCTTTGTTTGCTGTGCTGCACAATGCTTGTGCTTTACTGCTTCTTCTTAAAATGCAAGTCTGAGTCGGCTCACTCAACGTAGTCATTGAACTACCTAATCCAACATGGAGAATAATCTGCAAATATCTATATTTAAAGTGGAAATCCAGGAATCCACACCCCAAGTTAAGCAAGTGATGATGATCCTGGTTATGGATCGTTACGGTTTACTGTAAAAATCATAGCTTACCTATCTTCCCCCTCCTCTTCCCTTGTCTGTTCACAGAATGCCTTGTATTCACTTTTTTTCTTTCATGTACCATGATCAGTTGTGGGGTGGGAGAGCGTTCACGATGGGGGATTACCTTTTTCCCGGAGATAGTCTCTAAAGCTGAATGTTAGTGAACTTCACTCTTGCACAGTTGCACTGGCTGTTCCCCTGTACTGAAGTTACTGGCAGATTTCACTGCACTTTGTAAGCTCACAGTGTTCATGAGAAGCTGCCGTAAGTCAGAACAAAGCTTGTATCATTTTCTCTCAAGTATGTCCCGTATTATCTAGCCCACAGGTGTCAAACTGTGGCCCTCCAGTTGTTGAGAAACTACAAATCCCATCATGCCTCAGCTTTTGGGAGTCATGCTTTCAACTGTCAGTCCTGCAATGCATCATGGGATTTGTAGTTCTGCAACAGCTGGAGGACCGCAGTTTGACACCCCTGATTTCTAGCCCTTCCCAGCTTTACTGTCCTTGACTCATTCCTGCCATTCATTGAGCTTTATTTCTTTTCAGCCATGGAGGCTTTACATCACATGTGAACATTGCTTGGGTTGGTCTGTATGAAAATGCAGTCTCCAGATAGTTTACCCATCAAGCTAATATTTGCATTAAATCCTCCTAGGTGCCTGCCCACTGCTTGCATCAGGGCTGAGGGCTCTTTAGAGGAGTACTGGGGCAGGGTTCTGTGATGTTTTCAGGAATCTATATACAGCACCCTGCTGAGCCTCCCACCTGCCATGATCTACCCTCATTGCATAGACAAACACCAAGACCCAGTGATGATGTCCCTGGGTCTTAAATAAGATATTTAATGAAAATGGGTTATTAAAAAAATTTTTTAATAAATGTTGGCAACAGAGGAGGGTTAAACCAGGGAAGACCAAATTTAGGCAGACTAAACTTCAACTTTATGGTCCGACACTTTACTCTGGAGCTTCTCCTTGTCATAGGTGTTGGATGACATGTTGTACAAGATGATCTACAACCCTCGTTCTGCCTGACATCACCTTTGCATGATTCTGCAATGTGTGGAAACTGGTGATGTCCCATTGGGGAGTCCAAAGTCCTGTGTAAGCTTCAGAACTTAAACTCTCACCAGCCGAACGGAGCTGCGGGGCACCAGAAGGAAAGGAAATGTCTGTGAAGATCATCCTGTTGCTTTACCCAGAGTCATAGGGGTAGCAGTCATGTTCAGTACCCACAGACATGAGACAGTCACCCAGTCTATAAATGTGAATGGCTGTTATACAGTAACTGATGACTTCTCATTCTATAGGTAGTGATCACTTTGAACAGATGTTTGAGGCACTTCTGGACATGATTCATGAACTGAGCCTGTATCTTTGGAATTTTTGTACAGATTGTACAGCTCTCTATTCTGCAGGACTTGTGAAATCTTGCTATTCCAGTTATGCAGATGAACTGCACCTTTCTAGCAATGTCAGAATAACTGAGTTTATACTCCTAGATTCCCGGTGTGCATAAAACCATTTTATATTCACGCAAGTAGTGTTGAAGAGCTAGCTGAAATGTACCTTTTGGGTTGTCTTCTATACAGACACTGCGATGTATATATATACAACATTTACCTTTGCGCTGTCTTGTATACATATACAGTGAAGGAAATTAGAATTTGATCCCCTTTGATTTTGAATGTTTGCCCACTCACAAAGAAATGATCATTCTAAAATTGAATGGTAGGTGTATTATAATACTGAGAGACAGAATAGCAACAAAAAATTCAAAAGAAATGCATGTCTAACAAATTATGCACTGATTTGCATGTTCATGAGGGAAATAACTATTTGATCCCCTATCATTCAGCAGGATTTCTGGCTACCAGATGTCTTTCATACAGGTAACAAGCTGAGATTAGAAGCAGTCTCTTAAAGGGAGTGCTGCTGATCTCATTTTGTTACCTGTATAAAAGACACCTGTCCACAGGAGCAATCAAACAATCAGATTCCAAACTTTCCACCATGGCAAAGACCAAAGAGCTATCCAAGGATGTCAGGGACAAGATCGTAGACCTACACAAAGCTGGACTGCGCTACCAAACTATGGTCCAGCAGCTTGGTGAGAAGGTGACAACAGTTGGTGCAGTCATTCGCAATTGAAAGAAACACAAAACAACTGAGTCTCCCTGCATGGTGCACCAGATCTAGGATCTCACCTCGTGGAGTGTCAATGATCATGAGAACAGTGAGGAATCATCCCAGAACTACACGTGAGGATCTTGTCAATGATCTCCAGGCAGCTGGGACCTCAGTCACCAAGAAAACAATTGGTAACACACTACACCGACAAGGATTGAAATCCTGCAGTGCCTGCAAGGTCCCTCAAGAAGGCACATGTCCAGGCCCGACTGAAGTTTGCCACTGAACATCTGAATGATGCAGAGGACGACTGGTTGAAAGTGTTGTGGTCAGATGAGATCAAAATCAAGCTCTTTGAATCAACTCAACTCGTCGTGTTTGAAGGAGGAGGAATGCTGTCTATGACCCCAAGAACACCATCCCAACTGTCAAACATGTTGGTGGAAACATTCTGCGTTGGGGTGTTTTTCTGCTAAGGGGACAGGACAACTGCACTGCATAAAAGGGACGATAGACGGGCAATTTACTGTCAAATCTTGGGTGAGAACCTTTTTCCCTCAGCCAGGGCATTGAAAATGGGTCATGGATGGGTGTTCCAGCATGACAATGACCCAAGGCAACAAAGGAGTGGCTCAAGAAGAAGTACATTAAGGTCCTGGAGTGGCCTAGCCAGTCTCCAGACCTTAATCCGATTGAAAATCTGTGGAGGGAGCTGAAAGTTCAAGTTGTCAAACGTCAGCCACCAAACCTTAATGACTTGGAGAGGATCTGCCAAGAGGTGTGGGCCAAAATCTCTCCTGAGATGTGTGCAAACCTGGTGGCCAACTACAGGAAACGTCTGACCTCTGTGATTGTCAACAAGAGATTTGCCACCAAGTACTAAGTCATGTTTTGTGAAGGGGATCAAATACTTATTTCCCTCATGAACATGCAAATCAGTGCATAATTTGTTAGACATGCATTTCTTTTGAATTTTGTGTTGCTATTCTGTCTCTCAGTGTTACAATACACCTACCATTGGATTTTTAGACTGATCGTTTCTTTGTGAGTGGGCAAACGTTTAAAATCATCAGGGGATCAAATACCTTTTTTCCTTCACTGTATTGCGATGTCCATGTACAGTATACACACCTTTTGGACTGTCTTCTGTGCACATATTGTGATGTACAGTATACAGTGGTTAGCCAAAACCTTTTGACCACTGACCGGTTACATGAATAACATTGATTCTCTTGTTACAATGGCATCTGAAAGCGGGTAGGATATATTAGACAGCATGTTAAACATGTTGTCTCTGAAGTTGATGTTGAAAGCAGGGCAATGTTTCACGTTGGTCCTGCTATTCAGTGGATGTTACTTGACATGTACCACCTACCTAAACATTATTGCTGATCAATTACACCCCTTCATGGAAATGGTATTCCCTGATGGCTGTTACTTCTTTCAGCAGGATAATCTGTTCTTCCACACTGCACAAATGGTTCAAGAATGGTTTGAAGGACACAAGTTTGAGGTGTTGGCCTTCAATTTTCCTTATCTCAGTCCAAATGAGCATCTGTGAGATGTACTGAAAGCGCAAGGATCTGCTACTAACGGCTTGGTGCCAGATACTACAGCATACCATCCAAGGTCTAGTGGCTTCTATTCCTTGACAGGTCAGGGCTGTTTTGGCAGCAAATGGGGTTGTTTTGGTTGCAAAATGAGGGCCCTACTTAATATTAGGTTAGTGGTCGTAAAGTTCTCACTGATCACTGTATGCACCTTTTGGGTTATCTTCTATATAGATATTGTGATGTACATGTGTATGTTTATACTGTGTGTCCTTCCTAGACAGGACACCAATGCTCTTTGGTTGCAACTTTTGGATAATTGAGGTACATGTACCTGACCAATCGTTTTCTGTTTACGGATCTGAATGCAGGTGTATTGTTTTCATTGGGAACATGTACACAGTTGCGTTAAGCATGTTCTAAGATCAAATCTGAAAAAACAAAGAAAAATCTGCATTTGAGGATATGCATTTTATGTACAGTATCTCACAGAAGTACACCCCTAACATTTTTGTAAATATTTATATCTTTTCATGTGACAACACTGAAGAAATGACACTTTTCTACAATGTGACGTAGTGAGTGTACAGCTTGTATAACATGTAAATTTGCTGTCCCCTCAAAATAACTCAACACACAGCCATTAATGTCTAAACCGCTGGCAACAAAAGTGAGTACACCCCTAAGTGAAAATGTCCACATTGGGCCTAAAGTGTCATTATTTTATATCCCTTGGAGATCATTTTGCAATTGCTGCACAAGATAAACCATGAGAAATTTCTAAATACTTTCTCTCCGCCCTGCAGTACTGTGACTGTTTTATATGTGATTGTTGCAAAATGACGTATAATTTTCTTTTGTTACAGTCATCCACCACACACAGAAGATAAGCTGAGGAAAAATAAAAGCTGTCAGTAACAAGATATTATTTTTTTTTTATAGTTTTTAAAGTAGTTTACTTTTTTTTAAATAGTTTTTAAAGTTGTTTTTAGTGGTTTTCAGTGCTGTGATGATTTCTCGGTCATACAACACTGCACCCAAATGAACTTTATCATTTTTTAGACTGATGGCCACTGTTTTTTTTTATTTTTACTGTAGAAAGGAAAAAAAACAAAGCAAAAACTTCTCGTAATGACCCCTGTTA
The DNA here is from genome assembly GCF_062004578.1 of Staurois parvus. Taxonomy (NCBI): domain Eukaryota; kingdom Metazoa; phylum Chordata; class Amphibia; order Anura; family Ranidae; genus Staurois; species Staurois parvus. The sequence goes on along the minus strand of NW_028318682.1, from coordinate 2,768,646 downwards.
AAAAGTCTTCATATCCTTCGTTCTTAATACTGTGTATTGTCCCCTTTTGCATCAATGACAGCATGCAATCTTTTGTAATAGTTATCTGAGGCCTTGAATTCTTGTAGGTGGTATAGCTGTCCATTTGTCTGGAAAAATGTCTCCAGGTCAAGTCTTTGGCCACCTTGCAAGATCTGCACATTTTAGATCTCCCCAGAGTGGGCCTGATGATGTTAAGGTCAGGAGACTGCGATGACCACTACAGAACCTTTACCTTTTTCTGCTGTAACCCCTGGGTGGTTAACTTGGCCTTGTGCTTAGGGTTATTGTTGTGCTGGAAAGTCCAAGAGCGTCCCATGTGCAGCTTTTGTGCAGAAGAATGGAAATTGTCTACCAGTATTTTCTGATAACATGCTGGATTCATCTTGCCATCTTGCGTTTAGGGCTAACACACCTCCAAATCATCCGTGAGTCACCACCATGCTTCACAGTGGGGATGGTATTCTTGTCACCATCACCATAGGTCTTGTTTGACCCCTTTCCAAACATAGCGCCTGTGATTGTGACAATAAAGCTCTATTTTGTTGGCATCACTCCAGTTTACAGTGTGCTAAGAGCTGCGAGGGTGTCAAGATGTTGTCGGGTATATTGTCACCAGGCTTTTTTTTATTTTTTTTTTTTATTTGTGGCATTGGCACAGAAAAGGCTTTTTTTCTGGCAACTCAACCATGTAAACCATTTTTGTGCAAGTATCATTGTATTTTGCTCCTTGAAACAGCTGCACCATCATCTTCCAGAACAACCTGTATATCTCCTGAGGTTACCTGTGGGTTTTTCTTTATATCCCAAACAATTCTCTGGCAGGTGTGGCTGCAATCTTGGTCTACATGGCCTTGGCTTGGTATCAAGAGATCCCTGAATTTTCCACTTCATAAGTGATTGAACAGTACTGACTGACATTTTCAAGGCTTTGGATATCTTTTTATATCCTTTTCCATCTTTATAAAGTTCCAATACCTTGTTACCCAGGATTTGTGACAGTTCTTTACTTCTCCCCATGGCTAGGTATCTAGCCTGCTAAGTGCATCCACATGTGCGCTAACAAACTCATCGACTATTTATACACAGACACTAATTGCAATTTAAAAAGCCACAGATGTGGGATATTGGCCTTTATTTGCCATTTTAACCTGTGTGTCTACCAAGGCCAAACATTCCAGGGTATATAAACTTTTGATCCGGGCCATTTGGGTGATATCTGTTATTTTGATTTAAAAAGGAGCCATACAACTATGTGATAATGGCTTCATACGATCGCTATCCTTTATCGGTCATATTGTCCATATCCATGCCAAAGTTTCACGTCCATGTCTGTCAGGGTATGCAAACTTTTGAGCACAACTGTACAATGTATATTCTATATGTCCCTTAGCACCAAAAGCTGAGGCTGAGAATGTAACTGCCCCTACATCCCCCCCAGGCAGACAAACAGTCTATATTAAACCAGTGAATCGGTGAATTCACTGATTGGACCGGGGAGGAGGAAGATGTGTGTGGTGGAGCTCCAGACGATCCCGGCTCTTTGTCTGTGTTGTAACATCTAGTGGCTGTTTGAGGGATTGCACCCACCTTTGCTGGTCGGGAACACGAGAGCTAAATGAAGAGGTCATAGTGGAGGGTCATATGAAGACATGGAGAAGGCACATATCCAGTTTACGGAGGGTAAGGTACATGACCTGAAGGGGGATTGTGGAGCACTAGTGGTGGTATGATTTCTTAGGTGGATGGTGCACTGATACACAATATACTGATATCATGCATGGAATTTGTAGAGGAGGGTAAGAGTAAATATTATGAATGGTGAAGATCACATAACAAATTTGGAAGATTATATAGTAATTTTGGAGCACACTATATTTATTGAAAGTGAGCACATTATATATTGGATTTATTTTATTGGTTGAGGACATACTCTCCTATCTATCTCTCCATTATATATATATATATTTTTTTTTTATTTGGGCGCACAAGCAGAAGAGTAGATGGTAGAGGAGGATTCATTTATATACAACACATGACTATCCGATTAATCTGGTGGGAGCATAGGAAGACTGATCTTATATGGATCTTGGGTTTAATATAGACAACTATACAATAGGATCATAGAGATGAAGGGGTTAATGCTTGGATGTGCTCTATAAGGGGAGGTAAAGGGGTTAAATTAAAAAGGGACCAGCAGAGAGATCAGCTGTGATCATCAGTGGAGATTAGCTTTATTGGAGAGTGGGGGGGAGGTGAAAGGGTTAAAAACTTTACTACAATGGTGACCTTGTGGTTGCTGATCTGTAACTAATGAATGAGTCATTCATTTACTAGTTTCGCTTTCTCTCCTTTTGTAAGAAGGGTAGGCCTCACACATGTGAGCACACTGTTTATATCATGTGATCACTGTGATTGGTCGCTCTATGACCAATCACACCAGACCAAAGGTGCTGAGTCACTCTGCACAGTGTCTGTGAATGGAGTCGGCTGAGGACTGCTCAGTTGACTGACATTAATGCATTTGCTACATTAGGGCTATTTCTGCAGTGACGTTTATAAATGAAATAGTTGCCAACCAATACGTGTATGTATGGGTGGTGTTTTTTTTGTGGGTTTTTTTCTTTTAAATTATTGTAATGGAGTGGTCAGAGTAGACTGTTAACCTTCTTCTGTAATGCCCCCTATGGAATTGGTCAACCTTTCATTAAAGTGACACCCTAAACTTGTTTTATTGAGCTATTAATTCTCAACTCAAGGTTCCTTCTATTGCTCCCAGTCTCCTCCCAGATTCATTTCTATTTTGCTGTTGTGATCCAGCTTCCTGTTAGAGGGAGACTACATTCGTTCTCCATGGTCCTATGCTCCCACTGTATATAGGAATGTAGTCACCCTCTCCTGCTCACTCCTGACATGGGCTATGGAATTTGTAGTAGGCAGATGAACACACCCAACATGCACTTCTCGTTACAAACGGAATTGAGAGTTTCTGGAAACTTGCGGAGAAACACCGTAAGAAGCATTCATAAAAAATAGTTTGCAGGACCATTCATGGATGTGTATGGATTATTTAAAAAAATTAAGGGTATCATTTAGTGTTCATTCAGCTCCTTTCCTCCATCCCCTATGGCCACACGCTACCTGGTACAGTAAGAGATTGTGAACACACTGCAGTAGATGTACGTAGTCTGTGGAGATGCTACAGGAGAGGACTGAAAAAAAAGTATACATTTCCTCTGTACAATCAGGAGCAATGGGAACGCTAATTTTTTTGGTAAAGGAGGATTGAGACTGCAAGGTTACAAAAAATTGATATAAGATCTTAGACAGGGATCTGTTCTCTGAAGTTACCAAACCAACCACATTGTGGCCGGCGGCCATCTTCTAGAGTGGCTGTTCAGCCACTTTTTTTTAAACTTATTTCTTACATAATAAAGTGGCAACATTACTACACTGAGCATCTTCTTTATTGGCTCTGGTTTGAGCTAATGATTTCCAGGACCTCAGTGGAAGCGTGGCTGCAGAGGAGGCTTGTGTCCAGAGGAGGGATCCTGGTTCCATGCTGTCTGTCAGATCCATCTAAAGGGGGCTTCTTGCAGATTCTTGTTCAACCTATTGCTCATTAATCATGCGCATCTGGTGAGTGCGCATTTCTTACAATTTTTTGCACGGATAAAGCCACACAGATTTATTGGATCACTTGTACATTAGGACTTATCTGGAGCACTGTATGCTGACATGATTTCGTCAAGCCTTCACTATTTCATGAACACTTTTTTTTGTTATAAGACTTTTCACAGTTTCACCGAAATTCTTTTGCACCCATCATAGCGCTTCATTCACTTATATTGATTATCACTATTTAATAATGATTTATTGATCTAGTAGTATCATTGATTATTATTCTATATTTATTTATATTCTTTATTTAACTTACACTGTGTAATATTATAGTATCTGCACTGTTTTTTTCTGATTATTTGCAAGGCTTTAGGGTTCCTTTTTTTCAGAGCATATGCGGCTTGCACAATTGGTTTCCTGAGTGCTCGCTGATTTTTGGTCTGATTCACATTGTGTGGGACTAAAAATTAAATTTTAGGTGGATTAATCCTTTAATTGTACAGTACTTGTCTACAGCTAACATTTGGATTTTGTTTCCTCCCCACTTCATACAGCCATTTCTGGAGTTCATGCTTGAAGACAGGAAGTGGCTGCAAAGAGGTGAACTTAGATCAGCAGCACTGATGCAACTGAAAATGTGAAAAGTTTTATTTAAAAGAAATGTTGATAATACAGTGTCCTAATATATAAGTAAATAAATATAATGGCGCCTATGGAGAGAGAAAAATGTGGGTCACTAACTGATATACCAGCTGCAAAATCCACCATAAATTAATAAAGTGTGAAAAAAATAACACAAAAATAATTTGCGCTAGTAAATAAATATAATTATACCTGTGAACAAAGAAAATATAAAAATATTATCCATGTGAGTAATAATTATAAATAAATAAATAAAAATTTTTTTATATAAAAAAGTGTCCAAAAACAGTCCAAATTTAAGATGTGTAGTACAAATCCGAAGAAAAGTGCACAAAAAAAGTGACAATCCACCACCAAAAGCACTAAATAAACTCACTAGAGCTATAAAAAACTGAAACATATATTGCTCTGGGGACGATGGTATTAGCAGAGTAATGAACCACTCATGGATGTGTCTTCAGGGAGTAATATTCTGCAGAACCCAGCTCCAAGCAGACCAATTTCAATGAAGCAATGCTCTATAATTAAATACCACTGAGGAAATCCACTTCTCCAAGAGATCACTTTAATCGTATCCAAAAGGGGTAATACCAGACACTTGGAAGAAATAACAAAAACTTCATGGTGCAGTATTATTAAAAAACAGCTTAATTTATTATGCACTCATTGCACTTATCTCAAAGGGTGTCCCAGCCGACACCAGCGTTAACAGCATATAGGAATCACAATGAAACGAACCCAGCCACTCGGCACATGCGCAGTAGATTGCTGGGAAACGGAATGACGTCACATCAATCAAGCCCCTCCCTACGCGTTTCGTCATCGACGTCCTCCATTAATTTTTTTTTTTAATTATGTATTTATAATTATTACTCACATGGATAATATTTATATTTTCTTTGTTCACAGGTACAGTGTCCTAATACACTAAATGTCATCAAGTGAGGCTGGCAAAAGATGTCACTTTTTATTTATTTTTTGGTCCGCCTTTGACTGCTTGAAAAAAAAAAACCGGATTCCCCCATCCACACACGTAAGTTGGATGGAGGAATTCTCCCTCCTTTGCCATTCTCACAGTGGGACTTCTCTGCTGTCAGAATACACTGATCGACTTCTGTAAAGTGGGAATAGCCATAGATGGATCACAATGTGTTTGTTCCCTACTGAACCAGCTGAGTTTCAGCCCATCTATGGGCAGCTTTAAGCTGGGTACACATGGGCCAAAAACAATGGGTTTGTCAGAATTTGTCCGACTTTCAGCCCATGTGTACAGCTGTTTGTTCTACAGAAGCTGAGAAGCTGGTCTTGTGGTTGAGCAGGCATGCTGGAAAACCAGAATCTGATCAGAACTGGCAGCCAATCACTGAGAGTGCTTATCAGTGTGTTCTGGAGGGGGCAGCCCCCCTGTCAGAACACAGGCACAGTGGGGGAGATCACCGCACTAACCTTGCTTGGGTTAGTACGGCTATCTCTCTTACAGTGTGTACTCAGCTTTAGTTTACATCTATTTTAACAGATTTGGTTGTAAATCTACAAATGTTATCTCTCTTTAATGGCAGTAGATCTTAGTGGGAACCAGCCCAGCACTGAAGGCACTTGTTTACATTATGGCATTATCTCCAAGGTCCATAGGTTTGTCAAGCCTACTCGGGACTATAAATCATCATGGCTATGTTTACAAAGCTGCATTCCTTGGAAAGGGCCTGATTCAAGCTGTAATAGTGTGTGTTCCTGGCCTTTGGCCCATGAGTTCATTTAAGGATTGGTGTTGACTTTCCTGCTATACATTAAGGATGTGTGTTTGCTGGTGACTGGCTCTCGGGAAAAGCAGTGTTGCTTTTTCTTTCTGCTTTCACATTACCTCACAAAGGGTCTAATAATCTGCATCCTTCTCCAGGAGTTTAAATGTACGTCTAAATGTGTTATGTAAATGTCAGGACACTTTTACTTATGTTTTTATCCCTTTTATGCATATTCCATAAATGATCGTTCCCTTTGGAGTGGTGAGTAGCTGCTGCTACTACAGTGATGCTTGCTATCCTTAGGGTCCTATGCCGAGTGGTCACCTTGCTACATTTTTACCACAGCACAGTGGCTAAATAGTTAGCACTTTCGCCTGGCAGTACTAGGGTCCTTGGTTCAAATCCCAGCCACGGCACCACCTGCCTGGAGTTTGCATGTTCTCCCTGTCCTTGCGTGGGTTTCCTCCGGGTACTCCGGTTTCCTCCCACACTCCAAAGACATGCTTGTAAGTTAATTGGCTCCTGTCTAAATTGGCCCTAGTATGTGTATACATGAATGTAAGTTAGGGACCGTAGAATGTACACCCCTTGAGGGTTAGGGATTGATGTGAATGTGCAATATATATGTAAAAGTGCTGCGTAAATTGACGGCGCTATATAAGTACCTGAAATAAAACCACAGGGAGGTCAATAGCTCAGCACAGGTACCATTCCTGAGAATGCTTTGCATTTTTCTCAGTGATTTCAAAGTGCTCTTTGACTGGAAGAGGTGGAGGTGCGGGAAAGTAATATCACAATCTCAACTTCGGCCTATCAGAGAACACCTTGTATTCATTGGGGAAAATGCTAGGCATTCTCTCAATGGCTGCCGTGGTGAGTGAGTGACCTCCTGTGGCTACTATGCAGCAGAGCAGTTGCTCCGTACAGGATCTTGAAGGCAAGGATCTCTGTGCAGTAACAACTAGAGTGATTCTGCTTGCACAGGGACTGGACAGGTATGAATTATGGGTACTTATATTGGGCCAAGCTGGACCAACGTAACTGTGCAAGTACTGTAAACTATACCCAGAATTCAGCTTTACAACTCTTGTCAATGAACTCTGCGTATTCTTTGTAGCAGCTCAAACTGGTGTCAAATACAAGTGGAATACATAAATAAATCAAACCACATTTGTCCACTGACCAGCTGTAATGTTTAGACGTGAGACTAGATCCTACACAACAGCAGTAAGAAATCATGGCAGGGCTGATCAGTTTACATAGGCATGGAAAAATATTACGTTCAGTAAGATCATGGGATGCTGCAATATTTTTACGCTGCTAAAAAAAAGAATGACACCTCAATGCACCTTGCTGTTGTATGCATGACGCAACGCATTTTATCAAGGTTCCATTCGGCACAATTTTCATAAATGTGCTGTCCTAAATGCAACATGCAAAACGTGCATGCACTGTAGCATCGGCATGGGTGTGTTTGCAGGAAACTGCATTACATTTTAAGTTGGCATTAACAGCACCCCTGCACATTTGTTTTCACAGTGCCGTGTTTTGTGTGTGGCATGTCAGTCCAAGAACACGTACGATTGCATGCATTCCCACACGGATGTGAACTTGGCCTAACTAACACTTTTTTTCCTTTTTATAAGTGTGGAGGAAGATTAGTACCTCTTTTAGTACAAAACCTCTGTTTTGTACTTTACATCTCCTCTGTTTGTCCTGGTAACCCCTATAACAGAGAGAAAGTGATGGGAAATACAACCTTTTACGGTTGTCAGCAGATCGAAAAGCAAGGGGAAATCTTCCAATAGAAACTCCTGTTCAGGTGACAACCGTCTTAAGATTCCGTGTTTTTTTTTTTGGTTTTTTTTTGCGGCAATGGAACTGTTCAAATCACTGCGACTTCTAAAGTATTTTCACAATTTCTGTGCAGCTTCACTGCGACTTGCATTGGCATCTGTTAAATGAAGTTGCACAGATGTCAAGCCGCCCATGAAATCACACTGATAGTCAGCTTTCCATTTGTGCTGAGGTAGCACAACCTCAAAGCCACACAGGTGTGAACCAGGGCTTACTTTTGTGTCTCTGGGACAGGACCAAGAAGCAGAACTACTTTCACACTGATCAATATTTCGTCTGTGTCTTCAATATTTGAAAAGAATCTTGCGAGCCCAATATAAAAATTCCTGTTTGTTGGATCGCACACCTTTAACACATAACTACCAATGTGAGAACCGTGAAAATAAAATAAATAAGGTATTGCGCTCACAACACTTCCATCTGTGCATTTACACAAAGAAATGTGTATTATTGAACACTGATGACCATATTTGTAACTCTTATGGAATCATTTGAATGAACAATATACAATGAACAATATACATGAAACCGTGAAGAAATAATCTAATAAATGAAAATAAAATATATATGAATCTGTATAGTGATAATATCCCACAGTAACAGTGACTTTGTGTTGAAGAATCTTCAATATTATCAAATAAAAAAATAATATATATGATACTGTATAGTAATAATGTCCCACTCAAACAGTGAATTTGTGCTGTTGAATCTTCAATATATATAAAAAATGGTGACTGCTTGTGCCTCCTCCCTTAAGTGAAGATATGCGCTCACCTCATGAATAGCCTGCAATTAGGCTATTAACGCTTGCGGTTCACCTCCTTTGGAACCTACTAGTTTTAGAAACTCCTGTGTGAAAGATATCCATAGACTGCGACATGTGATGTAAAGAAAAGATCTCCTCTCATGGGGTGTCACTCCAGTATCTTCCTGGCTCCTTGCGGTTCTCCATAAGTAAGAAAAAATCTTGACATGGTGCTTTATCGTTTAAAAGTTTTAATTATGCTGACAGGTGGCACTCACATAAATTCGTATAGTGGCAGTACAAATATATTGCAAACCGCCGCTGGCTGCTGTTCATTCAAATGATTCCATAAGAGTTACAAATATGGTCATCAGTGTTCAATAATACACATTTCTTTGTGTAAATGCACAGATGGAAGTGTTGTGAGCGCAATACCTTATTTATTTTATTTTCAATATTTCGTCTGTGTTTGCCTTACCAAAAGCAGAAAAGAAATTGCATGACCATTAAATCCTGTGGAGCTCTTCACAACAGTCAGTTGCTTTTTTAAACGTCCTGCTTGCTGCATTTTTGGTGCGGTAAAAACCCCCCCACAAAAAACGCACCTCCCCATTGAAATGAATAGAAAATGCGGCAAAACGCACCTGCAGTTGCTTTTTTTGGTGCATTTTTGGAGTCGCATTTCCATTTTTTTTTTTCTTCACAGGTGCAAAATGCACTGGAAGCACACTTGCAATGAAGCAATATGAAAGCAGCCTTAAACAGAACACAACGGGAAAATAAACTGAGAGGAGTTAAAGCTGAGCTGAAAAAAAAAAAATATATATTTTCTACATATCTTGTGAAGTGTGTATTTCTCCCACATCTATGCAGTAATCCAGTGTGAAACTTTATCTCTGTGCAGGAACTTCCTGTAATAAAGGCCGCTTACTGCTTCTCTCTCTCCTTATATATATTTAAATGAGTTTTTTGGCTAAAAAAAGTTTTAGTTGACATATACTTTAGGATTTTTTGCATTGGTTTTTGTTTTTGGATTGGGTAACTGTTTTTTATGTTTGCACACTAGGTAGTTGATTTTTTTTCTGTCATTGTGTAACAGCCTGCCTGTATGAGGTACCAGCAGACAGCTACATTGACAGTCTGCAGAAGCCATGCATTGCACCTGCCATCTGCTGATTGTTGGTGCAATGCTTTCCAGGCTCCTACAAAAAAAAAAAAATAAAGTTGCAAAGTTTCCTACCTGCAAACAAATGTGCATATATTCAATTTTTAATTATTTATTTTTTTAAAGGTGAACTTAACCCTTAAAGTATCATCCCCCCCCCCTAATACTTACCTGAACCCTCACCAATCCAGCGCAGTGCCCGTCTGCAGCGGCTCTCTCCACTTCTCCGTTTTCACAGGCTTGGGTGAGAGCAGTGGGAGCCATAGGTTCCCGTTGCTGTAAGTCACATCCTGTGATGATGGAGTGTGGGTGAGTGTGAGTGTGGAGTGTGCTGAGTCTCGCCATTTGTGTCAATGAACACAGGCAGCGCGGTTCGGGATCGAGCACTTGGGGGTGTCATGTTAGGAAGTGGCCTCTCATGGTGGTACACAAAGAAGAGAAGGAGCCAGGAACGCTTGCTAGGGACCCGAGAAGAGGATGTTCAGGGTCACTCTGTGCAATTTAGTTGCACAGGGTAAGTAAGTATAAACCTGTTTTGTTTGTAAAATCTAAAAATGTTTTTTTTTTTTTTTAAATCACTTTAAACTGATCAGCTCTGCCCTGTTGTGTACTGCTATCATGTAAGATCTATTCTTATGTCTGAACAACATTGGAGCTTATTGGTGGACAAATGTAGTTTGAGATGCATTCCGCTTGCATTTGACAACTGTTTGAGCCGCTACAAAGAATACTCTGAGTTCATTGACAGGAGCGTTTGACCAGCTTAGAGCAACTGACCTGCAGTTGCGTCATCAATCTGCTTTATGCATCATTTTTATTCCTTTTTGACTTGTATAGGTAGATATGATGTGAACAAAACTCAACCAAACAGCTTCTTACCTCTGATCACAGGAAGGTCGTGTTCACATCAACTTGGAGACAGAAGTCTGTTTAGCATTTCTTCAATCGTTTTCTGAAGTAGGTTTCTGTAGTTGCAACCTCTGTTTTCTTTCATGACAGATTTAATTGTATATAGAGGTTCTGGACAGCTGGGTTTAGGAGAATCTAAAAGTATTTTTGTGCTGGCTTTCCTCCACTGTTCAGTGTCTTTGTTGGGCAGTCAGCCCTGTCATCCATCCAACACGCTTGAGTAAGTTAAAGTAAAACGAAAACATGATGTGGTTGTAAAACTGCTGAGAGTTTTGAAAGTGTGTGTGTGTGTGTGTGTGTGTGTGTGTGTGTGTGTGTGTGTGTGTGTGTAGAATGCAGCACTTGATTACTACTCTAGTTTATTGCACAACGAAATGAAGACATTGAGGACAAAGACAGAATCTGTGTGCATGCAACTAGCTTCGGGAGTAAGGACAAGAGAGGGTATTGCTTAATGGCTTCCAGACAATAACCACTCGCCTAGCAGGCACTTTTACCCCCTTTCTGCCCAGCCCAATTTTCAGCTTTCAGTGCTGTTGCACTTTGAATAACAATTGCGCGGTCATGCAACACTGTACCTGTATTTGGTGGTTTTAAGTAATCTTAAGGCCTACAAAGTGCATTTTTAAAAGAGAAAAATAGCCAAAGCTTTTTTTTTTTTTTACCAAATTCTTCTTCTGGGCCACAGGGATGCACTTTTTTTTTTCTTTCCTGTGACCCAAATTCAGCTGACAGTGGGCTAAAATCTGCTGTCAGCTGATGTCACAGAATTGGTCCAATAATGTCAGGATCCACCCAGATGCCTGAATTGCAGCTTGCTCTGCTTCTGAGTGAGCCACTGAAAGCTTGATAGTCGCCACTCTCTGGTCAGTGAAGACCAGGGACTGAGCGATTAGTGGTCATAGGATTGCTAATTTCTTGGTCTTAGAGCTGACAGGGTCAGCTGTTGCATTGTACTAATGTTGCAGCGATATATTATTATTCAGTATTTATAAAGCGCCAATGGTTCACTCAGCGCTGTACATTACAAAGGGGGACAGAACATGTGACAGAACAATACCAATACAATGCAAAACATGAGGGGATTGAGGGCCCTGCTCTTTCGAGCTTACAATCTAGGAGGGAGGGGATGGTGGCACAGGAGGAGATAGCTGTGGGGGATGGAGTGGTAGGAAGAGTGGAGGAGGTCGGCAAGTTAGCAGGGGGTGGGGTAGGCTTCCCTGAAGAGATGGGTTTTCAGGGTGGGCCTAAAGGAGAGGAGAGTAGGTGATAATCTGATGGGTTGGGGCAGGGAGTTCCAGAGGATGGGTGACACCCTGGAGAAGTCCTGGAGGCGGGCATAAGAGGAGGAGACCAGGGAACTAGAGAGAAGGAGGTCTTGTGAGGAGCGGAGTGTGCGTGCTGGGCAGTACTTGGATATTAGGTCAGTGATGTAGTTCGGGGCAGTATGGTGGACAGCTTTGTACGTCAGTGTTAGGATTTTGAATTTGATCCGTTGCGCAATCGGAAGCCAGTGGAGGGATTGGCAGAGGGGGGTGGCGGAGATGGACCGGTTGGAAAGGTGAATGAGTCTGGCAGCCGTATTCAGGATCGACTGAAGCGGGGATAGCCAGCGGCGAGGCAGGCCAGTGAGGAGGGAGTTGCAGTAGTTGAGTCGTGATATGATGAGGGAGTGGATGAGCTGTTTAGTGGTTTCTGGGGTTAGGAACGTGCGGATTTTGGCGATGTTGCGGAGGTGGAGTCTGCATGAGTTTGTTAAAGATTGGACTTGGGGCTGGAAGGATAGGTTGGAGTCCAGAATGACACCAAGTACTCTGGCCTGCGGGGCGGGTTTGATGGTGGCGTTGTTGGATGTAACAGAGAAGTCAATGGGGGGTGGTGTCCGGGCTGGGGGGAAGACAAGAAACTCGGTTTTGGAGAGGTTCAGGTGAGTATATATAGGTGAGTATGCATGTATATTTTATTGTTGTCCCACACTTACACAATATGTCTTGTACAGGGTTAGATGAACAAGTAATATGGTAAAGTGTTGCACTCTATCTTTTGTGTTTATTTGGATAATAATGTCCTATTCAATGGATAGCTTCTAATAGAACACATTTTTCCCTTGTATTTTATATTCTTATCGTGTTGTACACATCGGCAGTTTGTGGTTTCAGACCTTGTGTCCATTTTTGTGTTCCCCCAACATGGGTAGCTCTATAGAAGGCACGTTGTAGCATGCAGTATACTCAGCATCAGAACGCAACACAATTCTTGGTATTGAAATTGTGTCAATAACACTGGGAATTTGTTCTTGTATGACATCTATTCTCTTTGCCTGGCAGTCCTCAAAAACCACAACACGTCAAAAGAAAAGTTTATTCTATGATGAACTGGATGGACTTGTGTTTTTTTCTTTTTTTTTTTTTCCTTCAACCAGATTAACTATCTAACTATATGAAAGCGCGTCCAATAAGAAGTGTGTGTTCAAAATGTACTTTATTGGTTCATTGTGTGTGTTTGTGTATGTGTGCGTTTCTTATCAGAATTGGGATATTGCTACCATTGTTGGAATCTTCATTCAGTGTCTTCCACTGTGTAGTTGGACTTGTTACAGGACTGAAAACAATAACTGCAAGGATAGTTGTATTTTTTCCTTTTCTCCAATGCTGTGGAATTAATGGTAAAGCTACTGTTTTGTTTGGTGAAACATTTTCTTGATGTAATTTGTACTTTTGACGGCTTTCTGTGGATAGTTTGTGGTGGTGTTTTTTTTATATCTGTGGTTCCTATATGATCTTTAGAAAGGCTTCTTTGATTAGTAGACAGCCACTGATGTGTCAAGATGAAGACATTTTATCAGAATATTTGTCTTTACAGACCGACACCTGTGGTGATTCTAGCTTGAGTGAAAGCCATGCATCTCCTCCAGCCAAACGTTCTTGCAAACATGTCGAGCCTGTCCGCAAGGAGAGCCCAAAAACCCATGCCAGCAAGCAGCGGGAGGGATGGAGTATGTCAACCAGAAGATCCAGGTAAATATTCCACCTTCAAATATCCAGCCTGTGTTGTGTGTTTGTCAATAGTGTCCTCTGTTTATGACTGCTGTAATACTTTTAAAATGTCCACCTATGTAGTCTAACCAATACTGTATCAAAATGATGCTGTGGAACTGGAAATATGATGTTAAGAAGAGGTGCCACGATATGGTTTTCATGTTTTAGTACATACAAAATGGTGTTTTTGTTTATAATTAAGAGCTGTGAAAATGTGAGACCTCTATGGGGGCTGGCTCAAAAAAAACAAAAGGCAAAAAAAAAAAAAAAAAAGAAATCAAGTAGTTGCAATCACACACATATCCAAGAGGCAGTGCTCAGCAAAGCATTAAGTACATATGATCTAAAATGAGCACCACTCACGGGACTTGAAAGGTAAACACACAATGATAAGGTTTTTTCAATGTTTTGAAGAGGCACAAGCTCTTCTTCCTCTGGGAGGAAATTTACATTCAAGAATGTTGCCTAAATTGCCGTTGGGACAGGATTGTTTTCTGTGTTAAAAAGCATTTCTGTGGGTTATCTAAACATTAATATACAATTCCCAGATTAAACCTAACTAGTCTTAAAACAGAACTTCACCCAAAAGGGCAAGTTCCACTTGTTTGCCTCCCTCCCCCCTCCACTGTAACATTTGGCACATTTTGGGGGGAGCAGGTACCTGGTTTTTACAGGTACTTGCTTCCACTTCTGATCGTGAACTGAGCCCCACTCCTTCCCCTGCAGTTTTCTGGGACTCTTCACAGATCCCAGAAGACTGTAGAACCATTCACAAAGTGCAGTGCACTTCACGCATGCGCAGTAGGAAAACAGCTGTGAAGCCGCAAGGCTTCACTTCTGGTTTCCCTTACTGAAGATGCTGGCACCTGCACCCGAAGCCAATTGAAGAATCTGCTCAGGTGAGGACCAGGGGCGGACTGACCATTTGAAAACTCGGGCACTGAGATGCCCCTGGTACCTTTTTCATAGGCTTTTTTGAGTTTGGGCAAGGACACAGGGGCCCCATGATCCCCTATTGCCCGGGGGCCCCATGAGTTGTCAGTCCGCCCCTGGTGAGGACATATATGGACACTTACCTGTCCAGGGATCCAGCTGTTAAAAGTAAGCAGCTATAGTATTTGTAGCTGTTAACTTTTAATTTTTTGGGGGGAGCCTGGAGCTCCACTTTAAAGTGATAGTAAATCCTCAACTTGTAAAACAATCCATTCAGTTTAAAATAGAAATGAAAGACAAAACATTTCTGTATAGTTTAAAAAAAAAAAACCCCATTATAAATACTTTTTTTTTCCCCCCCATTTTTATACGTGATCACATACCCTCAATTCTCAGCTGCACAGAGAGCTGGGGGAGGAGAAACAGCAGAACACTGATCGTCCCAGTGAATGACTGTGTGGGGGGTAGGGAACGGGTGTCAGGACAAGTCTGATCTTTGGAGGCAAGTAAGCTGAATTCCAAGCATAGCTAGAGAACTGACCACGTTGTGCTGTCATGCCTAGTGTGGTCAATTTTTAATAGGAAAGCAGAGGGACTAGCAGAAAAACCAGGGAGTTTTACACAAAGGAAGCAATACAGAAAGAACTGGATACTTTTTTTTTTTTTATATACAAGTACCCGGTACTGCAGGCACATATCAGTAATATGAAATGTTTGGGGTACAGAGCTTACTTTTTAAGCCTGGTAAACAATATATCAGACAAATGATCATCCTTTTTTTTTTTTTTTTCTTCTTGCATGCTAATCTTGCGTCAACAATTAATAATTACTAGAGTTATAAAGACAAAATACAACTTCCCCTGATGATGTGAGCCCCCGCTTCTCATTAAAGATTGGCACCTTTGGGGAGCGGGGGGGGGGGGGCGCGGGTGGTTGGTGTGGAGTGGAGCATGTACCCGCTCCCACTTCTGCTGCGATCACCTAGGCGTTCAGAAGCGGAAGTTGTCCTCCTACCCTCCTTCCCCGTAGTCTTCTGGGACAAGTGACAGGTCCCAGAAGACTACAGGGCCATTCAGGAAGCCCAGTGCTACTCGTGCATGCGCAGTGGGCACCCGGCTGTGAAGTCGCAAGCTGTCACAGCTGGGTGCCCACACTGAAGATGCCGACGCCTGGAACATCAGACAGCTGGTGAAACAGGCCGCGGGGAGGACACCGTAGGATTGTGGGACAGGTAAGTGGCTGTTTTTTAAAAGTCAGGAGCTACAGTCTTTGTAGCTGCTGACTTTTATTTTTTTTACAGTGTGAGTGGAACTCCGCTTTAATGCAATCCTTGCATTAAAGTATCTCCCCCTCACCCCCCATACACTTAGCCGAGCCCTTACTTGATCCAGCTCTGTGCCCATCTGCAGCTCTTCTGTTCCCTCACTCCCCGGTCTTTCAGGCTTTGCTGTCAATCAAAGGCAGTGTTGATGAAGCGGGGTGTGAGAATAAGTCCTGCTGTCTGTCAATAGGTGCAGGCAGTGAGGCTGAGGAGTGAGCCTACACAAATGCCCCCATAAAAAGGGGCAGTCGCAGGAGTAGAGGAGCCAGGATTGCTGGAACCCAAGAAGGGGAGGATCGGATCAGAGCAGGTAAGTATAAACCTGTTTAACTTTTTTTACAAAAACAATGTAGGCATTTACATCCAGTTTTAAGAATTGGAAAAAAAATTGAGATTCTGCATCCTAGCACTGAATGTCCAAGATAATACAGTCCAGGGAATTTATAAAGGATGTCATAGACGCTCTTTAAAATTCCATTCTGGCACAGCCTTAAAAGTGTTGGTGCTTGGAACCCATTCATGTACCTGTCACAAACAGGCAAGTGAATCTGTCCCTGTCTGCACTGAGGTCAGAGTGTGCACACTGCACTCTCCCCAGCCACTGCATCCATCTCACTGACAGTCACATGGCTGAGGAGTTTTGTGCTGAGTGGGGCAAGCCTAATGGGGGACCCGAGAGACTAGTTCCCCATCAAGTTAGCCTTACTTTTGGTACACTGCACTGTAGTGGGCGGATTCATAGTCCCTAATCAGTTCAATGGTGGATTTTGAATCCACCCACTACTGTGCACTGTCAATCAGAGTAAACTGGTCCTGGTTTGGAGCTGGTCTCTCAATTCCCCATCAGGCTTGCACATACTTTGACAAGCCAAATCCTGAACATGTGCATTACCAAACTTGGGTAATGACTTCATCTGTATCCCCATTTGCATTCAGTTGAGATTCCCTGGCCAACAGTTGTGCGGGAAGCTGTCATGTACTGTACATGACACCTTCCCAACTCTTTATGCCAGCTCAGAGCTGGTCTTGATTACCTCCAGCTTCCTAATTTGAGAACTGGGGGTAATTCTGCCATAGAGTTGTGATAATAACAACTGTCTTAAAGGATAAGTTCACCTTTGGAACATGTTACTTGTTCTACCCGTTTTTAGGATTGAACATGTAACATTCCAGCATTTGCAACTTCTCCAACTGATCCCTCTCTCCCTGTGACAGCAGTCGGGGGGTCCTCTCCCTGCACCCTGCACTTTAGGCCACATTTGCACAGGAGTTTAGCCACAGTACGAATGGTTGCTGCAGAAATCTGCTGATTCCTGCTACTTTTGACAGGTGAGTGGTTAGCTGTGCATAGCTCCGAGCCTGTACACTTCAATGACCGTAAAATGCTTGTCTTTAGAAATCCTTCCCAGTGACACTTGCACTATGGTTTCCATGTCAATTAATTTTCTGTTTTCTTACATTTCAGGTTATTATCTCAGTCTGGTGCTACTTTACAGAATAGCCACAGTAGTTTAGGTAAGTATTATCCTTTAAAAACCAAATTGTAAAGAAGTTCACCCTTGGGAACATGTTACTTTTTTTTTTTTTTTATAGGATGTAACATGTTTCCATAGCTGCAGCTGCTGCCTCCCCTCCCTCTGACAGATAGTCAGACGTCTCCCTGTACTACCTGTCAAATTTGAAACCAGCGTGGCCCTGTAGGGCTCTGCCCACACGGCTGCATCATTCATTCACGGACTTCTGTGAATGAATGAACTGCAAGTACCGACAACCTTTGCAGCTGTCAGTTTTGTCGTTTTCAATGAACTACCACGGTGCTGTGGAATGCCGTGATGGTTCATTGATTCTTCCTGTTAGAATATCTGCTTGCTCATACATTGTCAGATCTGCAGGGGACCTGCATGGCATCAGCGATCTACTGATTGCTGGTGCAATGTTTTCCATGCTCCTGTAGATAAAAATAATGCAAAAAGATTGCATTTATTATTTTTGCCTAAAAGGTGAACTTCTCTTTTAAGCCCTTTTATGACTGCTGTTGATATCTGCTATAGTCCATCTCATTCTGTTATACTGTAAAGGAGCCTTTGGAATTCCGTGTTTTGGAACTTTCCATTGCCACTGTGTTTTTCCAAAGGCTTTTCTGAGTGCTGCAGTTACTGATTTCACATGTGGTGCCACCTGCTGGGACATACAAGCTTGTGGAAGACCCAGTGCCCAGCGCTACCAAAACTATTAAGCAGGGTGACCCTATAAAGTTTTACATTGATTCTTTGTGGCCTAAAGAGGGCTGCACATGGTTGGAGACAACTGTGAGTGTCCTCTGATGTATCTATTAGCTAGGATGCAAGGTTCTTTCCTCAACTATGGGTTTTTGAGGGTCTGGCTGTTAAGCCAGCCATAGATGGTTTGAATGTCAGCCAGTTCAGCAGGGAATGGCTGAGATTTCAAACGTCTATGTGCAGGCCGATTGTACCCAATTCGTTTGTTGTATGACTTGGGTGCTTCCAGCGGGTCAGATTTTTCAAGCGATTATTGCCAGTGGCTATAGCTACTAGCAATAATTTCTGTGTTCTTCTGGCAGGACACAATATCACAATAGCTCCACGGGAAGGATTCCCCAATCAGCACTGAATATGTTGATGGGGTAATTGAGCAATTTTCTGGTTGTAGAAAAGAGAATTGCATAGTCTATGGTCTGCCTATTGAGCGGACTGGAGATGCTGGGCTGCTAGTGCAAATACTTACCGTAAGTTACTATTATTTTTTTTTTCTTTTTTTTTTAAATTAGCTCTTAAAAGCCACCCCCGCCGTGTTGAGAAAGATGGAAATGGGGACCGCCCTTGCATCAATGGGGACCGAGCAGTCAGGAGGAGCTGCAGGTCCAAAAGTACCAGATTTGAAACGTTAAACCAGAGCCTGCTGTTTGATCAGCTTGTAAACAGGTAAGTGTGACAGCTTTCTGGTGGTGAACGAGCAAGTGCGACTGCCCCCTAGCTTTGAAATTACTTCTGCTCACTTGTGCTGCGTAGAGGATTATGACTGTTCTGATAAATTGTGTTATTCCAGGTTTCCTGTGACCATTCACTCATGAGCCAAGCATTCTGTGATCAGGTTGTCATAAAAACAATACCAAACTGGCCATCTGTTCTAGAATTAGCTGTAGGTTACACAGCATTACATATTTAGGCTGGTTTATTTAAATACCTAATCATGCGCAACTGAAATTTAAAATAGGATTTTGGCTGGCATATAGATTTGTATTTAAAGTGGGTGTAAAGCCATAATTTGTTTTCTTAAAATAATAAACATGATTATCTGCTGTCTGCAGTGGTATAGTGGGAGAGGCCCCTTACCTTCTCTTTTGGGGTCCCCCGCAGGGCATCCACTCTCCTGCCCTTGTTGGTGACCTGGAATCGACATTGAAAACTTCAATTGCAGTTCCCTGTCAGTGTCCCTGGCCATCAAGGCTGTGAAAAAAAAATCTAATGCCAACCTCCTCCACTCTTCCTACCACTCCATCCCCCACAGCTATCTCCTCCTGTGCCACCATCCCCTCCCTCCTAGATTGTAAGCTCGAAAAAGCAGGGCCCTCAATCCCCTCATGTTTTGCATTGTATTGGTATTGTTCTGTCACATGTTCTGTCCCCCTTTGTAATGTACAGCGCTGAGCGAACTATTGGCGCTTTATAAATACTGTATAATAATAATAATAATGCAGTGTGATCTGTACTGCATTAGTTTCAGTGGAGCACAGGAAAGACATCCATGAACTTCGACTCTGGATGTCTCATTTAAGAGAACCTGTCACCAAAAAAATCATCACATGGGGGACTTTGTCCTTTTTTGTGATGGGGAAAAAAAGATTAGGTAAACTTTTTTTTTTTTTTTTTCTTTTTTCTTAATTGTAAAAAATAAGTTACACCCCAGCACATAACATCCCCTCCGAAGATTTTTGAGTCCCCCAACCCCTATGTATACGCACGTAAGAACATAAACACACGTGTCAGGAGGCGGCGATGCATGAAAACATCGATTGTGATACACATGTAAATATCCGTACACACGGGCTGAATATTGGCCGAAATCAGCTGGTGCAGTAGATAACGGCTGACATTCAGCCGTATGTACAGGTCCTTGTTTGGCAGAAGCCGATCTCATGACCAGCTTCTGTCAGATGAGCATCGAAACACTATCCACGCATTCAGCCAATGACTGCAAGCAGTGACCGGTGTGTTCTGGCTGAGGGGGAGGAGTCCCCATGTCAGAATACAATAGCGCAGTGGGTGGGGAGGTCGCTGCACTAGCATTTCATAGCTAGCACAGTGACCTCCTCTCAAGCTCCTCCAATTTTTTTTTTTTTTTTGGCCCGCTGGGTTGTACGAAAAAAAATAACTAAGTGTGTGTACCAGGCATTACACATTGCTGCGCATGCCAGGGTGAGAGCAATATTTCTAACACCAAACCTCCTCTGTAACGCTAAACTGATGACCTATACAGAGCTTTTAAAGCATTGCCTATGGAAAATATAGGGTATTGAAGTTTGTTGCCATTTCACGGGCGCATGCAAATTTAAGGTTTGACTTGTTTGGTATCGATTTACTTGTAGCAATAAATTACCCAATTTTTGGTAGGATATAAAAGATGAGGTTGCATTTGTGTGCCTCAAAATTAGCTTTAGTGTATTGTTTACTGAAATTTTGCATTTCCTAAACCTTTGCGGTAATATCGTATGATATAAAAAATTGGAACTATCACGCTTTTGTTTTATGGGGCGTTTGCTTTCAGAAAATATGTAATGTTTTGAGGGGTTTGTGCAATCTTTAGGCCAAAAATGATTTTTTTTTAAAACGTGTGAAAAAAAATAAAAATAAAAAACTGCTGTGGCAGCGATAAGGGTTAACGGATATGCAGCTTCAATTTCTTTTCAAACATTAGCTTTGCAAGTTGAACAACCTCTACTCCTTTAGTAGTGTTTGATGTTCAGGGAATGCCATTTTGTTTTTATTGGTGACCATTAAAAAGTGAAATTTGCCATGCATAGACAGTATGACTCTGCGGAGCAGCAGTGTTGATATATTTTTAAAGGAGAACTACAGCCAAAGCGCTTTTGGTTGTACTTTTCCTGTGGATCACAGGAATGCAGTTTGTTCTGCACTCCTGTGACTCATTTCCAGCTGACAGCGAGCTGAAGCCTCTTGTCGGATGACGTCACTCAGCCAGTCCAGGCTGACTTTAAAGTCGGGATCCACCCCAGAGTCTGGAGCGGTACCTGGCTTAACCTCTCAGCAATCATACTCTCTGCAATCGTCCCCTGCACATACCACCCATCATACCCATTGGTGGAATTTAATATCTGCCTTCACTACAGAATTGTACACCCTTTATTTCTGTTTTTTATAGACACTTCTGTTTATAAAACACTTCAGTTTCCAACTTTGCCACATTCTGGAATGTGGATACATTTTGATATACTTTGAAAACAGACCTGAAAACCACAGTCTTCGAAAAAAATAAAAATCATCAAATGTGTCTACCTGCATCTCCAGGTTTCTTCTGGTTGCTGGTCTCCAAACATGGTTGCAATTTGACTCTTTTATGGGGGCCTCTGTCAAAGGGCATACTAATCTGTGCTCAGGTAGAGTTACTAATTGGCTGGCTCTGCCTGTTGCTATTTGGCAAAGAGCAGGTGATCCTCTGCTGCAGGGGGGTTAGGGGTTCAGCTGCCAGAGACACCTTGGAGCTGCTTAAAGGGAAGTATTAAAGTTCAGTTCCAAACTCTGTGTGGGCTTACATAGGATACAATGCATAATTATATGCATATGCTAGCGACATACTTTAAATCTTTAAGTTCTTATTTTTCTTACACTTTTAGAGTTATTTACATTATTCTACCAATCAACTTGCGGTTAGTAGATTAAAGAGTTGTGTATGGTAATTTTTTGCCACCGATAGATTTTCATGCGCTACATCAGACTGAATGTTACTACTTGTTTGTAGCACTGCAGAGGCTGTCCTCCAAGAAATGGACAACATCAACATCCGGAGGAGCAGTAAATCCAGAGAGGTGGAGCGGCTGCGTATGTGGACAGACACGGAATTTGTAAGTCGATAATTTGCCTAAATCATTTTTAGCAATACTTAGGCCTTATGTGGAGAGTGCATGAATCTTTAGGCCTAAGTATGGGATGGTTCACAAATCCATAGGCTTCCCAGAGGTGGGGAGCCAGGAATTTGTAAGCTTCCTATTGGGGGGATAGGGGGTGGTGCCAAATACTTGGAATTTCTCTGGGGGGGGGGTTCATTGCTCTTGAGTCTTCTATTAGAAGAGTGCTGGAATCCATATGCCTTCTCTTAGGGGGTGCAGAATAGTGAGCATAATAAGAGATTAATGCTGTCATCTGCTTCACTAGGAGGGCAATGTTTTTGACCATTTGATACATGTCTTGGTGAGCATAGTACAACATTTTTCAAAGAAGTGTTCATTTTGAAAATAATGCCGACCTAGGTAGATGCAGCATTGATCCAATGCTGCATCTGTCCCCTGCACCAAGCAACCTGAGCAATCAAAGATCACTGATCGCTCAGTTCTCGGTCTTCAGTCAGCAGAGAGCTGGTGATTGTCAGTCACTGGCTGCCTGCTCTGCCCCTCCAACATTCACTGGAGCATCGGGTTGTGGAGGGGGCTGCAGCGGTTGGCTTAGGCTCTCAACAGCGTGCTGAGAGGCTGAGCCAGCTGCTGGTCAGGTATCTGGGTGGATACCGAGATTAAAGTCCTGGATGCCTTTTAGAGTCTGGACCAGTTGAGTGAAGTCAGCTGGCTTTAGCCTGCTGTTAGCTGAATATGGGTGATGGGAGTTGTTGAAAGGAAACATTGTTATATCAGACATAAGGAGTGCAGAACTAAGTGCACTTCTGTAACCTACAGGAGAAGTAGGGGCCATAATAGCTTTGGCCCTACTTCTTTAACCAAGGCAGGCTATACCTATGCTTGATTTCCCCATCAACACAGTCATTGTTAATGGGGGAATCCCTCCCACAGAGATATTGTGTCCTGATGGTGGGGAGCGCATGGAGCTTTCCCCACCGGCAGAATACAACAATCACTGCTAGCGGCTAAAGCCACCAGCAGTGATTGGACGAAAAAACCCACAGGCTCACCAGCCTGCGTAATTTTGATCTGTCTGACCATCTCAAGAATCTGAGAATGTGTTAAGGCAACATGAATTAGCAGTTTATGCAAAACCATAGTGTGCATGATCTTTTTGCCCCATGGAAAAGTGAAGCAGTTTTTTTTAATAAATATGGACATATATGTTGGTCATCCGGCATCTCTTTGTGGTGTTCATAGATTTGCTGGGTATCTACAAGCTTTATTAAAGTCTTATTTACTAACCTGCAGATTACTTTTTAATGACCAAGAATTATCTGTTTATGGATCAAATGGACGGGACAAGAAAGTGTAGTGGATGACCATATTTGCATTTAGATCTTTGTTGTCCCCTTAACTATCGGTAGTTGGCAGTAACTGTGAATATTCTGGGCAGTCTGCAGCAGCTTTATGCTCTATGGGGATTGCAGCTTATCATTTGGTGTTTGGATGCCATTTTAACCACTTGGCAACCGTGCTATAGCTGAATGACGGCTACAGCGCTGTTGTCCAGTTCATATATGACGTCCTCCCAGAACGTGCCCTCCCGCGAGCCCCCAGCAGTACGCACCCGGTGATCTCCATGATCGCTGTGTCCTTCGGACACAGTTGATCACGTGAAGTGGTAAAAGGCCTTTTACCACGTGGTCAGCTGTGTCCAATGACATATCAGATCACCGGGTAAACGCAGTTGCCGGTTATCTGCTGCATTTAAGTACTGCCGATAACAGACAATTGTCAGAAAACAGATCGGCAGTGATAAATAGAGTGGGACTCAGCGAGCACTTAACCTCCATAGCGGTATGATTATGTCAGTATTTTTGTGCTCAAAGCAGTACATTTTTTTGCTTGGAAATGTGTCGTTTTTTTATTGTAGGCCTGTAATAATATAGGAATAACTCACTGAAATCTGTCCGAACAAGAGTCTAGTAAACATCCCGGGTATGTTAAAATTTGAAACACGAAATCATAAATTATAATTTAATAAATAATATAAGAATAAATTTAATTCAATAATATAATCAAACCAAAAACACTGAAATTTGAAATATAGCGCCAAGTTCGCACATCACTGATCTTAGTCGCAAAATTGTTTTCAGTGTCTGATGACAAATTTCCCCCACGAATCATTATCACTCAATTCTGCAAGTGGTTCTAATTTACTATCGCTGTTCTCTAGCTGGTCTAAAACCTATTTTGACCTAAAGGGACGCTTTTTGGAAGCCATGGACGTTTCTCAGTTTCCAGGCAGAAAGAACAGAAAAAATGCAGGCAGGGCACAGGACAAAGCACTAGGGATAAAATGTATGTGAAATGGTTTGATACAGTAATGTTTTACTATGTAATTTATTTAGTGTATTAGTGAATGTCACTTTTTAAAATTTTTAAATTTCCCACCGGTTACGTCCTGACGTCGCAGAGAACGGAACCCGGAAGACGGATGCCGGAATCGGCCGGAGGAGATGTCAGAGGACGCTGCAGGGGGGACATCGCGGGAGCGAAGGACAAGGTAAGTGATCAAGGGATCCCAGAACAACACTGCAAGATATTCCCGAGTGTACCTCGGGGTTACCGCTTGTGGTGCTGAAACTTTACCCCGAGTTACACTCAGGAATACCACCAGGGAGGTTAATGATGGAAGCAGCTGGTACACTATAAAGGAAACCATATACTTTCTAAAATAACTAGTAAAATTGTAAAAGTGCAGCATCAGTGCCGGTCATCAGTGCTGCCCAAGCAGTGCCGGCAGTCTGTACTGCCAATCGGTGCTGCCCATCAGTGTAGCCTTATCAATGCACATCAGTAAAGGAGAAAAATTACCTGTTTGCAAAATTTTATAATAGGAACAAAGAAAAACTTTTTTTTTTTTGTTTATAGCTCAAAAATTAAAACACCCAGTGGCAATTAAATACCACCAAAAGAAAGCTCTGTTTTGTGTGAAAAAAAGGATAAAAATGTCATGGGTACAGTGTTGCATGACCGCGCAATTGTCATTTAAAGTGCGACAGCGCTGAAAGCTGAAAATTGGCCTGGGCAGGAAGGGGGTATAAGTGCCCGGTAGGCAAGTGGCTAAAATGGCTTTTAGAAGAACCACTTTGTATTTCTGGAACAATTTTTAATCAAATACAGATTTAGGTTTTTTTTTTTTTTTTTTTTTTTTTTTTTTTTTTTTTTTTTTAGCCCCATGCTGTTTTAGATTCCTATCATCTGCCCTGACCATGGGGAAGTGCACAGACGCCAGTAAGTGTGGCTCCTGTGAAGATGGGGTTAATTCAATATGTTCACTTTTAGGCCCGTTCACACTTAACAAGTATGGACGGCATTTGTGTGTTTCTGCCCATGATTCCAAATTGTGGCAAGACATGCGTTTGGGTGCCATTCATCCTTAATGCGGTGCAATTTTGTCACAGGACAAAACACGTAAGAATGGCAGCAAAATGCACGTGTAAAAACGTGCCCGTCTCAGGGCCAAAATTGGGTCTCCGATCTTCTTTGCTATGACAAACGCGCATAGAGCAGTCCATTCAAATACGGGTTCCCAGTATGTGAAATGTGAATGCTGCGCATATTTCTGTTTTATCATTTGCAGAAGAAGTGGTGATACCTGGATGTGTGAAGAGCTGCTTAAATGCCAGTAAAATGAACACTTATCAGATATTCATTTCAGACAGCAGTAACTTATGAATTGAAATTTTTTTAAATCCACACTGACTTTACTTTTCAGAGATGTCTGAAAGGAAAATGTCATAGCAGGGAATTGGGTTCTTCCCTTCTGTATTTTGTTTGAAAAAAACAAAACACAATAGTAACATTCTGTATTCAGGCTTACTTATGGGTGAGTCAGACACTTAATAGATGCCATCCAGATTAATTGATTAATGTTTTTTCTGCAGGAGAACATGGACATGTATTCCCGTGTTAAGAGGAGGAGGAAAAGTCTGCGTAGAAGCAGTTATCCAATCAAAACTCGGCATGAGGAATCCTCTGAAGGAGAAGAGGAGGAGGAGGAGGAGGTTTCTGAGGGTGAGTTTATTATGAGGTTGGTTTTATTGCTCCTTGGAAAGTCTTGTGGACAAGCCCTTCATTAGCATTTTTTCCTAAAGTAGAACAAACTTTTTATTTTGGATTGTGTAAGGGAAGGGTATAACCTCTCTGTTATTTTTCCACCTGAGTCTTGTTGGGGAGATTTCCCTTCTCTTCTTGTCCCTTTAGCCAAAACGGTAAGAGCAAATCTGTCTGCAGTCTGGGAAATACGTAGTTGTCATCAGCAGTAGTGTCCCCATTGAAAGACTTCTTCTATTTCTTGTCTGGTGACAGCCCAACGTTTGGGATTTTCTTTCACTTTTATTGATGACCATAAACAGAACAGATACTGATGGTAACAGAAGGAAATGACCGCAATAAAAACTAGACAGGTGTTCCTTGCAATCCCTTTCCATTGTATCCAAAGCCAAAAAGAAATAAAAGTTTAGACTTTTCATATACTTTCATTTTGGCACTGTGTTTTCACAGTTACTCCCTGTTAAGATCCAGTTTTCCTTCTTGATGGCAGCATTATGGATCGAGTTGCCTCCTAGGAAAGTGTCGAGAGTGTAGCACACTGGCTGGTGGAAAGGGAGGTTTTTCTGCCTAGGACCAAAGATAGGAATTTACATTTTGTGGTGATCATATATAGTTCCCCCACCATCCAAAGTAGACCTAATTTCTCTTGGGGCGTGTGTTCTCATTTCGGTTTACTATTCGTTGATATTGCAGAATCCCAGGAAGAAGGTGAAGACTGTGATGAAGAAGCGGAGGTGGAGGGGGAGGAAGGAGAGGAGAATGATCGACCATATAACCTCAGGCAGAGGAAAACGGTGGAAAGGTATCAGGCACCTCCTATTGGTAGGTAATGCATCTAGTGTTTTAAGAAATCTTGAGGATACATGAAAAGCACATACAATTGATGAACTTTATATGTGTAATTGTGAATTTGATAGAATTCTGTGGAATGGCTGTACAATTTAGGGTTCATAATGGATGAGTTATTACTGCACTTCAAGCACCTGTATATTTACAGTAGATTCTGTCATCTGATACCCATGGTTTCCTTCATTAGCATTTTTTTTAATTTACTCTTGATGGCATCTAAATAGGTGTTTTTTTTTTTTTTTTGTTTTTCTCCAGCCCAGAAAAGATTGTTTTGGAGGAAAACAAATTGTATAGATGCCAACCTAACCATCTGTTAAATGTTGTGTTACAGTTAATGTAGCTGCAAATTAAATTAATAAACACATATGCCAATAAAGCAAGTAATCGAATATAGCATTATAGAAAATAAACTGTAGTGATGTGATTTTGTAAACATGAAATGGCATGTATTTTATTTTTTCTAATCTGTTAACATGTTTTGGTTTTGTTTAGAGCCAGCACATCAAAAAAAGCGACAAAGCACTTTGTTTGATACACACAGATCTCCTGCAAGAAGAAGCCATATTCGGTATGTTTACATCTTGCAGTGGGAAAAGTAAAAAGCCTAAGGGCCTGTTTATTTGTGCTTCAATAACCTGTGTTAATGCAGAAGTTATTGTGCATTTTAAAAGCCTCTTAACCTCCCTTCCATATCTGTCATACATATTACAATGGAAACACAGTGCTAGTCACACAGGAGCGGTTGTATTATGTTAAAAATTCAGCAGCATGTCGCTTTCATGAGGCATTGATGCTTGTCAGACACTTCCACTTATTTCAATGGCAGTGCTTGATAACTGCACCTAAACAACGCGTATAGCATTTTTGGTGTGGTAATGAAGCATTTATAAAGTGTTAACTGGGCATTGGGGGAGAGGAATTTGAGTTTTCTGTATCCCAGAATGCATTGGAAAATGTTAGAGAACTAGGGCTGAGCAGCTCCAGTCACTTCCTGTTTGTACAGAATATTATTATTGATATTATACAGGATTTATATAGTGCCAACAGTTTGCTCAGCACTTTACAATATAAAGGGAGACAATACAGCAACAATACAGTTCAATACAAGAGGGATAGGAGGGCCCTGCTCCTTGGAGCTTACAATCTAGGAGGGAGGAGCTAGTGGTACAAAAGGTAATAACTGTGGGGGATGGACTGGCAGGAGGAATAGAAGATTCTGTTATTAGCTGAGGGCAGGATAGGCTTCCCTGAAAAGAGAGGTTTTCAGAGATTGCCTAAAAGTGAGCAGAGTAGGCGATAGTCTGATAGATTGGGGTAGAGCATTCCAGAGGATGGGGGAGGCTCTGGAGAAGTCCTGGATATGAGCATGGAAGGAGGAGACAAGGGAGCTAGAGAGCAGGAGGTCGTGGGAGGAGTGGAGGGGACAGTTTGGATGATATTTGGAGACAAAATTGGAGATGTAATTTGGGACAGAGTTATAAATGGCTTTATATGTTATTAATGTTTTGAATTTTATCCGTTGGGCAATGGGAAGCCAGTGAAGGGATTGGCAAAGAGGGATGGCAGATATGGAACGGTTAGTAAGGTGGATAAGTCTGACAGCAGCATTCATGATAAACTGAAGAGGGGATAGCCTGTGATGAGGTAGGCTAATGAGGGAGTTACAATAGTCAAGGCGAGAGATAACCAGGGAGTGAATAAGTTGCTTAGTGGTTTCCGAGGTTAGGAACGGGCGTACCTTGGAGATGTTGCGGAGGTGAAGTCTACAAGATTTGGACAGTGATAGGATTTGGGGCTGAAAGGACAGATGGGAGTCTAGGATTACACCTACTACCCTGGCCTGAGGGGAGGGACTGATGGTTGTATTATTGATCTTGATGGAGAAGTCAGGGGAGGGGGCACGGGCTGGAGGGAATAGTATGAGCTCAGTTTTGGAAAGATTGAGTTTGAGGAAGTGGAGTGACATCCATGCTGATGTCACTTAGTAGGTTAGTAATGTGAGAGGAGACTGAAGGGGTGAGGTGAGGAGTAGAAAGATAGATTTGTGTGTCAACATAGAGATGGTACTTAAATCCATGGGAGTTTATCAAGTGACTAAGGGAGGAGGTGTAGATGGAGAAGAGGTCCAAGGACAGAACCTTGAGGGACCCCTACAGAGAGAGGGAGTGAAGAGAAGGAGGCAGCGTTATCGGTAACACTGAAGGAGCGCTGCGATAGGTAGGAGGAGAACCAGGAGAGAGCAGAGTCATGGAGGCCAAGAGTGGTCAAGTAGTAAGAGTATGGAGTAGTGGCCATTAGTTTTAGCAGTTAGTAAATAGCAGTTAGCAGAATAGCCATGTATTAACACTATTTGCTTTTGTGTGCAGGCATGGCATCCAGCTAGCCATCAATACTAATATTGCCAGGTAGGAGCAAAGACATTTATTGCCAGTGACAAAGTTTCAGTTTAGCTGAACCAAGCCAAGTGTCAAACAGATCAAAGTATGAATCCATCTTGCAGAGAATTCACAGAAATGACTGCTATCACACCACAACCTAGTCAAGCCTCAATGTAGATCATTATCTCTACATCACTTCTTTTTTAAGCACTTTCATGGGCGTTTTTCAAGCATTCTTGAAGGTTTTCTAACACTTCATATACACAATGAAAACACATCATAAATGCTATAGTTGCATTAAAAAGCATTGCTTCATTCTTCATAATTAACACACGTGTTGACAAGCCCTAAAAGAGGGATCTTCAACAAAGAGCTTAACTGTCCCAGGTGTATACAGTCCTTTACAGCAGGGCTTAAAATTTCAAGTCCTGAGCTACTAGCCAGGCCTTAAGATTTACTCGCCACCAATAAACACACACAGACACACCTGTACACACACACAGACATGTACATACACACACACACACACACACACACACAGAAACATGTACACACATGCACAGAAACACATGTACACATACACAGACATGTGCATACACAGAAACATGTACACACGTACACACACCCACATACAGACACATGTATGCGCACAGGCACGTGTACGTACCCACGCACAGGCACGTGTACGTACCCACGCACAGGCACGTGTACGTACCCACGCACAGGCACGTGTACGTACCCACGCACAGGCACGTGTACGTACCCAGGCACAGGCACGTGTACGTACCCACGCACAGGCACGTGTACGTACCCACGCACAGGCACGTGTACGTACCCACGCACAGGCACGTGTACGTACCCACGCACAGACACAGCCCTATAAAAATTTGCAGTACTTCGTTGTTCACTCACAGAGCCAGGTACTGCACTCTAGGGGGAGGCAGAGAGCACAGCACACATTCCTTCCTTTGCTTTCACTGCGCGCAGCTATTGAGCAGTCTGATGGCTCCCAGTGCCAATGACAGATCAGGCCTGAGCTCCGAGCCTGCTCAGCAAGACGGCCCTGGGGGACACACTCGCCCCCACCGTAATTTCCACTCACCATTGGCGAGTGGAAATTTCAAGGCCTACTTTACAGGAAAGCTGAGGGACATGGAATGTCCAGACCAAGCTCTGATATCAACAGAGACAGACTGGCCCTGTTTATTGCTGCAAATATACAGTAATACCTCGGTTTAAGAATTTAATTCGTTCTGCAGGACTTTTCTTATAGCGAAAAATTCTTAAACCAAAACGCCGTTTCGCATAGGAATGCATTGAAAACCAATTTATCTGTTCCGGAGATCAGAAAAAAGTAAACACTAATAAATACCGCATGAGTCATTTTATCAAGTCATGCAGCATTTTAGTAGTGACAACCATGTGTTAATATTTCAGCTGTCAGCAGGGTTCCCCACTGACAGCTGAATGTAAAAGAATTGCCGGCAATTAAAAAAATTATTTAAAAAACTGCTTGGGGTCCCCCTTCCCATCCATACCAAGCCCTTCGTGTCTGGTATGAATTTTGAGGGGACCTCCCATGCCAAAATTTAAAACAAAATGGCGTGGGGGTCCTCCCCAAAATCCGTACCACACCCTTTTCAGAGCATGCAGACTGGCAGGTCAGGGGGGGGGGGGGGGGGGGGCAAACAATGTTTCTTTTTTGTTTCTTAAAAGAAACAACAAAGTGACAGCTAATTCTGTGAGCTATAGTGAAGAAAAAAAAAAGAGCCAGCAATTACATTTAAAAATCAGCACTGACATACACTTCGTATTGCGAAAAAAATTCATACAAAGTTTGTAAACCGATGCATTATTTTCAGTGGATTTTCATTTGTAAACCGAAAATTACTTTAACGAGGCTTTCTTAAACCGAGGTTTTACTGTATATGGCAACAACTGCTTTAACCATTTATTATGATCTCAGAGCTGGGCTCAGACTTCACTCAACTAAAAGAACTTGTGATGGTTATTGTAAATGTGGCCATTGCTAATCTGGTTGGTTTATAAAGCTTGCTCCAGTGATGTCCTCTTATCTCAGCTTTACAGACTAGAGAATGATAAGCCTAGAATAAATATACAGTATGGTAATTCAGATATAAGTGGCTGCACTTGTGTTCTTGGTAGTTGACTTACAGGGTCAGTGTGAGAATCCTGGAGCCTGCACTTCAGCAGTGGAGCTACAGCGTGTGGTTGGGTCCATTGTAGAACAGTACTAAGCCAATGCTGACAATGTTGTGTGAAAAAAGCTGTAAATGTTGAAATGTGTCTGAGCCCAGGCTTTAGATAGTACAGCATTTACTTAACAACTAGCCTTAAAAAGGGCTTTCAAATAAGCTCCTGCTGAACTTTGTAGCTGAATACATTTTTGAAAAATGGATTTTCAAGGGCACTGAAGTTACAGCCCCTTTATGTCACAAATGTACAGTTGAAACACTCGCCTATTTGCATTTCACTCCCTAGCTGGTGGGAATGGGAAGAGGGTGACACCTTGCTCATCCAGCAAGGTGTCACCCTCAGTTGATGTGACACATGCAAGCAGATTATTTTGCTGCCCTGCTTTGTCATGTGTTGTGGCCAAGTTGTCACCAGCAACTAGTCTGACAATGCCCTTATTTCCTTTAGGAGCCTAACATCTTAATACTGTAAACAAACGGGTGCAGTAAGCTTTTCAGGAGCCAGTGAAACATATTTTTTTTTTTTTTTTTTTAACATGCAGTTTTTCATGAATGCATTAGTCAGAACCACCAAGGTTAGAGACATGTTCACTTTAACAAGCCCATTTAAAGTGGAACTAAACTATTAAAACACTGAAGGCAGCTCTTTATTGCAGTAGAGACATGCAGTGTCCTTTCTGCAATTACAATCGCATGCCTGCTTGCAGTCTTCTATTGAATGGACACTGAACTGTGGATTTCCGCCACACTCCAGCTGTGCCAGAATCATTAACTCTCGTGTGCATGCATGGGATGACCCCATTCCACCACTGGCCAATCAAGAGGCTGAAAACCCAACACCGGAAGGAGATGACGGATGTAACTGCTACATCACTGGAAGCTGGAGGGGATACATTTCTTGGTGTTTAGTTCCACTTTAAAAAAAATAAAGTTCTTGATTTCTAAAACGTTTTTTTTTTCCCCGTTTGCATACTTCTGAGCTCTTGTTTGGTCCAGAAGCCTTTTTTACTGGGTGCCTTACATTTTTTTTTTATTACTCTGGCATCAATTGTAATGCAGATTTGCTGCAGAACAGAACAAAACCCTGACTATTTTCTTAATTTCTCAGTATGGTTCTCCCAGAAGCCTCTAGTATTGAAAAGATTTGTCTAGACGGCTTAATTCCGCTCTTCTAAAGCATGCAATTTCCTCAGTTTGCTCCCATTCGTAATATATTTTTGTAGCCCAAATGATGGATTATTAAAGTGCAGAAAGCGCCTCAGGCATTAATACATTTTCAAGAACTCTGAGATTATTGCTTTATTTACTTCTCTGTAAGCAAGATTACTAAAGAGTATGCAGTAGATTGTCTGCTCTGATCTCTTCCATGGTTCCCCAATAATAATTTAAGACTCGCATCTTGGGAAAAAAGGATCACAGGGTCTATATTCGAAGCAGAACACTAGTTTTCAAATGTGTAACTTGCTGCAGGCACATATATTGGGTTGATAAATTATAGGGCAGGTCCTCTTCATCTTTTTGCTGGTTATACACAGCGTGGTTATGCCTTTGAGCTCTAAAACTCAGATGTGGTGTACTGCTTTGCACTGTTCATTTGCATGGTGCTGATGTCTTTAGGTGCTGCAGTCAGTTTAGGTCTAGGATGTGGTCAGAATGAATGGCCTGTAGTAGTCAAGTTACTATTTTGTATTTTAACATTAAGAGGAAAATATTGAAAGCCATACTGATTATGTTGAGAAAACTCAAATGCATAGACAACACTTACACTCTGTGTAGACACTGTGTTAAGCTGGCCATAAGTGTATGGAAATTTGGATTTCAAGTTGTGTATGGGCACTGTGGTTTTACAGAAGTTTTTCTACTGATGGGATTCTGTACGACTGCCTAGTTGGATTTTCCCTGCTTGATTGGTGCCATAGGCCAGCCTTTCTCTGCCAGCCGGGGTACCGCTGCACCCTGCTGTGCTGTGAAGAGTCCCCAGGGGTGCCGGGGCAAGAGTATAGAACTCTACTTCCGGTTCAATCGCCACAGTGACAAGTGGAGAGATACAGAGCTCCGAGCTCCGAGCTCCATGCTTGAAGACCTGCATGTAAAATCCCAGGGAAGTGAATCTCTGCTCCGCGGGCGGGGGGCTTGCTGCCATACCAGTGGCTGGGTCAGAGTTCAGAGTAGTTTGCTAGCTATTACACCCTTTCTGCCCCTCTTCTCTTCTATATACAAGCCAGCAGTACTGTTTCCAATTTACAGGGGGGCACAGTTCTGGCTTTTAGCTGTCTGTAGCTGTCTTTTGGCTATAGTGCGATCAGGAACTGGTTAATTGAATACAATCTGGTTAACTGTATATGGATACATGTGAATGCTGCTTCACACTGCCTTCTTCTGTTGGTGATCCCATTGGATTTTTCCGCTTTACATATAAACATAAATAATGCAGACTTCAGTAGTTAGGGCACAATTCAGAGGTTTACTAAGGCTGGGTCATACATGATTTATTTTCCTTCATCCAACACACTGGTTGAACAAAAGAAAATGAATCAATTCCCCCATTAATACATTCAAAGTGGATTGGGGAATACCCTCCTGTGGAGCTATTGTATTCTGACAGCGGGGAGACTTCCCCTGCCAGCTGAACTTGCACATGAGCACCATCAGCTGTAGCTGGCAGCACTGATGATGCAAAATTTTTCCAACAGGCTGGTTGTACATAAGTCAATCAAGATATCAACTTGTGTACAACCAGCCTGCCCACATATGGACAAAATTTATCTGGTCCCTGCTTAACCAGCCAAATGTCGATCCATCTATGGACACATCTAAAGCTGACTGTAGATAATGGGATTTTTCTTTCCTGCAACCATAGGTTTTCAGTGCTGATGGGGAATCCCTCCCATGGAGCCATTGTGTTCTCCCATCAGGATGCGCAGGGGAAGGGGGGCAAAGGGGGTAGCTGTCCCTCCCTGTAGAACACCGTGGTTACTGCTAGTGGCTATAGTCCCTGGCAATCACATGAAAAATCCAACAGACTGGTTGTACCCAATTCATACAATTAATTTGGGTACAATCAGCCTGCCCTGCTCAAACGGCTGAACTTTGAGCCATCTATGGCCAGCTTAAGGCACAGTTATGTAGTTGATAAAGCACAGTTCAGTAGTTGGTAATGCACAGTTGAGTAGTTTAAAAGGCAGGTTTATCTGCCTTACAATCTACTGATCTCCATTACAAATGACGGAACTCTGCATACAACCTACAGATGATGGCCTCACAAACTACATTTTTGGTCTCGCCCATTTTCCCACAAAAATGCTAATTCCTAATGGCACCTCCATGCGTCTAGCAAATGTGCTGCCATTCACACCTGCTAAAACTCATAGTACCACAGTACCATGCATTTTGCTGCAGCGGAATTTTACAAATGCAAGCTAGGATAGGAAAACTGTGACAAATGAGAACAGGCAGAAAGTGTGTCTCCAAGTGCAAATGAGTTTTCAAACTGGTGTGCCCCGAGATTGTGTACAATTCTAAAGGGTGCCTTGACTGAAAAAAGGTTGGAAAATTCTGCCAAAGGCTATGGCCTGCAATGCTGATCAGTGTATTGTGACAGCGGGGAGTCCTCCCTGCTTTCAGAATGCAATAGCTCAGTGGGGAGGACTCCCCCATCCTCACAATCGAGTCAGGTTTTTTTTTTTCTTTTTTCTTTTTTCTTTTGTCTTTTGGTGCATTTTTAACCTGCTCAGATTTAAACCAGGTACACTATATTGCCAAAATTTTTGGGACTCCTGCCTTTACACATACATGATCTTTAATGGCATGCCAGTCTTAGTCTGTAGGGTTCAATATTGAGTTGGTTTAGGAGGGTGTCTATGGGAATGTTTGACCATCCTTCCAGAAGCGCATTTGTCAGGTCTAACACTGATGTCTGACGAAAAGGCCTGGCTCACAGTCTCCACTCTAATTCATCCCAAAGGTGTTCTGTCAGGTTGAGGTCAGGACAGTGTGCAGGCCAGTCAAGTTCCTCCACCCCAAACTAACTCATGCATGTCTTTATGGACCTTGCTTTGTGTACTGGTGTACAGTCATATTGGAACAGGGAGGGACCACCCCAAACTGTCCCCACAAAGATGGGAGCATTAAATTATCCAAAATGTCTTGGTATGCTGACGCCTTAAGAGTTCCCTTCACTGGACCTAAGGGGCCAAGCCCAACCCCTGAAAGTTAACTCCACGGATTAAAATTTCACGGATGGACTTACTGCACAGGTGGCAATCTATCATGGTACACACTTGAATTCACTGAGCTCCTGAGAGCGACCCATTCTTTCCAAAGGGAAAGGAAAGAGGGCACCCAGTAGTTCTAAAACGGTGGATGACCAGGAGAGTGGAGGGACCCCAATTATCTTAAGTGCATTCCAGTTGTCTTCAGGTGAGAGTTCTGTGAGCACTGAGGTGGCACAATCTGCATGTTTTGCAGCACTTTAAGAGATGGTGTTGGTTTTATGAGTACGTGAGAAATCCTATGGAGTTGTGATGGAACTTGATGTAAAACTATATCCACGATTCACCATTCCAATTCATATTCACATGGACTTGTTTCTATGGACATTCTATTTTTTAAGATTTATGCATGTTTTATGTATATTCAACGTTTTCATATTTAATTGTTTAATGATTTGATTTTTATATTTTACATTAGCAATGCAGCATTAAGTTTATTTTATTTATTTGTGTCTATTTACTTTATTCCAATGTACATGTTAAAAGGTCTTTTTTTTTCTCTGCAGAAGAAAGAAGCATGCAATTCACAGCAGCGATACCACTTCCTCATCGGATGAAGAGCGGTTTGAGAGGAGAAAGTCTAAGAGCATGGCCAAAGCCAGAAACAGGTATTTGCCCTATAAATGTAACAACCAATGTGTGTGAATAGGTGTCTGAATGTTCCATTGTTTTGGAACAATAGCTTTTCTTATTCCTAGCATTACCCACTCCTACCTGTGGTAGCCCTCAGAGCTTTTCCCATCAGAATAGAATAGTAGGGATCTAACACTTCTTTTCCACTCCATTCCTCCTTTCACATGTTCCTGTTGGACCTACAGAGTAGGCAATAGTTTAAACCCTTAAATAGTGAAGCGCTAAATAGAATTAAATGACATGAAAATAAATCCGTGCCAAAAAAGTGCTCAGTGATAATGCACACAATCCACATTAATAGCACTTCCCTCCTTGGGAAATTGAATTAGTGAAAAACCATTAGTGTTAATAATAAATTGTGGACTAACACACAGTGAGAGAGAAAAAAAAAAATTTTTTTTTAGATATATATTAAGTGAACTGACTGGACTCAAAATTGAAACTCCACAGACTAAGATAAGCAGTGAACAAACCAGTGACTATAAGCCACAATACATGAATGAACTAATTAACATTCATTAGTGCCATAAACAATGTATAAATCATTAGTGAAAAAAGTCCATGCATGTGAATCTGTGTTTCAAAAACCGTGTTCTCCACTCTTATGTGAAAAATAAATCCTCCAAACGGCAGCAATGCCTGCTCACCTCCCCACGTTGACCCACACAGG